>NW_019174416.1:6520869-6580869 GCF_002260705.1 Seriola dumerili | reverse complement strand
TAGAAGTGGCTTAATGGTGCCATATTGTGTCCCTTCTCAGCCACACACACACAAAGACACACTCACATGAAGACACAGGCTCAAGACACAGGCCATACACTTCCCCATGACCACAAAGCACACTCATACACCCATGTTCAAGCGCACACTGTAGGGATTCAACAATGTCTCTTTCTTCCTCTCTCTCTCTCTTTATTTATTCATTTAACAAGAAGAATATATGTCCATGAGCATCATTATTCTGTGATGTAAATGTGCTAAATTTAGCCCTTATTTCTAATTGTCTCATGCTGTCCCTGTGCAGGTTAATGCAAAATAAGTGGAAAAATATATATTCTGTGTAAGGTCATGGCTCTGTTTCCTAAAGATACAAATACAACTAGGACAAAGGGCCACATGCCACATTAAAAGACACAGAATAGCAACAAACAGCACATAATGAGCAAATATACTCAGGGTGCGATTTGTGAAAAAGTCAAATGGAGAGATGTTTTTGAAACATTTTTATTCATGAAAATAAATCACAAACCACAGTGTGCCACTTTAGACTATGAAGCCTGGTAGACTATTTCCTGCTGCTGTTAAAATAACACTTACAGAATAATTATGAACTTGTGAAATTATGAATAATTGCAGAACTTAAACTGATAGTTCTGGTTATTTGATGTGGGGTTGTGTGAGGTATTTATGCATGTCAGTGTATTACCTGTGGTAGATTTGGATCGACGCTCTCCCAGTTTATAGAAGCAGCTGGGACTATTGGCACAGTACTGGGACACAAGTGAACAGGACCAGCCATAAAAATTTGTTTTAGCAACTTTAAAAAATGCCCACCAAAAAAAAGCCAACATCAGTTGAAGTAAACACTATATTTTCAATATTTTCAGCTCTTTATTTTGTTGTCAAACAGCCCTTTCCTTTGGCACCACATTTTCTCAACCAGAATGCCATATTATACAAGCGCAGCTGCACAGCGCTTTGTACACCGCAGGGCAGCTGTTTCAGGAAGAGATGATGAATTAAATAAAAATGAGTGATTATGACAACAACGACAAAATGCTGTTCAGTGTGGGGACATAAGGATACCTTTATGAGCCAAGGTATACAGAAGAACTGAGGAAGAATACAGTAGTTCAACAGTTGAGAAAATGTAGTGCAAAAGTGAAGGGCTGTTTGACAGCAAGATAAAGCGGAGAAACATTCAAAATATAGACTAATAATAATAATAACTAATACATCGCACAGCTTCTCTGTTGATATTCCTGGCTGCTTCTCCTAACTGAGAGCGCACCAATCCAAATCTACTGCAGGTAACACACTGACCATATACTGTATAAGTACCTCACACAACCCCATGTCAAATAACACAAACTATCACTTTGACCAGTGCACTGGCAGGATTTTAATCAATTTTTGAAAATTTAATTCATTAAGTAGCTAGTGTGATATTTTCACTATCATGCCTTGCCCTTTCCTCATTCAGACACAAAAGGATAATACTAATTTAACATCCTCCTTTCAGTACCATGGATAGCACCAAAATGCAAATAGCACAACGTTCTGTCAACATTCAAATAAATAGGCTGTTGTCACACAACCATGAGCCCTCGCAGTGAAAGTCCTTTTCTGATTTTTATTGTTGTTTGCACTTTAGCCCATTCTCACGTTGCTGTGCTTTACTATTGGTGAAGTAGCATTAATAACTTTGGGTGGGTGGGTGGGGATTATTTTTATGCCCACTGAGGATAAAAATAATTAAGCAGAGGCAGGGATATAAAGACCAGAGGAGGGGAAATCCGTCTGCCTCTCGTCAGAAAATATAACACCCCGAATATATTGTACAGTGGATGTAAAACTCACATGCACGATCAAGACTTAACAAACACACAACTATTCATCATATGCAGGATACAAAACAATGTTACATGTCAAAAATGGCATTCAATTTCATTTGTTTAAATTTGCCAGATGTTAATAAACTGATATAAGTGATAAGATTGGAAGGTTTCACGATAAGATTATATGGCTGGAAGTTCATCAAACCACCATGAAAAGGTTTGTTCTCTATTAATGGTAGGTTAGCGGACTTAGTGAATGACAAGGTGATACGATGACCAGATAGGTGAATGTGTGAGTAGGTGCTGACATGATTGACTGTGTGACAAGACGCTGTATATTTAACTGTGTAACCTGTTGAGAGGATGACTGACTGGGTGAAGACAGAATTAACCAAGTGAATTGCAATGTCACTAAAGAGATGAATAACAAGGTGACTTGCTAAAATCACTTGCTAAGTGGCTACATGACTGTCTGACTAGGTGAGAAGATGACTGAGTGGGTGACCTGATGACTGACCAAGTGACACAATGACTAGATAAGTTAGAGACTAGAGTAGGTAATAAGATGACTGAGTATGTGACTTAAAACTAACTAATTAGATGACAAGGTGACTGACTAGGTACCAAGGTGAGTATCTGAATGTCTGACCAGACTATGAGGGTTACTAGATGACTCACAAAGTGAGGTGATTACTGACTTGATGACTAGGCGACCAACTAGGTGACTAGATGAAGGTGGTGACTTGAATTGACCAGGTGACAAGGTGACTGGATAGATAAATGTCTGACTGAGTCTCTCATTGGCCTTGTGTGTGCCTGTGTGTGAGTCCAGTCTAGTCTATAGTGAGGTAATTGTAAACTCTGCTCTGTAATCCAGGCTGACTAGCAATCAAGTGATTGATGCTGCGCTGAATGCTGAGCAATAGACATCGATTTGCTCCCTTTTTTCCTCTGGCGTGAGTGTAAATGTGTCTCATCCATGCCTCTCCACCCTTGTATGTCTTTCTCTTACTCTCCACTTTATTTCCCTCTCTCTTTTCTTATATTACCTCCCATACTCACTCATCCCCTTTCTTTCATTTGTCTGTGGCTGGTCCTCCTCATTCTGTCTCTTTTTCCCCGCTCGCTCCTTATAACACCCCCCCCACAGAGCAGTAACCATTTTAAGGCAAAATCCATTTCTCTTTACCCAGATTATCACATCGCTCTTCTTAGTAATTGAAGTGGGCTGCCTAGTCAATAGGGTTGTATTGGAATACAATACGCTGCTGGATGGAGCAGTGGTGTATCATGGATAGCCAGAGGTTGCACTAAAACTGTCTGGGTGTTGTACTGTGTTGTAAAAAACACATTACTCCGATTTTTAACAAGCCCTCAAGAGAAAATAAGTTTCCCTGATCTGGGCTCCCTCTGAAGCTTTTACCTTCCTGAAAAATGTCTGATGAGTTTTGGCTGTATCAGATGCTGTGGTCATGAGGCCGTGCTAAGCAACATGCACGTTGTTTAACAAGAATCTGCTTTTTAAACATGAGTCTGCTTTAATAAGAGCAAGGTAAAAGGCTTCTGTTCCAGGAGAAGCTGCTGCCGCAACTGTAAAAGTCACCCATGACTTTTACAACTAAGTCATGGCTGTTTCTGTAATTGGCTGCTTTACTAGATATGCTCTACAGCATTTCTCACACCTATTTTGCTAAATGCAGTATTTATCATACAATAAATCTCCATGTCTTGTCTCTCTGCAGCGGTGCCTTTTCACAGCCAGGATATTTTGAGTTCATTTTTTTCCTACATTAATTTCTCCTGCTTACAAGCAGAGAGGGAAATGTGTTGTGTGTGATGGTGACCCCTGTGCTTGAAAATGTCTCATTTTCAGAAGTGTGTGTCAGCAGGGGTGGTTGTGCACCACAGAGTCAAGGGACGCAGCAGCTGAAAAACATCTAGGGGAGACCCTGGATGTGTGTTTTTGTGCACGAAAAATGTGGGCATTTGCCTGCCTGTGTTTATCACACATGGTGTGTGTGTGTGTGTGTGTGTGTGTGTGTGTGTGTGTGTGTGTGTGTGTGTGTGTGTGTGTGTACATGCACGTGTCACGTTGGACTCCAGACCAACTCGGCAGCTGCTAATTACTCTGACAGAAAAATCTCTCTCTTTCTCTTCCCCCATCAATACACATTTTCTCTCTTATCCTTTGTTGATCCATGCTTTTTCACATTCTTCTTCTTCCCACTGTCCTTTTGCTGTTGCTGTACATGAGGTTTTTCTACCTCTTTCCGTCCCTTTTTTCTCTCTCTTTCTATTTGGCCTGTCATGGTGAGGCAGTTGTCAACACTCTGCTGGACTGTAATCCCTCTTTGTTCTCCTCAACCTATATCCATCCCTTGCCCCATTTTCTCTCAATCTCTGTCTTTCTTTCTTTCTTTCTTTCTTTAAATAAGATCAACTCAACTGAACCTTTATGTTCATTTTATTGCCATCTGTAGGAATTAAAAATACATGCGGGGGAAATTTTAAGGGGCGAGAGGGAGAGTGCACGCGATAAAAATACAAAACACTCTGCTTTCCCATTTTTCTTCCTCCTTCCTTCTCCTCCTCTCTCTTCCCTCCATCGGACTCCAGTGTCCCCACCTTCCCTCACGCTATAATCTCTGCCTCTCCCCTTTTCCCCTCACCTTCAGGTCTTCCCCACCGACCTCCCTCTGAAAGAATATGATGAGGGATGTGAAGAAACTGACAAGGAAGCTTAAATGACTGGGAGGTGTGCATCAGAACATTCTGAATGTAGTTAGAAAGGGGAGCTGAGAGAAAACACCCATCTAACTGACAAGAGATTTGGGATAGTAGAGTTTTAATTTTATGAATTTCATATTTTTCAACTTCATATTCATCAGTTGAAAAAAATTTGCTGGAGGGTTGCTTCCAACCTTTTTTTCTAAAATCAAGTGAATGTTCTTCCCTCCTGTCTTCAGTATATGTTTTTATTTTTTATTAGAGCAATAACATTTCATGATGATAAATGATGAATTAGATTAGCTTTAGGGTTCTTATTGAATCTGAATGAAGTATTAAAGCCACTTATAGTCAAACATTTCAACCCCCTAAGTAAATGTTTTCTAACTTTCAAAATATATTAAATTATATGAGTAATCTGCAGTTGTCTTCTGCTGGCCGAGAGTCAGAAACACTATCGTTTTGAGAGGGAGCCTTATAATGTTCTCAACCTGTAGCTACAAGCAGCATAATATATGAAAGGTTGATTAAATATATCTGACAGAGTGGAGAGAGTGGAGAAAAAAAAACAAGAGTCCATCTCACCTCCTTGATGGGGTGAGAAAGTGAGAGAGTGGGAGACATTATTCTTCACTCGTCTTTTGCTGAACTGCTCTGAGCAAACGTTTTGACACTGAAGAAGGTCCCTCCAGAAATTTGCATTATTTTCTCAGAAAAAATACTGCTAATCCAATCAACCCTGCTCAATATTTTTGATATGTAAATTTTTCAAATTCTGTCCGTAAACATTTGATTTAATTTCATTCAGTTCATCTCGTGGGAACTTATTACATATCATAATTGTTTGATTCGTTAAACAATATTTTTTGTCCACTTTGCCACAACAGCAAATGAGAAACACATTTTTATCACTTTATAGTTGTTGCTGATTGTGTTAGCAAACAGCTGCCTATTTACACACTCAGCAGACACGGAGCAACATTATCATTCTTCTGGAGTTGTGTTCCTGGCACCTGGCTAATGCAAGTCCAGTATTTACTGTACTCTTAGCTTTGTTTTGGTCTACACCAACACCTGAGCAACATATCTGGCACTTTAGCTGCTAAATGCTGAGTTATGTTCACCAGCTAGTTGCTAACGTTGCTTTGTGGTACTGAGGAGGTAATGGTGGGTACAGTGGGTGGGGCTTCTTTTGCTGAAAACAGCTGCCTGCTGGGAAACAACGCTGATGATAGTGGTGATAGTGAACCAAAACGATAAGGCTGCATGGTGGAAAACCAAAACAATTAGCTAAAAGCACTAAAAGATGCTAGTATTCTCTGTAGAGCTGAGTGGACTGCAGAGTCAGGTGATAATTATTTGTGGTTTCCAAGCAACATTGTTCACATTATACTTACTTACTTTACTAGTAAGTAAGTCTTGTCATTTCTTCTAAAGAAGTTAGCATGCTAACCAGCTAGCCCAGGCCCATCTCATCACTTTCCAATTGCGGCGCACTGCAGCCTCCAATTTGCCCTGAAGACGTAGCGCTGCTCAGAAGATGTATTATACGTCTTGTCTTTAAAAGCAACAAAGGCCAAAGCTCTTGTCAAGCCACAATCGCCACCACCTGCTCCCAGCATTAAACCAAGTTCAGTGGCAGAGAAAACCCCTTTAAATATTGCAGCCCAAAGTGGCAAGTTGTTGTGCTTTTTTTTTTTTAAGCTGCAGCAAATCCAGTAATCCTGCAGGGACTGAATAGATGTTAATTTGTCAGCCTGCTCCAACACTGAAAACCCCTACACAGTAAATATAACATTCAAATTAAATTGAGACCATATGAAAAGTTAACTGCAGCTGCTACCTGCCTCACTGAAACAGGACTCACCCAGGCTATTTAGAGGATGTGTGACAAAGAAGCAGCTTTTGAGGACTAAAGGCTCTTAGTGTCTTTTCTTGTGATTATTTGAAGCTAGAATTTCAGTCTCCAGTTGTTTCCTCCGTTTGAACGTGACTTTTTACCATAATATCACATTGTGGACATTTTCTGCTTGTCTGGCTCAACCTTGAACCTGCACATCATGTTAACCCAGAAGAGTTTGGACGTGGCCGCCTCATGCACGCTGCCGTCCGTCAAATGCGCACTGAGCCGCTTCGTCTCTCTCCCCTCATCTGTCTCTTCTGGATCCAGATGAGGAGGCGAGCGGCCATATGCTCCTCTCCCTCAGATGTAACCTCAGAGAGAGGAGGCGAGGGTGGAGAGGAGGCGTGATACCCTGGCAAAAAGCTCCTCTCTGCTCTGTCGCCCTGAGGGGAAACAATGTCCCACTCTCCTCTCCTCCTTTGGCCAAAGAAGCGACAGATATTGAAGGAGAAGAAGTAAGAGAAGGAAAATGAAGGAGAGGAGCAGGAGGAGGAAGAGGAGGAGGTGTCTCAGCACACACTCCTCCCCCCTCCTCCTCCTGGCAGGCAAGCCGTCTGACACAACTGATTGCTCATCTCATTACAGTCAGTGCTTAACCACTGAGTATGTGTGTTTGTGTGTGTGTGTGTGTGTGTGTGTGTGTGTGTGTGCGTGTGTCACACAATGCAGATTGTTGCATGGTGTTGTGTGCGTGTTATAATTGTGGTTGTTGTTGGCTGTGTGTGTTTGTGTGGCTTGGTGTGTGTGCGTCGTGCGGTGGTCTTGCGTGTGGCGTGTTCGTTGTGCGTGTGTGTGTGTTTGTGTATGAATAGCCTCATGTCCACGCTTAATTGTGTGAACATGCATGCCTGCCTGCTCCTATGTGACCTTTTGTGCGTGTGTGTCTGCATGTGTGTCTGGCCTGAGTCCACTAAACACACTCCAGGAAATACTGGAGGATGAAGTTTGATCAGATAACATTTGATCTGACATATGTAGGCTTGTGTGTTTAAGTGTGTTCTTCGCAGCTGTGTTTGTGTAAATTTGCTGTGTGTGTGGTTGGTATGTCATATGCTCATGTCATGTTAACAGGAATATCTTCGGGCCCATCGGTTCTGTAAACATAGCAGCTCTCAGTGTGTGTGCGCCCTCAGAGTTCATTTATGTTTAGCATGCCAAGCTAAATGTCCTAAAGCTCTTGGCTGTGCTATAGTCAGAACATGCTCCATCTGAGTATGGTGTGTCTATACCTCCAGAATTAATTTATGTCTGCATACGGAAAACATGAAACATCATAACAAATGCTTAGTTAGTGTCATGTGTTGTCATTGTTGTCATGGAGTGGCAGAGGCAAGTGTGACAATAAGAGCTCACCATCATTCATTGTGTGTGATATAATCAGTTGATATGTGCATTTTGAAGGAAAAGAATCATGAGGGCAGAGAAGAAGTAAGGAAAAATTGAGCAGGAGGAGACAGAAAGCATTAGCGATGATAAAATTGTTCTTTTTACTGTGTATTGTATGACATAGGTTGGTGATATCGATAAATAATCTCCCATGGTACATATAACTTTATACAGCAATCCTGTTGTTTAGTAAGGTTTGGTAAATTGGATGGTGAACTATTGTCTAGATAAAATCTCCTGATGGTAATCCTGGTAAAAAAACAAAAATTGTGTGTAAAACGTGTGTGTACCTAATCACATTGATGCACATATATCCTGTAATTCCTATATTGCCATAAAGCCGTTTTGTTCATTAATCTGCAGCACTGCCTAAAATGGCTTAATACAGTCAGATATATTATGGTGAAAGCCTCAGAAGACACAATACAGCAAAATGTCAAATCTCTGACAAGATGTCTGACAGTGTTCAGCACATTCCCTAGTCAGGGCTGAATCTACGCAAATCTTTTTGCATTAAGTTCATTTTTGGTGAACTTTGACTCAAATTGTACCATTGATAGAAAAGCATGTTGACAGTGTTGACCTTTGAGTGAGAGCTGAGCACTCCAAAATAGAGGAAGCTATTGTTTATTAGCTGTGTTGCATCATTAGGTTTAATTTAACCTCCTCATTTGGAGCATAAACTGCTCATGAAAAAAGGCATATTTTTTAGATAGTTATGTGACAATGGGCACCTCTTCAATAACGTTTTATTCAATATAATAATGTACAACCATTCAGAAAATAGTGACAGAAAAATCCCAAGTAAGGGTAAACTCCCCATGAAATAGAGTGACTGACTAGCATTAGCATGCTCCTGGCTTGCTAGCACGTTAGCCGTTAGCTCACAAGCTACTGTGATTCATCACCTAGCCCTCCTGTAGGGATCTAGGATACCAAACAGGTGATCACAACCATGACCTTTCCTCTCATTTCCTGTCACCTCGCCACTGTAAAAGGAAAATAAAAGGTCAAACATTGCCAGATTCACATACAAGAAATTAGCTGGGAAAAGCTACAATAAACAATGACATCATTCATTATCTAGTAGCCCAGAATCTAACTGCTCAGATTACGATTAATCAGGACAAACAAATCAAAAATGGGCTAATAAGAGGAGAATATTAAGCACTGATGTGTTAGAAAACATTTATTAATGTCAAGCTACTGTAAATTGGGTCAATTCATATGTCTTTGGTAACACTGTCTAGCCCTACTGCCAAAACCTTGTACAAGAGCAATGATAGTCTGGTATTTTGTCTACCCCTGGTTGTGCATTTGTGTGAAATGATGATATTCTGCCCTTTAGCTTAAATGAAATCTCTCTCTCTCGCTCTTTTCTTTGTCAGTTGCTCTGTTTCTTTCCCTCTCATCGTCGACCAGAAGGTCACTTTTTACCTGCAGCCACACAACATAATACTCTCAACCTGACATAGAAGCCCTGTGTGTGCATTTCTGAATTTGTGCCTCTTTCTGTATATCGCCTCTGTGTGTTTTTCCATGTGTGTGCATGTGTGTGCAAAGCTGAAAGAATTACATTCAGGGAACCCAGATGGCCTCCAATCCCAATTGAACCAAATGTGAATTTGCTCTCAGTCTTCAGGAGACACAATTCAAAAACCTCCGGATTGGCACCGTGAGCTGAAGCTGGTCTTTTTTGGCTCGATCTGTCATTACAATGTACCCTGTTCCCCAGAAAATCCCCATGGGTTCTCCCATACAGTCCGCTCCACCATCTTTTCCAGTTCAGTCACTAGGAGGCTCTACATTGACGTGACATTACAGATAAAGGGAGGAGACAAATCTCCCCTCTTGTTCATGGCCGGGGGAGACAGCGGTAAATGTTCAGCATTATCAAATCTGACTGGTGGAGTCATGCAGGGAGCTGTTGTAAAACACCTGCTAAATGCACAACTCGGACCGCATAGCAGCTGATTTGTATATTCATGCCATAACTTGGGGGTCGGGCTGAGGGGGGGGTGAGAGGGGTACTGGACCATGACTTTACAGTGTAACAGAGAGGGAAATGGAAACAAGCAGTAGTAAATGAAATGCAGTGCCACTGACTTTGTCATACAGACTGTCGGCTATTTTTATGTCTGTTGCTGACAAAAAATATTAACTAACTGTTTGTATTTTATTATTATTCATGAGAACATAAGATGTACTTGTTACTAAGTAAATCCTCTCCTTTGCTGTCATAAATCTTAATATGACGTGCAAATATAGTGCTCTTCTGGGTGCCCTGGGTGGATGGGCAGCCATTTCCATTCTACATACTAATTGTACATTATATACACATTATATACACTAATCATTATAGTTTGCTGTGTTTGGAGTTAATATAGACAAAATCATGCAATATGGATTTGGCCACAGATGTCAATCATGCTGTCACTTTGAAACAACAACAGTTGGAGTACAACAGCACTGAGACTTTTCAACTAATCAGCGTTACATTAACGGTCGTTATCTATCTTGTAACAAACTTTGCAAAAATGAAGATGATAGTTCCAGAAATAACATTTGAATTAAATAATTTCTGGTCGTCAGAAAAGGATGAAGGGAAGAAGCCTGGATACTTCAGCGCACACCTGAGGTAACGTGTAGACAATGTAGCAAGTTAGTGTGCACTGTGCAGGTCAGGAAAATGTTTATGTGTTGCTTAGTTACAGTTCATTACCTGTCCAGTTGCGGAACTAAATGTTTTGACGTAGCCAAATAAATGATAAAATAAACAAAGAAATCATAACCTGTTGTTGCTTATTTAACTAATATGGCGCTCGTAGAACTGTTGTTTAAAAGCAATATCATACTTGAGGTCTTCATGTTGTACTGAATATCAGCACGGCTGTGATTCAGTTGTAGGTACAAGGCCCCAAGCACTCCCTCTCATGTGATATTGCTCAAATGTCGCTGACTGAATGACTGTCTGACTGACTGAGTGATCATAATTCCACCATTATTCAGCTGAATGCCACGTGACTGAGTTGTAGTTTCCCCATTGGCCATTGTTCTTTCAAAATGAATTGGTGCAAACACTTTCTATTAGGGGGGCATATACAGCCTGCAGTGTTGCCAACATAGCGCATTTGAAGCCACTCAGTTTGGTTTGCTGAGAGCTCCCCTCGAGGCATAACGGTTTGTTTAACCTGTGCATTGGGAACACAAAGTGCTTCAGGTTCGCCTCGCCTTTTGTCTTTGTATTGCTGTAGACAGATCATATGTTAATGCAATAGAACACTGGAAAAACTATATAGACGTAACCATGCTGTAATGACAGCGTCCACCGTGAGCACAGAGAGCAAAGTGGTCCAGCTATAAACTAGGTTTTGACCTAGCATTGTTTTGTTTTTCAAGATCATCCTTTAGCTGTATTACAGACATCAAAAATGAGTCTTAATGTGTTGCAACTGCAAGTGACTCCTACGGTGGGACTTGTCTTTGCCATTCAAAACAACCCACTTACTAGTTCTCTACAGCTTTCAGTTACATTGCATGGTCTTTATCAGAACATAGAGTTTGCTTACTTGTTATGGAGATGAATCTGTCAACATACAAGCTTAATAGCTGTTATGATTTTACCCACACTGTAGCCCAATCATCCATGTTCCCTTTAAACACAAAACACAATCCCCACCTCAAGGTCCTCATATCACACTTAGACATGCTTTACTGGGTTAATGATGGTCATGGTCATGGTTAAAGGAAACACTTGAGAGTTGGTAGTTGGTAGGAGACAAGAACCATTTGTTTACTCACCTCAGCAGTATAATCACATAACACTAGTTCTGCATTTGCACAACGAGATGAAAAGAAAGATTAAAAAAAGAAAGCATTTGAAAGAATGATCCATGCTGTTGTTTTTCTGATGTGTAAAGTCCTGTCAGTAGCAAATATCAAAATTCAACAGTCCTGACTTTTATACTTATACTTTAGTTATTTTTCCAGTGTGAGAGCACTACATTCTCAAAACCTGAACACAATTAGTATGTATTTAGGACTTGGGATATAGCCGCTGTGTTTTTCCTGTGGCTGGGATTTGGGTGTTCGATGGTTGGTTGGCTCGGTGCCTCTGCTGCAGCTTATGTGCGGTGAAGCCTCACGTGGGACTTCTCAGCGGGTTTCTGGAGGGTGGTTTTGGTGGTTGGAAGGGTAACCCTGAGTGGTTTATTCCTATAATAGTATTTGTGTTGTTCTAAGGCACAGGAAAGACGTATTAGGGAACTGGAATTGAGCAGCATTCCCCTTTTACTTCTGCATAAGCAGCCCTTCGCCATCATTTCTTTATTGATCGTGTTTTAATGCTCTGAAGAAGAATATTGACTGCTGAGTTAGCCTCTAATATGTGTAGCTCACCACATACTGTGTGTGTGTGTGTGTGTGTGTGTGTGTGTGTGTGTGTGTGTGTGTTTCTCCTGCATGCTAAATGAAATTACATAAATACAAAAGAGAGTGTAAAATGACCGCCACAAAACTGTCCTGCATATGAAAACTGCAGCCTCGAATAGAAAGATGGTGAAAGAGCTCACCTGGAAACGCTTCAGAGCACACTTTTGTTTGCTTGTTCCTTCCAAAACAAGCCAAACTCAGCAGTTCACAAGAGGTGGCATGTTACTCTGTTGTGATTTCACTCTCTATTCTACTCTCAGGTGTTTGAAAAAGGCCTCAGATAAATATTGGATGAGCAAGCGTCAGCACAGCAGCTTCAAATGTTGGGGGCCATTCAAACGCCAGCCGACACACTGTGGCATTTGTGGCATTTTGGTGATTTCAGATTCTCCATGTTAAGGAAAATGTGCTGAAAGCAAAAGCAATAAATGGGGGTTTTCCCTCCTCAAAGTACACTCCTATTTTAGTTTTTGCTCGCTTGAAAGGAAAAGTGAGCACTTTTAGAAACTGTCATGCAAACTGTTCTGTCCTCTGAATTTAGTGGAGCTCACAGAAAGGCCTTTTCCAGCTTCTAGTTTGTTTTGTTGTTGACAGGAAAATAAGACAGAAGAGGAAGATGAAAAATTTACTCTGTTCTCATTTGTTCACTTTTCTGTATGCACACTCAAGAGGGTAGACAAGAAAGACGAAGCAGGAGAAATAAGGAGAAGAGACAGGAACACTGAAAGAGGGATGATTAGAAAGTCAGCAGAGTTACTGCACAGCTGTTCAAATTTCTCTTTTGTGGTAAATACAAGTTTGACAGGTTTCAAAGCAGGACCCAAGCAGGAGACTGCCATCAAAAAGAAACAGCATGCAGACTTGCTGTTCACTCAGTTCATAACGGTTCATACTATATGAATATATCTGCAAATTTCTTGGATTTGACTTGTGAGCACTCATGCCATCTAACAACTTGAGAAGGTTGTATGACAAAACACTGTGCATTGACAACATTTCATCATATCCATTCAATTTTGGTTTAATTCCTTTGAACAGTGGAGTTTGATGGGAGGCGTCCATGTTTGCTAGAATGTTAACCTGAAGGCAATTTATACATCTGTAAATCTTTAACTAGATTACTGCGATATAACATGAACTCTGCACGAGCGTTTGCCGTGAACGTATGCTTAATTTTCCTTTTCCAGACCCTGGATGTTAAAAAAAAAAAAATTAAAAGTGAAAGTGATATTTAAGTCTATATGGGAGTTAAAAATCACTTTCAAAAAAAGTGATTAATTAATGACAAACTTTGATGAAATCGGGACTAATCCTTATTAATCATGAGTTTTGTGCTGTTTCTTCAAAGGAGAGATGAGAGAGAGGAAAGACTTACAGCTTCCCTGTGGAGTTTTTGATCTCTAGTAGCACCATGAAGCTGTTTGTCTATCAGTGGGGATAAGTTCTTTTGTTTTAGAAGAAAACTCGACAGGGTACATCTAATACTGTGTCTACCCAAAAGCCATTTCAGCTGTATTTTTCACTAGTCCCTCTGACGCCTGTCTGACTGAACAGATATGCTCCTGTTATAATCAGTCCAGCTGTCTGCACAGGGCCACTCAAGGTCACGCGACAGCATGTGTCGTACTTGCGCTAAACGTCCACCAGTGCATCCAAAAGCGTATCTTTACAGTTCAAAACTATTTTCCTAGATTTCATGCATTTAAAGACAAAAACGCGGGTGATCTACAACTCAACACTGTGCCTGAACACCTCCTGTGTAGCCACACACGGAGCAGAGGAGCTACAGCTGCTGCTCTGCTGATGTTCTCCTCACACTATACTGCCTGTGCGGACACATCATAAAAAAAATAACTTCTGTTTACGCATCCCTGACCAGTGATCTCTTGTGAATAATTACGAATCTCTCCAAGTAGCAAAAGTGAAGTGGTAGTAGTGTGACATTGTTATGTAGTCCGAAAATGTCACACAAATGTCATGTCAGGCGGTTGGGTCAACAAAGCATATGACTGACACGGGAAGACCTTATTTTATGTCCCATCTCGTACCAACAATCAGCACTGGTTGCTTTTCCAAACTGCTACAAGGTGAAAAACTGACCGTCACTGAGAGCTTGAGGAAGTGATAGTCGTTTAAATATGAGAGCGACAGTCACTCCTGGGAGACGTGTGTAATTTTCCACTTGGTTGTAAACATGAAAAGTGACAGAGATAGTTGTGTTGCGAATAAAAATAGAATTTGGGAGAGAAGTTCAAACCTGACTTTCTCCCCTTTGCATACCTAACCAGTCACAGCATGAACTGTGTGTGAATCTCAGATTGTCAGTTTTGAAAAATTATTGAAATTGTGGGATGCAGCCCCTCCAATTCTGCCACTAGGATGGTGAGGGTGGAGGGAGTTTCAAAGTCTTTTAACGATCCGACAAGCACCCCTGATGAAATATACTGGCAAGATTAACCCCTGAAACCCAACAAATACTTTCACTTGCTTCACTTTAACCACTTCATAATCATACAGTGCTAGGAGATGACGAAAAGCTATTTTTGAGTCATTTTTGAAACAGTTACATGGGTCAGTTTTAAAAATAGAAACACAATCAACAGTTTTCATCATTTTGGTATTAGGATTCAGTTTGTGTTTGAGTTGTGAACAGTAGTTTTCTTTAAGAAGGTACTAGCTGGTCTGGTTTTGGGGAGCACTGAAGTAATAAAGGTAGCTCCAGAGCATCATTCGTTTGTTTTTTTTGTAGATATTCACCATTTTTTGTATCACACTGTGTCACCAATTTTCTTGGGACAGAGGCTTCTGCAAACTTGGGGATTGCAGATACAGGGGCTCAAACAGCAATATGTGAATGTTTAAGAGACAGACAGTGGTGAAACAAATGCAAGAACTTGATGTGAGGATGAAAAATTGACTTCAGACATCACTTCAGGAATGATTGATGCATCTATTTATTGTATCATCTGTCCAAGGTGAGGGTAAATGCAGCATAATGAATATGGGCAGCATACATATACTTTCAGTATCCAGTTTTAGCAGATCTGTTTGTGGCATGGCTCTCGCACCATTAACACAGTGTGTGTACAGAAACGTGTGAGTGCTGCAGTCTTTCACGTCTGAGACACACTTTCTCTGGTCACATTGTATTGGCTTATGCTAATTTTTGCAGCATAAAACCACAGTCAGTAATGAGTAATTTCCCCAGACATCACTCTGAGTTTCTCATTCATTTTTGTTTTGTTATTTCATCTTGGTATGAAGGGAAAAGGGAAGATTTTGTGTCAAGAGGGTTGCTCTCATTTGTTGTGTATGGTTTGATATCAGTGACTGGTGTTACATGTGTAATGATCAAGGAAAAGAGGGACAGACAGAGACAGAGAGACAGAGACTGGAAGAGATGTTGAGATGATCTTAGTGTTTCTAAACACACCAATATGTTCATCTTTAAGCTACATTACGCAACTAGTTAACCTTAAAATAACAGCCTCCAAATAATTTTGATGGTAAACAGAATGGCGCCTCTTTCATTCCCACCTCACACCCTAACGCCTGTTCTTGCACTATGTAACTGAGCGATCTCCCACTGGGTCGTCAGCTAGCTATGAGAAGAAGCTGGCTTGTTATTCTTAGTACAGACATCATGGCAGAGGCGAGGAGACTACAGAAGGCGCTGCTAGTGGATGCTAAAAAGAGAAAAAGAGAGAGTGACCAAGCAAAAGGCCGGACATGAGTAAATCTCACACTGTTTCTTGGTTTTTAGTTGTTGACAAGAACTTTGCGAAAGGCCACAAGGTAGATGCAGAGATGGCTTTGCTAATAAGTAATATTTGTTGATTTATATTTGGGTGTGTTGTCAAATCACTAGTTTTTGATCATAAGCCAAGTCAGCCCATTTTGACAGAGGTTTAGCCGCTAGCAAGACATCTTGAGGCGATGTTAGCAAACTTGCTAAATAACACTCGGACATTGGTACTGGTAAGTGTTGCCGTCTACATTGGCTAGTTTGCCAACTGACTTTGCATGACTTTGTGTCAGGGAAAAGTTTTGTAAGGTTAATTTGACCTTCCTACATGTTATAGCCAAGTGTTTGCAGCATATCGTCTGTTCAGGTTACATTAGCTTAGCATGCTCAGCATGCTTGAGTTGTGTACAGTGGTTGTGCAAACTTTGAATGCTGTGTAGCAAAACATTTCTGAGTATGCATGATTAAATCAGACATACATTTTCAAAACATGTCACCAAATTATGATTGACAAGATTGTTACAGAAACCTTGGATTCCATCTTACCAGTCTAGTTTCACCCTCATGTTTTTGTTGTATGCTAAATATCACATCGTATACGACTGTGGCTACAAACACACTGTTGTACTGCTATACTGTTTCTTACAGATCCAGAGTGTAGCAAATATAAGACTTAGGGTTTCAAATGTTCTCTTGACATCTGGCATGTTGTAAAGAATTTGGGCAAAAAGCTATGACCAGTATGCCATTTTTACAAATGTTTAAAGATTAGATTTTCACATCACCTTACTATCTTGGTAATAATAAGAACCTTTTACAGCAGAACATTGACAGTGCCTGTTTAATGCTCATGTATCAAGCTGACATAGTAAAGGATCAATCTGCAATCATGGCATGGACAATGGCCACAACCACCACCTTCCTGTGTGTATGACGGTACTACAGTAAGAAATCCGAGCACTTGAGTGTCTATACCTTGAAGGAGTCAAAGGACAACGGCTACATCCCCAACCTGCAGAAGGCCATTGTTGCCAAGAGGCTGGGAAGTAGAACAGTAAACAGAGTCTAAGACCTAATGATTGTTTGGTTTTGCTTACTGTGACACAGCCACCGCCCACATCTGCACTTGTCAGGACTCAAGTTTCACAGGGAGAGGAGGGTCCCCAAAGTGAATGTTAAACTGTCAACTAAACTTTCATAGCTGTATATTTGTGAATAATTCAAGAGCCGTTAAAATAAGTGTTTGTTTTTATATGTTAATAAATACACAACGGACCATCAAAGTCAACATCACATGAAAAGCAAATGTAACGATAAAAAACGATTTACAATAGCAGGCTATAAGAAACTGGTTTACATAAGGCAGTGCACCCTGAAGCCAGGGTATTGATGCCTTGGATCAGGAAATGCATTATGAATTTTCCAAATGCAGCAGCTTGAATTAACCACTCACCCAGGCGGTCATGCTGCTATAACACAAACTGTCTGTGTGCCACATGCCTATATTGCTTCTCCACTCCTGGCTGCTGGTCATTATCGATTGCAAATATGTTGATGCATGTAGGAGAGGCCAGCTGCAAAGCCCCCTCATCTAATGCTGCATATCTGCCATATTGCTTATACAGTTTTCATGGGTCTGGCAGCAGCAGCAGAGCCTCTTACTGTCTGTTGACATATCCCTGCACTTGGTGCAGGTGCACCAATGTAATGGTGTCCCATCTCAGATGTCAGGACAGGGGAACCTCCAATAATGTCAAAATGTCAAACATCAGGCCTGGAAGTGTTGTCACGACCTTATCTAGCATAAACCTCTGAGTGTGGCTGTCAGGGAACAGTATGTTTTATGTCTTTTTAGCTTTATTAAAAACTTACACTGATAAATCTTTTCAAATATTTTATGTTTTGTTACCTATGGTACCTTATTGCCCAAGTCCCTTTAACTTTGAAATAAAATTCTGTCATTTGATTGATAAAGGTTATTTTTGTTGACATGGAGACCAAGAACCTGTTTGATGGGACAGTCTTTGATCAGTCTTTGGATCATAGTGGAGTACTGCCACGTATGAGCTTTGCTCAGTACAGTACATACTGCTACCACTATCACCAAATTAACCTGGGAGCCCAGAGGCGAACCAAGTTTCCAATACACACAGCACACAAGAGATGGCAGTTTTATTAGATGCTCAGAGACCTAGAAATCAACAGACCTGGCCACAGGTTTTCTGTATGTGAGTTAATTTTGGTAATTTGATTGTAAACACAACTTTATTCAAGAATATGCACCATGTGAGAATTATATAAACTTTAAAGGTTTTATATCAGGATTGTATGTAATGGGCCACATAACTACATAATAAAGTATCAAAACGAACTAGTTCGTACAATGTGCCCGGTGGAAAGCAACAGCATGGCCACACTCAAAGTGGACATGTGCTGTTGTAGAGCGCAACGACATGCAATACTTGTTTAAATATGGGGACAACATCTCACACCATTGGACAATCTTTTCCTCAAAGGCATTCACAAAAAATGACAGAGGTAACTTGTGTGAAAAAAACATGAAAGAGACCTTAAGTAGAAGTTCAAACCTTGCTTTCCTTCTCACCTCCACACAGCTGCAAACAGCTGCGTGAAGTCGCCGTCAGAGTCAGACTACCAGTTTCAGAAAGCTGAAGCTTTGTTGAACCCTGCTTGTTAATGACATGAAAAGTATCCTCAGAGTTTGAATTGTGAAGTAAATTGTACTGTATTTTATTACTTCAAAAGTAATCAATCATTTTATTTAATACTCCTCATGAATTTCATGTCTGTTCATATACAAATAGATTTTACATAGTGAACAGGGGTCATACCAGAATACATTATTTAAATAAAAAACACATGCCTGCTGGTTCAGAGTAATGTCACATTTTCCTTTTCAAATTCAACCACAGCATAGGAATCTGTAAGATTAAATGTATTTATCTGATCTAAAGCCACAAAATCAATACTTATATACACAGTGTACAAGCCCCTGTGCCTCTGAAAAAATATCTCTGACCTCTGCTTTTTTTTTTTTTTTTTTTTTTTTTTTTTATTATAGGAAAACTTTTCTTTTCACATCTACCTACACAACCACGGTACTGAATGTCCAAATGTGTCTTCTGTATATTCACACAAACTTTTGAGACGATTGTGTCTGTGCTGACTGCGTTCTTCCATGCTTATTCCTGTGTGTGAGTGTTTGTGTGATGTGTGTGACATGTATATATGTCTGTGTGTGTGTGTGTGTGTGTGTGTGTTTGTCAGTGGTGGGTCGAAAACAGCATGGCTTGTGCCTTGTGTGGGCGGACAGGCAGACAGCACCCTGCCAACCTGACAGCAACTATCCACAGAGAGAGAGGGCGAGATAAAGAGGGCAGGGATGGAGAGAGAGAGTGATAGGAGGACGGAGGGAGAGATGCAATGGTTTCAATTCTTTTCCAAACTCTACAAACATGTTTTATTGTACTGTACAATCTCTAATTCTAAAGTAGTAGCTGCAGCCTTTGTTCCCCTTTTTAATGTCTGTTTGATCAGGTATTAGTAAGAAGCCTTATTTTCTGATCTGACCTCTCATTTTCATACTTTTGATGCCATTGATACAAACTCATTTTCCTCTTGTTAAATTTACAGTACGACATAGTCTCTCTTCTCCAACAGAAATACTTCTTCCAATCACTGATTATGTTCAGCTACCTCTACTTTGACGTCTTTTTAATCGTTACGTATATACCAACAGTGAAATTTAACACTTCCTTCACAGATTTGAGATTAAAATCCATCTAGAGTCTTAAATGCAATGATCTATTTAATGTGAAAGCAAAGTACAGAGTGCTGAATTCAAATCAGTTTTACAGGTGTTGGATCAAAAACAAACTGTGGGCAGAAGTCAGACATAAGAACCACCTACTGGATTCTTAACTTAATCCTGCGGTAAAAATTAACATGAACATCAGTTGGAAAAAAAACTGTATTGCTGTTGCATTTCATTGCAATAAAAATGTCACTTACTACTGAAAGAACATGTCAGTATATTTAGCAAAATGTACTTAAAGTATCAAAAGTATTTATAATGAAGAAAAATGGCCCCTGTAATTGTTTTACTATTGTATATCATTTTATTAGGTTATTATTACTAAATCATAAATTCATGCTGAACTATTTTACATACGGTTGGGTAGTGATTCATTATGTTTCATAAACTAAATTTTTTGTATGTTAAACCACAATCTGTAAAATAAGTAGTGACTAAACCTCTCAAATAGTTCCAGGTTTCACATGACAATGCCTAACGGGTCACTGTTATGTCTACACACTGCTTCTTTGACCAATAGGAGATATAAGCGCAGAATGCAGATATTTTTTAAGCCTTTAATATGAAATATCTTTAGGAAGGGTATTATTTCATTGTCAGTAGCTTAACGATAGAAAAAACAGCAAAATAGAAGTAATTGGAGATAATTAGTACATGGGTTTTTTTTGTTCTTGCTCACTATTATTTGAGACTTGGCCACTGTTTGAAATCCAGTTTTTATTTGAGAATTTATATTATTTTTGATCTCTCTGTGTATGGTGTTATTGGTGTGACTTGTATGGAGAGAAAAGCGGGAAAGAGTGAGAGCGTATGGTTTTTCATGGACGGAGAAAGGGAGTGGGAGGGAAAGATGGAAAGACAGAGTGAAGAGGAGGGGGGGTGGGGAGAGGGAGTAAGAGGCTGCTTTCTGCCTTGACAGCCCATATTGTATCACTCTGATCCCAGCTTGGCTCTGATTGATGGCATAATTACAATATGGATATGAGATATTTACATAAGGCAGCCACAATTATTCACAGCCAAATACTTTTCTCTCAACACGTGACCCCCAAGCATTTCATAAAGCACGCCACTGCAGCAGGAGTACTGTAAAGAGGCACTTCCTGTTTACATATGACCGCCATTCTGGAAACTGTAGTGTAGTTTGGAAGAGAAGATTGGAAGTGATCATGTAATTATTCAGTATGTGTACATGAGATGAGCACATGGACTGTTTCCTAGGTTACGCTGGAAAATGTTTGGCATTTTCATGATCACTGGCATTTTGCTGAGACATCTCACGTCAAAACATTGGAGGATCCCGTGTATTGTTGTTTGGTGTTTTTATGTGCCGTCATCATGTCAACCTGGGTTTTACTTTGAAGGAAGAAACTCTTCATGATGACATTTTTATTTCTCTTCTACCTGTGAAATACCTGAAAGTTTTATTTTCAAAGCAGAAATTTCAAATTTTCCATTTTCTTTTGCACATGTAATTTCTAAAAGAGAAGGAGTCAGGCCATGGTGACAAACTATATCAAAGGTCTGACAGATAATGTTGAGGTTACATGTCATATACACTTTGACGTAAACTCTAACTTGACACAGCTGCACGTATGACATTACACACCGTGTCGTGAGTAGTTTTTGAGCCATGAAGACTGAAACCTGGCACACAAAGGTCGATGTGTGCGTCTTCAGTTTGGTTAGAAAGTGAAAAATGTCAAATTTCCAAATGTCAGAGTTATCAGGGAAGGTTAGCACGAAGCAGCGGCATGTCATTCCTACAGTCTCGGACAGCTCCAGCGATATTTGTGTACATGTACAAGCCTGTCTGTACCATGAAGAAAAGCAAACCCCATCACAGCTCATCTCTGTCACTTTACTTTCTATAGACACAATGAGTCACTCCTGAAAATGGGATTGTGCATGTGGCTGCAGAGGAATATGCCAGCACCAAGCGTGACGACTGTAATTCTGAGCAGTGGAGTCCATGTGGTTTCAGTTCACTCTAGTGTCCCAGCAGACTGTAAGGGGGCCAACACCAGAGAAAATAGGTTGCATACAATATTGCAATCAGCATGGAAGCCATACATATTAAAAGCTTTTTATTCCTGAAACACATGACGTCCACCTCCTGATAATGTCCTAACTGGCAGTGGGCATGAAAAATTCCTTGCTCCCTCATGTGTAATGTGCCATAGTGGAGGAAAACCAATATAGCATATCTGATTCAAGAAAAAAAAAGGAAAGAAAGAAAGAAAGAGAAATATATCAAATTAAACTCACCTGTGGGTGCAGTGTCACCCTATGCACAGTGTTTGTATGCTGCACACACACACACACACATTCATCCAAGTGAAATATGTTGTCATTGAGTGTTTTGCAGATATGTTGAGAATGAACATTTTGCATGGGCAGTTTTCTGTTATGATGAATAAAACTGTTTTCATGTTGTATTGATCCAAAAGAAACCAAGATATAAGTGAAAATAAGTTAGTTTCATTATTTTAGGCGACAGCATCAATGAGACGAATGGGTCGATTATCTACCTGAAAATTTGCCTTTTATGTACTTGAATGGCAGATTTACTGCTTGAAGCATGATGTGTTAATTTTGCATATAGAACAGCAACACACACACACACACAGAACAGTGAGACACAAGTTTTTGATTTTGCATAAATAAGATGAAATGTCTTCAAGTGCAATAAAGAAAGAAAAGAAGAAGAAATGTCCTTGTAACAATGACATTCACCTCCATCTTTTAATATATTTTTGTTATTGCACATTCGTACTTGGGTGTGTGTGTGTGTGTGTGTGTGTGTGTGTGTGTGTGTTTGTGTGTGTGTGTGTATATGTGTGTGTGTGTATATGTGTGTGTGTGTTTTGCATTCATATTTTATAATTACACCATTGCGTGTGTGTCCATTTGTTCCAATGGCCCTGTTTGTGTGTGCTGGCCTGTGGCTTGGGGCATAGGTGTGCATGTTTTTTGTGTACGTGTGTGTGTGTGTGTGTGTGTGTGTGTGTGTGTGTGTGTGTATAGGTGCGTGTCTGTGTGTGTGTATAGGTGCGTGTCTGTGTGTGTGTTTGTAAGAAATGGGCAGGCACATGAGAATGGTGTTTAATCGATTCGATGGAGCCACTGCTTCCCTCTCCAATCTAACCTCATTTCTTCATCCTTTCATTTTCCCCTTTTCAAATCCTCCTTTTTTCTTTCACGCCTTTTACTTACTGTTACCTTGTTTCTTATTCCCCTGCTTCCTCCTCTACTTGAAAAAAGCAACCGGTGCGCTCTGACGTGACAGGAAATGTTGTTAAATGTTAAATTAGTGGAGGTGTGAGGGAGAGGATAGCTCTCTGCAGCAACCTTTCTTACCTGTTAAATGATGCTGTTAAACAGCGTAATAGTGAGGAGATGGGGATCTGCTGAGAGCAATTAGATAATTCACTGAACAGGTGGTACTGTATTCATTAGCACCAAACCCGTGCTGTGAACGTGTGTGTGTGTGCGTGCATGTGTATTTTTGTCAGTGTCCTGCAACCTTGTGTCTGCAAGAGAAAAAGCAGCCGCTGTAGCCGACGTTTGTTGTTTCCATCTTTTGCTTTTCGAAGAATTTTATATTCCTCTGAGTCTAATAAACACCCCCGTTCTGCTCCCCAGTGCAAATAATTTGTAAATATTTACACTAATTTATTATTTAGTGTCCCTTTTTCACCAAAACAGGGTGGCCACAGGAGACTGCAGCTCCCTGCGTGTTGACTGGAAGGCAGCTGCCTCCTCTGGTAGCACCAGCTCAGCTCAGTTTTAATATCCATGAGAAGTTCACTGAGCCTCATGTTTACATAAATTCTAGGCAACAGTCAGATTTAATTGATTCATCAAGTTGGTCTCATGATACTCCCGGCACAAATTATTCACTAATTTTAATTACAAAAATTTGCAGTAATAGTTTAACGTGCAAGAATGAAACTACAACTCAGATTTGAAGTGTATTTATTATGTGAGGAGAGATGTTCTGGTTTGGTTTTCTGGCTTAGAAGATACAGTAAAAACCTCATCTCTGCTTTGTGGCTTCGTGGACGGTGGATAACACTATGATTTTTAGCAGCCAGAAAGAATTTGTGGACAGTATTATCCCCAAAAACCATAACTGAATACCTTTGTTGTTGTTTCTATCAATAAGGAACACACAAATGTGACACTTATGGGGAAGACTGTAAATGTTGTTTTTAATCTAATCCACAACTTAAAGTGTTTTTAATTGACATTTAAATTAATCACATTCTCAATCGGAGTGTATTCACTCCTTAAACTTAAAATTTAAAGCTGCATTCATTAATATTTTTATATTAACAATGGATGAAATATCTATGTGCAATGTGAAAGGGCTCACTGGTAGTGTAACCCACCTGACTGCAGTTCCCCTCAACTCTCCGGAGAACCTGAGTGCCAAGAAAAAAAACCTTTAGGTTACTGTTGCAGTAGGCTTTAGTCCTGGTTGTAATTTAATCTAAATGTTACAGTAGGTGCTTTGTACATGTCACATGCTGTAGGTTTACATTCCGAGAAACTTTTTTGGTCATTTATTTTATTTATTTATTTATTGTTTAACATTTGTTTAAAAAAAAAAGCGAAGAAAAAAATTCCTTCATATGTTTAACACCTTCTTGCTCATCAAGAATGTGAGAATGTGAATCTGAGCTGACTGAAATATTATGTAATTAACTTTCCTTTCTTTTCTTTTTTTTAAATTTTTCATTTAATTTCATTCAATTCTTTTGGGAAATGGTGACTCCACAATCCTTTTTCTACTTTCTTTTTATTTCTTCTTAAAACTCAAGTATTTACTGAGGAGATGACAAAAGGTCCAAACATGGTAAAGTGAGGGAAGTTGACTGCTGACACAAGCACAGGGAGCTGGACTGGAAGCACATGGCTTCATGACTGGAGAGAGAGGCCAAATTGCATGAGGGGCAAAATCACTGACAGCATCTGTTGGACAGGTAGGGCCTCATCCAAGGTCGGGATGTGTGGGGGGACATGCATGGGAGAATCCATGTGGGAGACATGAGCGATGTGTATGGAGACACAGATGTTTGATGTATTATAGCTTTGCTTCCCTACAATGCATTCCACATGGGAGTTAGAATCTATTCAGCACAGATCCGGGAATCAATTGACCAAGGATTGTCATTGGAGCTCAGCTGGATTTACTCATTCATTTACCCAGCAGCCTCACCCACCTGACCTTGAAATCTGTCTGTGACACCAGCTATATGATACAATCAACCACACTCAAGGAAATCAACTCAAACCAGTGTTTTCGTTCAAATAACCATGCATTATTACTCCTTCACACTCTCTGTTTCTCTGTTTTTTTTCCCTTTGTCTTCTGCAAGAGTGTCATTTAATAAGAAATGATGGATTTTGAATGTGAACACTGGTGTCAGACACACCAGTTTCAGCCTCTTGAAAATAGCTGCCATTCTTGCTCCAATATAATATCTAGAATTTCCAGAGATTGCTATGATAAGCAGCTGCAGTCCTGAGGTCACAACATGCCATTTTGATGAAGGATGTCAGAGAGAGTGGCAAGGCTCAGTCAAGTTAACAAGTATGCAAGTAAAACATCCCGACAGTGATGTGCAAAAAGGGCAGCTTAAACTACAGTTGTCAGACCTTGAAGTGAATGGGTTCCAGCAGCGGAAGACCAAACCGGCCTCTGGTCCTGTCACTTAATAAGAACAGAGTGAAGCGGAGCACATGATCCTCAGCACTTGACAGCAGACAGGAGTGATGCTGCCCGGTCTTTCTGCGGCTACATGCTGATGAGAGGGTCAGAAATTGGCATAAACAGCATAAACGGTTCCAACCTTCCTGCTGTCAAAAGCACAGGCTGCTGGTGGGGTAATGATGTGGGAAATGTTTTCTTGGCTCACATCAGAGCCGATTAGCACTAACAGTAGTGTTTCACTGTGCTCTCTGGAAGTCCTCACATATTATTGCTGACCAGGTGCGTCCTCGTCTTGGCCACAGTTCTTTATAAACCTTTATAAAGGTAAGCGGGTAAATCCATCACCGTCCCAGAGTGGAAGCTGTCATGGCCATGCTTATTTCACGTGTGACTGATACTGTAATTAAGGCGATTATTGCTAAGTAATTGCATTTGTATAAACTCCCTTTCATAAACTAAAGTAGGCTTCTTTTCCTTGCGATCCAAAATGAAGTGTAGATCATGGATTTGTTTGATAAAGAAAAACATGTAAAGACACCAGCACAATTAATAATAATAGTATACCTGTGATCCTGTGTAGTGTGTATAGGGTTGAAATGAATCATTATAGTGAAAATACCATGCTGTGTTGTTGACGACACAATGGAGCAATGATTTTACAAGTGGGTCCCCATTGTTTGTAAATTACAAATGCACATTGGCACACATGTACGAGCATCCGTGCGGTGTGAGGTACGTCGTGCCATCACTTTCACACCATTCCCCTGATCAGCAGTTGATGACTGTAATGTGACAATAAACATAATGTAAGTAGCCATACACCAGCGAAGGCAGGAAGGAAGAAGACTTCTAGCAAGTAGAAATGAAAAGAAGCAATGGAGGTTTTTAAAAAAGAAAAAAGAAAAAAAAGAAAAAGTACATCACTTTTGTTGACAAAATTTACAAAAGGGTACCTTTAAACCCTTTTTTAAACCTAAAAAAGTGTACTGATAATTATATTATATATTTCTTTTTTTTTTATATTGGAGCCACATAACAAATGTAAATGAAATCACATGAAATAATCAAACTGATGTTTAATGCGATGAGTTGCGCCACAATTTCCATCAGAAAAATCTCTTAACGTGTAAAACAAAATCTTTAATGGCTTATTTTGTCTGTATTTACAGTAATTGACTGTAATCATTAAGTTGAACAGCAGAGTTTTATAAATCTTCACAACAATATGATCATATCATTACACTCCATCTCAGAGTTGTGAGTTAGTAAAAGCCTGCTGTGTTATAACAAACCGGTTTGCCACTCACACGAGCCACAGATGTTGCTTCACTAACTTGGTGAGAGCCTGGTGCTGGTTGTGCAAGATTTAATCAAGGTATTCACATTAGAGGAGGCGTGCATAATTGCACAGGGCTTGATGAGTGTTCACCACATCTTTCAAATTAGAGACTGCAGATGGAGCATTCATACCTTTCACACCTCGTCCTGCTGCAATCCCAGAGATGTAGGGACTTAAATGTATTCTAGAAGCATTCGTGAGTCACACACAGTGGACAAACTCTGTGCTTGAGCTAACCCGGTGCAGTCTGTAGTTCACCTCTCTCTCCATACGACAGGAGATTGAAACACAATTTAATTTGTGAGTAATGATACACCCTACTGTTTGTGGTTTATCTCTAAACCTGTGTTGATTATATGTTCATGATGCTTTTAATTATAGTAAGCAGTAGAACTTAATACAGTTAAAGGTTTTCATAACATTAGCATAATCACAGTATAGTGTTTTCATTGGTTCTGCTGTACTAATATTATTGCTTTAATTATCTCATAATCACATACAGTATTCAATTTGCATATAAACACAGCTTGGGGCGCAGGAGGGTAATCGGAAGCCTAGCAGTTCGATTCCCAGCTCCTCCAGTCCATGTGTTGACTTATCTTTTGGCAAGATACTGATCCCCAAGTTGCCCCTCATATGTTATCTGTACGCGTGCATGTGCGCGTGTGTGCGTGTGTGCGTGTGTGTGATAGAAAAGCACAGTATGCATACAAGAAGTGCTGTATGAATGTGAGTGAATGGGTGAATGTGGCTTGTAGTGTAAAGTGCTTTGAGTGGTCGATAAGACTAGAAAAGTGCTATGTAAGTGCAGAGCATTTTACCATTTAACTTCAGTCCAGATCCAGAATTTCTCTTCACACCAGCTTAGTAATGACTCTAGTCAGAAGTGCAACACGAAAATCGATGTAATCATTTTGAAAATGGAAAATTATACACAATAGATGCAGTATCATTAGAGTGTATATTTTCCTACACACAAAAACTGAGTAGAATGACATAATAATATAATCATATAATAATGTATCAAATTACAATGTGAAAACAATTTGGCAATTTGGATCACTCTCAGTGATGAACCTGCAGTACATTATCACTTGAATCTGCTGCTCCTGTTTAGCTGTCTGACCCACAATTGTACTGTTTAGGTTCACTCTTACTGCTCTTTTAATGTTGTTGTCAACCACAGCTGGCTGCTGCTTTCAGCCAGAAAGCTCTAAAAACCCACTGTCCACTACCTGCCCAGCACGAAACAGCAGAAAGATGCAATTAAGAGACTAGCTGGTGAACATGGTCGACCATTCAGCAGCTAAAGAGACAAATATTTCCCTCAGGAGTTTGTATAGACCAAAAAGAAAGCTTAAAGAGAAAGAATGATAATGTTACCGCTACTTTAACTTAACAACTGTTCATTAACATGTTCACCAGATCAACTTATAAGTGTTGTAAAGGTTAAAATAAGCCTCTTTTTAAAGCGTATCTTGAAAGGCACTATAAAAATCTGAGTTATTATTATTACTGTGCATTTTTTCAAAAGTAAGACACCAGCACTTAATGAAGTTGTGGATCTGCAGCCATGTAATCCTTGCAAATAATAATACATCATTGCTGGGAAATAATATCAGTAGCGAGTCTGTGTATTGCTTGTTTTGTTATCACATTCATTATATTTAGTTGCCTTTGTTCATCTGTGCTGCTGCTGCTTTTACTGACTTCCAGGACCGGCTCCCAAGTTTCAGTCTGACTCTCAGTTGCAATCACCAGCAGAAATGCGACCCTAAAGCTGGTATGGTGGAGAATCCACTGTGTTGCACTTTAATGGGATGGATTGTTAAATTCGGGTTGTCCAGTTGAAGGAGACACAAGAGGTCCACTGTTACACCAGAGATCATATGACACAGAAAGTGAAACTGAAATACACTGGTTGTTTTATTGTGTTTTTTTTTTGTGGTTGTTCTGTACTAAAACATCTTTGCATAATTTCTTGTATTGAGAGGACTATGGAACCATTTAGCTGCAGAATGAAAAGGTGCTCACTAAGCGCTAAACCTTATGTCTCCAAATATAATATACAAATATGTCTTCATTTTAGGTGCAGCTACAACAAGAGTCTATGACACCAGGCTGAAACCAATTACACCTCCTCTTGCAGAGATTAAAAGGACCAGATCTTTGATAATGATGACGAGGCGGCTTATGTTTCCATGTAAAACACAGACTGTCTCTGTAACCAAAACAGCATGACTCATGCAGTTTGGGAGAGACAGATAGTGTGACAGAATAAGCCTGGAGGCTGTCTTTAATATTGGATGTGTGGCTGAAGCGGCCTAATGGCTTAACACTGGTCTGTTTGGGACAAGAATAGCTTGCTATCTGTGTGTGCATGTGTTTGTGTGTGTGTGTGTTTTGGTGTCTGAGTATGTACTGTATGTGTGTGTTCGTGCATGTTTTCCCAAGTGTTTGAATGAAACCCGTTATTAAAATCTGCATTTTGTTTATAATTATCATTTGAACTTTTGACCTTTCGAGCGCAGACCAAATTTGGAGGATTAACAGCTTGATTATGGTTTTTCTTTCTTGAAATATCACATGGAAATACCAGAGCGTTTTAGTGTCAAAAGGGAAATGTAATCAGCAGCAATAAGATATGTATTTTCATGATTCTGCCTGCCTTGCCTCTGCACACAATATTCACATCACAAACCCTTAAACAGACACAGAATACGGGCCCTGGTTGACCCCAATTTGTTAAGATTATGTCCTTGGGACCTCACAATGGGAGGATTTGATTGACTGAAGACCCAGCAGACACACACATGCACTCACATCCATATAAAAGCATATTTTTCTGCATAGCCCAACCTTTCTGAGTGCAAGTAATGTGTGACACTTTGCATTATACACAGTCTGACCTTGCTTAGATCTCCCTGTGCTCTGGTGTTGGGATATCATTATCAGAGACAGACAGACAGACAGAAAAGCAAAGCAACAGAGAGGATGAAAGATATGGGGGATTCTAATGCTCTAATAGTGTTTGTTGTGTCCCGCACTCTCACTCTCTCTCTTGCACTCTCTCTCTCTCTCTCTCACTGTGTGTTTGCATGTGTGTGTGCAATGAAGCCCCTCAGACATCCTTCACCCAAAGCCAATGTCCACTTCCTTTTTTTTATTACTTTTTATCTTTTTCTTTCTCTGCATAAGATATAATTATTCTGTCATTAGTTAAATCCCTGCACCCTCATTCTATCCCTCCACCTCTATACTCACACACACACACACACACACACACATACATGGCGTGAGCTTCCATTTTCATGCTTGCATTCATGGTGGATCAAACATCAAACAAGCTGCTGCTGCTGTCTTAGCAAGTGTGTCGTGTTCATGTGTGGAAAAGAGGAGCGAGGGAGACTGACCTTGGTGTGTGTGTGTGTGTGTGTGTGTGCTTGCATGTGTGTGTGTGTGTGTGAGAGGCAGTGCAGAGGGGGCGACAGAGAGGACAGGATAAAGAGAGCTCAGTATTTGGTGATGAGGGGGCCTATGTGTGAATCAGAGTGTAAGAGGAAGACTGCTGCCACTATGAGTGAGCTTGTGTAAGAGAGGGATAGCTTAATGTGTGTATGAGGGTATGAGAGTATAAGAATGAAGAAAAAAAAAATAAGTGTGTGTGAGAGTAATAAAAGGACTTGTAGTATCCTCAAGCTAAAGTGAGTTATGAAATTATGCATGACAAAATCAGCACAGCTCCTGCTCTCTGTGTCTGTCTGTTTTTCTCATGGATTTAAAAATGTTCCTTAAATCAGTAAACTATAACTATTCCAGGGTCACCTCAAGTGAACTTACACACCTACGTGGTAGATCATTGGCTTTGCTGCTCCTTGATAACACCTAGCATCATGTGGCTTAGTTTACAATCCACTATGCTAAAGAGAGAACATAGCCCCAAGATTATATCTTAGCACAGACATTGTCCCATTTTTGAAACTACCATTTGTTTCTATGCTAGCATAGATACTAGCAGCAACCTTGTTGTGTTTCTGTTTTGACAACACATTTTAATGACAATTTTCTCTCTAGCTTTAAAAGGTACCATCATGTATATGAGATGAAGATAGACAATTGTAAACTGTATGTTTTATACAATGTGATACAAAAATGAGTGTAAAAACAAGTAATGTTAGGTTACTACACTGTTATAGTAAGCTTATCTATGCTTACATTAGCAGGTTAGAGCAAAAACTGTGTCATCCATTTCTTGTAATTTTGTTGTTTTGTTCTTTGCTTTTTCAGTAGGGTGGCAACCCTACTAGCTGCCCAGTGCACATTGCTAATGTGGAGAAATCCTAAACTTAACAGAACTCCTGCTCCTACTTATGGTTGCTAAGCTTTGACAGTTACACACTGTTTGGGGCAGAGGTCTAGAGATTCAGGCTGCTGTATAAGCCTTCTTTAGGCAGATTTTCTCACCTCTCACAAACCTTAGCTCCTACAAACTTTGTTTTTGTTAGAAAACCATCTACAGATTACAAGGACACACACACACCGAACACACACACACTCACACACACACACACACACACACACACACACACACACACACTCAAATACACAGCCTTTAGCAGTTGCATTAGGCTTCTCTATGTTTCAGACTAAAAGGTTCAGAAAGTGGATCAAAAGAACACCCTAATACCCTCTTCTATCTCCGTAATGCTATAGGGCATGTGTGTGACTATATGTGTGTAATAAAAGTCTTCAGCTCTTTGTACTGTGTCAGTTTAATAGGCCTTGCTTTTTCAATTTAGTCTTTCATTACATCTTCCTTGGGGTCGTAATGAAACATCTACTGATGCTTAGCTAGGGGACATCGTCAGAGATATATCCTGAGGTCGTCGGTGTTTCGGGTCTTGCGAACATCTGTCAACCTCACTCAGGCGACCCAGCTGAGGTTGATCAAGTCTTAGCTTGCACCCTAGCTGAACAAATCAAACTCCTGACCCAGTATATGCCCTGATTCCACGGCCAGAATCTGGCCCATATACTTCCACATCTGTGTAGATTCTGGCTGTTATTCTCTGTTGTTGCCTGACATCTGGAAGTTTTTCTGTGTATGTGCCAGAATTGGTCCAGATTTTGAAGCACCTGGTCATGCTGCCATCAATAGTAGCTCAAGATGTGTTCAATGGTTCCCTTTTTCTGGTAAAGGGAGAACACAAAGCCCAGCAGTGCAGGCTGGACGGTCTGAGGAGGGCATCATAGACTGCCTAGACCAAAAGCCTGTTGTGGTGTGGCTCTGACCTCCGGAGGTCAGATCTTCCTCTCTACAACAAGCTCCCGTCTTGTCCAGGCAGCCTCCACTCTCCACTTCCTGCTGGTCTTGATTGCTACCAGTGCCCCTGAGATTTAAGGATCGCTTGACTCTTGGAACTGCAGCACCTCCCTTGCGTGTAAGACCTTGAATTCCTTCTCATGACTCTCATTTCCAGGTCTGAGATGGTAGAGATTTGGAACTCTTAGAGGAGCAGTGGCCACAAGCTCCTTGGCAGAATCCCATGTTGGTAAACGCACACCTTGAATTTTCCTGGAAGGCCCGTCCTGTTGACTTCTCTCAGCCACCTCTCCAACTCCTTGCAGATGTCCTTACTGCATGCTGTATCTCTGAGGCTGATGTTAAATATTTTCCCTAGTCTTTTCAAAGGCGTCTCCGAAATGGTAGGGATTGGTGTTCCTGAGATAGAGAAATGGAACTTATGCACGACTCTGCCTTTCTTCAAAACCAAAAACCTCAATTTCTCTAGCCTGAAAGATATCCTGGCCCATCTCATCAGTCTCCCCAGTCCCCTCAGGATCCATCTGAATCCAGGCACTGACTCAGTGGTCTCTGTTAAGTTGTCCATGAAGGCAAGGCATGGGAAGTTTTTCACAATATAAGACAACAACTGTGACATAATGATGCCTCCAAAATTAAAATTTAATTCAAATTAAATTAAATGTTCAATAAATTGTCAAATTAAGCCTTGATAATAGTTTTGGTTGCCAGGATGGTTAATGGACAGGGCCTATCTTAGATTCAGGAAGCCTTCTTTCTGCTTAAGTGTCTTTTAGCAAGACACCTATCCCTTCCAGCTCCTGTTCTGACTCTGGAGGAAGACAGGAAAATATAAATTTCCTTACAATCTTTGATTAAGTATCCTATTACTATTTCTAGGTGTTTATGCCTGATAACTGCAGGATTTTTCTGTCCATTTATGTTTGACTTTTCCAAAATAACCCAGGTAAACACTTCCCACATGACTGACTCACACTTAATTTCTCTCACTGTTGCTCATCAGAGAATTCCTGTTTCACTATCTTTGCCTAAAGACAACAGCTCAATTTAGCTTTTTCTGCTATAGTATAGCATGACCTGACACAACCTTCTTTTCCTCCCCTGAGTACTGGAGACTCACTGCAGCCTGTGAGGCCAGGAAGAGGCAAAACAAAAACAAAAAAGGGCTCGAATCTCCAAGTCCTGCTTTGTCTGGTTTGTCCCATGTGCCTCTTTTGACTTGTATTGTTAGTACTTTTTAAAAGAAAAAATATAGCTCTGACCACTTTCTTCTTTAGTTTTGGATTTCTTGTTTTGCACTGCAGTGGTTCTAAGAAGTTCTAAATATCTCACTGCAGTGAAAGTCATGAGGGTCTAACTATGCCAGGCTCTACCACCAAAACTCATAGATTAATTTCAACTTGTGAAATGTTTCTTCAAATGAAAAACAATGAAAAAAATGGAATTCATCCAAAAATAAACATTTTTTGTCTTGATGCCCTCTGTGGAAAATCCACAAAGTTCTTGGCTTCAACTCGCCCAACTGAAAGTTCTACAGAAAGAATAATGCCTTTTAACTCTTATTTTCTTAACACTAATCTCTGACCAATTTGCTCTATTATCACAAAAATATTTTTACCATATTGTAGCTTCAACTTGAGACCCTGTTACTTTTGATTTCTTTTAATGTCTAGGTTTAAGTTGTTCTTGAAAACAAATGAGTCTGGTAAAAATGAAGGAGAACACAATGATGGAGGTTATTGGCCTCTGGTAGTCAGTATGTGCAATAACCAGGTATTGCTGGATTTTATTGGCAGGTCTCATGTTGTAACTGTCTTGTAAAACCAAGAGATATGAATCTTGCAGCAGGCAATCCTGCAAATGGAAAAAAAAGCACAGTTCTGGCTTGCTGTTCTGTCTTATATGATGGTCATTTTTTCATCAGAACACACCATAGCCACTAAACTGGCACTATAGGCATCACTGTGGGAGATAAATTAAACTAACAAACTTTTTATGCAACAAGTATTTGTACAGACTGCACTAAGACAGGAAGGAAAAGAAAACTCACTAACTTTCTCTTCGTCAACACAACCATTAGAGGAAAAAATAAGGCAAAATGTTATTTCAATAATTAAACAACATTGATTTAAATGTATCATAGTTTTTAAATAATTAAAAATTGAACAAAATAAAAAAAAAAGAAAATAAAAAACTTAGTAGCCTTTTCGTTTTGCTCTTACCTAGCAGGACGGACGGACGACAGACAGACAGACAGACAGACAGACAAACAAACATGTTGTTGTGGCTTATATGGGTTGTCAGTTTGTTGTTAGCAGTGGTAATGATGAATACGACCCAACGGGTGCAGGTATGTTTGCATGCTGTTGTATGTGCTGAAGCTGACTGGCTAATTAGCTAACTAACTCGCAAATTTATGCTAGCAGCGCACTTTTCTCCGGTGAATGCTTCGTGGTTCCTTCAACAGGTTGCAGGAGAAGACGTGTGTTAAGGTCACGAGGAGACTTTAGCTGGAGAACTTATGAGAGTTGTTGCTTTGTGTAGCCTAATGTTAGCTGGCTGCTGTCGGGCTGCAACGGCCAACATTACTGCGTTATGCTAATCCAGTTAAAATTAAGCGATTTGATTGACTGAATGGAGACGAGTTGAGTGTTGTTAGCTAGTTCTAAAACCACCAGAAAACATGATATTAAATATTGGTTTTAGGAATATGCCATTCTGCATAAATACAGTATCAACAGAAAGTGTTCCTTGTAAAATAGCAAAACAGCATTGCATTTGCATAGAAAGAAAATTATTCATTAAGTCTTACTTTTGGCTATTAAATTATTTAAAAATAAATGCTTTACTCCCGACATTCATTACAGTTCTCAGGCAAAAAGCAAACAGAGCTGTTAACAAATGAAAAACAAGCAGCAGGCATTTTACCATCATTAACTATCATGTGAACAATAGAAGTTTATCAGAGCAGACATTTTGACTCATCAAACACAGGTGCAACCAATAATCATAATCACGGCAGTGTTTAAATTAAGTGTTTCAGTGGCAGTGCCCTAGTATTGTGCATGGTGGCTTATTGGGACACTGTAATATGGAGCCATAATTAATGTTATCAGTTGCACCTGTCCTTTTTTAGTTGTAACAAGTCAAAATGTTTGCTGGGAAAAAGGTTTATTGTATGTGATTTTGTGTAGTGTGTGGCTTTGACTATCAATCAGCCAATCTGGATTGTGGTAAAGAAATTATAATGCTGATTGAAATGGCTGAGATCTGAGATGCTATTATGAGCCTTCATGATAAAACACAGTATGTGCTTGATATTCTTTTACATGATTATGCATTTTTAGGCTTTTTTGGTAAAACAAGATTCCTAAATAGTGAAAACTATGTTTGCCTTTGAATCTTAAATCAAGTGTTGAAATTTTGAGAAATATACTGTACTTTCATCTACAAGTGGTGGCAGGCAGGATGCCTTGAAAGCCTGCAGAGATGAATAATTTCCAACTGCAAGTGGCAACAACATGCAGTATTCTTCATCATATTTTGTTCTTTTGGCTTTGTTCTCCACACTGATTTGGTCCCAGTTTTAGATGCCCATCCCATCAGTGCCCATCTTGAAAGGCAAATAACTGTGGCTCACATATCAACACCATCCCAGGTTCTGTCATCAGCTATCCCACTGTTCATGTGAATGAAATGTGATTTCAATCAGCACTCAAGCTGGAGTTTGAGTTCTCTTTTATTGTCATGTGTATGAAAAATACAATGAAATGACTGCTGGCATGGCTAATCTTCTTCTTTGATCTTTCCCTGGTTCCTCTGTATGTGACTGTGTGTGTGTGTGTGTGTGTGTGTGTGTGTGTGTGTATATGTGTATGTGCACGCGCACCCATACACTACAGCTTGTACACAGAGAGCATGAGAAAATCTGATTGTGTTCTATCAATGTGATTTCACATCGCTGGCTCAGAAAGTGTGCGTTCCCAAAGCTTCTGAAAGCCTTTGTATTCATAGTCTATGGTCAAATCTAATTTGGTTTCAGGATTTTGATTTTAATCAGTTGAAAAAAAAAAAAAATAATAATAATCTTTTCAAAACACCACCAAACCCGTGTTTCAGATCAATATTAATATTTTTTTCTGCTAGTCTTGTTGCTATAGCTCTAATAAAGTGTTTCATTTTTCACATTTTACAGCTTATTGTCCCACACACAACAAGATTTGGGGTTACCCTATTTTCTTTTTTCTTTTCATTTGTAGCTTGTGAAGGCTGCGAGATACAAACAGAAATTTTAACATTCATTTGAAATCATATCAAATCCAAAAAACAACTTTCAAAAAGTCTTATACATATTGGTCTCAGTATTGCTCCAATGGGGAAAGGAGTGGACTCAGTGTTTTTGTTTCTACTGTTTTTCTCTCTAAATGAAACCACCATCTGACTCTTTGACACCACTTCCAAGTGGCAGTAACATGAATCCTGGCTAACATGCGTCAGGAGAAAATAGAAAAATACACAGTACTTTTGGTAGATAAGGTGGTTTTTCTTGTATGGTTAGCATGGCATTTTTAAACTGTAATACTTTGCCATATATCTTTTAATATTCTATGTCCTATTTTTTCCTCAATCATCATTGGCTAATTTCCTTTTTAGCATAACATTGCTTACTGTGCTCATTAATGGTCTATGCTATTAGCATGAAGCTTGCCGTTCTAATGGCGTTATCAAGGATGGTGAGCTTACCAGCTGCACTTCATCTTGTCAGCCTCAGGTTGAGAAGCAGTTTTAACTCATGAGCTTTCCAACCATTGTATCTTGGTTTCTAATTGAGCAGCTCCTAATGTACTGATGCTAAAGCCTGCCGTGCTTGGAATACCATGGAAACTCTGCGTGCAGCTTTACAGCAATGAAGAATTTTTGGTGTCACAGTTTCTCCAAAACTTGTGAAAATCTTGTGAGGGGGACAGAATTATGATTTCAACACACTTTAATGTTTGCTTTCATTGTAACTGTGTTGTTTTCTTCTTATTACCAGGTGTAAATGAGAATCAGAATCATACATCCTAGTTATCTAACATCTAACATCTTCACTCTGTCCTGTTTTCTCAAGGTGCCAGTGGAGAATAGAGAGATGAAGACTATAACCCCCCTCTTCCTCCTCCTCCTCCTCCTCCTCCTCGCCTCGGGAGCCTGTGACGACGTCAAGTACATCTCCAAGAGGAACTCAGGTAGGATGAATAACGTTGGTGTTTGTTGTCTCCACTTTGCCGAAAATGAGCCTTTTCTCTTTCTGGTTTTTGTATTATGCTTATATTCTCTTTGTTTTTTTGTTTCACTGTCATACTTTTTCACTGCAAACACTCTTCAGCCTTCCCTCGATAATGCTACCTCTTGTCTTTTCTAATACTTTTCCTACTCACTCTTATTCTCTCATACATGCTCCCTGTCTTCGCTCTTTCCTTTCTGATGCATTGATATCTCTTAATTTGATGCAATGGATATGTACGTCTACTCTGTTGTAGCCATTTCTTTCTTTCATAATCATCACCTCTGCCTTTCTCAGATAACACTCCTCTCCAAACTCTATCTTAGAGCTGAGATAGCTGTTTGTCTGTGTGTTTCCTTGCCTCTCATTTTTTCTGCTGAGAGTGTGTAATGATCAGCTTGTCTGACTGGTGCTGTCATTGTTGCTGCTTTTGTGCTCATTTGTGTATCAGCAGCCAGCTGATGACAGATCTGCTGATGGTCTTTTATTCCTGATCGATTTTGTTGTGTCTTGCTGATCAACTTGACAGAGAGAATTTGATTGGGCTATCAATGTCTGGCATGTGGTATCAATAATGCTTTGTATGGGACTGTATGATGAGTTAAGTATGTGACATGGAGCTCAGCTATACACTCTGCTTGGCTCGTGTATACATATGGACACATTGTGCTTCAGATTCATGCTGTCTTTGAATTCATAATAGCCATAATATTTGATGTGCAGTTTTACAAATGGAGGATCTGTAATTATAAATATTACCAACAGCTTTTGTAATTTTATTGTCACGCACCCTTGCCAAATCTTGAAAGTGATAAAACACAGAAAATTACTTACTGATTTTTAGCAAACTCAGGTCATCTAATTATAACAATCCAGTTAGAATTGATTCTCCTGTAATGTAATCCTGCCTCACAAATGTGCTTGCTTATAAGTGAGAGCGTCGGCTCTGGCAGTTTAATCGAGGGAATTTGAGGGCAACTACACAATCCTTTAGAGATCCTACGTAATTACACACGTACATACACACACACCGCATTGAAGAATTACATTATTATGAATTACATTCAATAAACTACTGTAAGAATAATACAGTTGGGCTTTAATTGCCTAGAAAACCTATTTCCTCAGTCGTATTCTTACTATGAGTGATGGGATCTTGATGAATAAAACAAGGGTAGTACAGTTTTGGTTAGCTCACATTATACATTTCTGTATTTATGTTTTGCTCTCTTCTTCTTGGTTTGAAATGGGTGGGACTCAGTTGGAAAAAGATGTTGTCACATGCACAAGTTAGGATTCAGTAACATTTCAATCAAAATCTGATGACAGTTGATGGGTTGTTTTGAAAAATATGCATATTCCCTTTCTTGGTGAGACATAGATGAAACGATTAATGACACTCTTATTTTTATATGATCAATCAATTAGCTTAGCTGAGCGTAATGACTGTAAAACAGATGGCCTGCCTCTGTCCAAAAGTAACAAAATCCCCCCTGGTTTTGGTTGGGCAACCTGTGGAGACTCTAAGACTCTTAAGTTTAAGCTGTTCATGTCCTGTGAATAACCTTAAATGGTACAGTGGTTAACTGCCACAGGTTAAAAAAAAAAAACTACAGCTTTTCGGGAGCAGTGGAAGTAAGTGAATCCTTGAGAGTTGATGCAGACAGTTCCTAGAGGTGCCCTGACTTTTGTTGATTACTTACAAACCCTCTGTCTGTACAAAGGCAGTGTTAGAACAAAGTGTGTTTTTAGAATATTACACAGCAGGAAGTAGTACTGTATATTGCTCTTAAAAACTTATTTAATCATGAATATTTTATGAAAAGTTTTCAGGAGCTTTATCATTTCACAGAAGATGCAAAATTGAAACAAAGACATCAGAGCCCATTTATGATAACTTGATCTGCTGGCAGTAGTAAGCCATGTTATGCAATACACAAGTAATAAGATTCTTGTTTGTAGGGAAATTCATTCCTCTATTGACTTTTTCTAAAAGGAGGTCAAAGGTCAGTTTCGTTGACAGAGCAGCAGCCCTGCAGCTGGCAGGAATTCATTGATATGATGAAGGACAGTTAAACAGATACTTGCCAAATGTCTACCAGGCCAACCAGACAACCAGACACCCACATAAAGTCCTGTCCATGAACATTATGTGGTAAAATGTCTCACAACATTATGGAATAGGAAACTGATTTCATTTTAATCTGACAAATAGACAAAAAGACGAGGAGTGAAATAACACAACACAATTTTTTTCTGAAAGTGAATCATTTAACTGCAGACACTCGTTCCTCAGTCTCCTCTTATACTTTCTCTTCTCTCACCTTTTTGTCTCTGCATGTCTGTCTCTCCATCATGCTCACTCTTCAGTGTCCTGACTGTGTGGGTGAGCTGGTGAGAGTTTTTGTTTGGTGGTGTATGTGTGCGGGTACGCTCACAGGCATACCTGCATGTGTGAACGGTCTGCCTCACGCCATATTGAACAGTGACTGTCTATGAGTGGGTGCTGTGTATATCCAGGTTTTAAGTGTGTGTGAATTCTCTGAGTATGCTTCAGTATATACTCTGTAGATGTATACTCTTCTTCTTTGTGTGTGTGTGTGTGTGTGTGTGTGTGTCGGAAAGGTATGCACAGAGCAATTATGTGATCAGAGCAGAGCCAAGCGAACATTTATGTGGGCGACCGCTACAGCCAGCCAAAGATAGGCTGTTAGATCTTTTCTCTCTCTCTCACTGCTTGCGTGTGTGTGTGTGCGCGCGAGTGTGTGCGTGTGTTTGTGTGTGTGTGTAACTGGACACCATATGGATAGGACTTACCATTTCCTCGTGTCAGTCTCCCTGCTGTGCTTTGATGCAGCATCCGCTGCAGCACAAGGGGACAAATTGTGATGAGACACAGCAGAGAGCAGGATGATGGGAGGTGGGGGGACACTTTGAGGTGATTTTTATACAGATCAACTCATAAACAATAAATAAGTGTGAGGTACAGAAAAAATACAATGGCAGTGTGATACTATATCTGATCCCTGAAAGGGGAATCTTCTCCTCCCTGCACAGGGAGGTCAGAGGTCAATTACTCTATCATCAGTCCTGAAGCTGGGTTGGATCAGGGGATTTTTCACACTGGCATTACATTAATAGAAATTTACAGCAAAGTGCATGACAGTTTAATTGACATCTTAATATGCACTGTCATGTTGACAGCCATCCTTGGTGGCAGCTCAGACTGGATGTTTTAAAGAATTACAGCTCGTAGTAAACAAGTTACAGCTGCAGTATACATACAGTATACATACAGCAGCTTTTAAGTTCAATATGAAGCAGTATGTGCTCGTAGTGTGCTGCAATTAGACAGTGAGAATAGAGTAATTATGTGTAGAATTTGTTTATGTAAGAAGTTTTTTGATTTTTCTGAAGCTTTTCACACTGATTGTGTGCTGATTATTCGATGCATCTTACTTCTTGCTGAATTGTACATTCAATTCATCATTTGGTTGAAATATTTCACCATTTTTGTTCCAGCTCCTCAATCATGTCAGTATCTGATCTTACTGTTCAATCTATTTTGTTTATCTGAAAGGGTGTTCTGTGAAAATCTATCAGCCTCATGGTAAAAGTTCTGTTTAAAGTTCTGATTCATTTGAAAAGGTTGACTGTGTTTAGTTGTGTTGTCAAAGCTCTGGATGAGGACAATGGATTGTATTTGGAGGTCACATGCACTCAAGTGGTAACAGTGACATTACAAACAGCAGGTATTTTATTGTGTGTTACAGTCATGTTTATGTGTTATACAACATCTTATTTAAATGAAGTAAAAATACAAATACAAATGAAATTAAAAATGACATTTATTCTTCTTCAGGATGACTTTTTGATGAATTCTTGATGAATTTTGTCATAAAGCAGGACTGAATAACAACTACACAATACTGTTATAGTTGCTGCTCTCTTTATGCTGAGCGTTATACATATACATCAAGTTATACATCAAGCTTTTTGAATGTATAAGCTGTATTTTACATTATTTAAGGACAATGCCCCATGTTCAACAGCTAAGGACTCTTCTATATGCAAAACTGTTATCAGTCTAATATTAATGATTGTCCCATATGCAATATCAGAAGAAGCTTATTATGATATACCCAGGGCTAATGAAGGACTCTGGAATAGTCTTTGGAGTAGATCTCCTAAATAATCTCCGATATACAGTGCATCACTCCAAAGTACTGCTAGAGTTAGACTGGTGTATTTGTATGAATGCAGGTGCAGGAAAAAGTAACTTTAACAGATCATTTTCACTAAGGGGTTTTTCACTGTCTGAACTGTTTTAAATCTCTCACAGTTTGTGTCTTTGTCACCCACTGTTTTGACCTGGCTCAGTGCCACAGATTTTACACCTGCTTTTCCTAGATGTTCAAAGTAAGATGTAAATTTGCTGAAGTGGCAAATCAGGTGTCTGCTATTTATTTAAACTTCCATTTCCTCCACCCATATATTGCACCTCTGACCAGGAATGCCTTGAAATACATATTGTAGAAGCCACTGCTGCTTTTCTATCATTTTACTCATGTTAAATTGAGGTGTGGTCTGTTTAGCATCTAAAGAAGGGCCACAAATCCTCAGTAAACACCCTCAAAATGTTCTAGTAAGGGGTTGGGCAATACATCTCTGCAGAACAGCTTCAATATTCATTGATAGAGATTGTGCAGATGTGTAGACCTCATGATTCTTCCAAAACATATTCTCTTATTTGGTATTTTGATGATGTAGGACACTGTTGAACATGTCGTTCAAATATATCCCAGGTGTTCAATTGGGCTGTGATCTAGTGAATGGAAAGGCAGTTGAATATGATTCATTTTCATACTCTTCAGAGCTGTCAGACTTCCTGTGGCACGTGTGGAAGCATCTACATCTCTAATGTTTCTCCACTCATTTATTCAAGTCTTTTCTTTACCTTTGCGCCTGTCGTCAGTGTTTTTTTCACGTGTATTCCCATTTCCAAAAGTATCTGTTTACATAAGGCATTATTTTCTCAAACACTGTAGACACATTGTGTTGTATAAGAAAAATCATAGTGAAGCTAATGGTGTTGAAGTAACTACATTTACACACAGACAGAACTGTTTCTTAGATTAGCCCATTTTACTGAAAGTGCTAATGAGCTCGGCAGTTGCTATACAGGCATGAAAATGCTGAAAATAATGCCTTGAAGTCACACAGGCACATTTGTGCACACACACTCACACATAGTAGACACTTTTTACACAAAATAACACACCTTTTTTCACAAACACATTGCCTCTTGCACATATTTGCTTAGACAGCCATACACTCATACACATGGCTGCAGTCACACTACGACACCACATTTACACATGTATACAGACACATTATACCTATTAATGTGAGAACTGTGACACTGATAGTTACAAATTCATCTTACTTATTACTTCATCATCTCTCAATCCTTCTCTCCATCATCTTAACGGCATCTTCGCTGCAGACAGAACCAGGAGATTAGCTGAGATGGCGAGCACAGAGATAATGACGACTCTTATCTAGATCCCTGCTATGCTCATACAGGAAGAGACTTAATAAGACACAAACAAATAAAACATAAAGCAAGAGAAGGTCCTCTGTATACTCTCTGTGTATATACAGTATGTACGTGCTATGTTGTCTTCTTCATTATTTAGTAATTAGATATATTTCCATGTGTTAATGGAAACAAACTGAACGTGTGAGACAGAGAGAAACATAGAGAGAATTATGCTAAAATGCATAGCAAAGGTGTGCTATAGTATTGATTTTTTTCCTAACACAATTTCTCATATATTATATCATTTTTATCTCCATAGTTTATTGATATTTCTTTGATACTTTATTTGTGCTTTTCCACCCTCTGTCTTCTAGATTTCTGCACTTCCCTCTTTATTTTTTACAGTCTTTAAAACTCTCTTTGCTTCTGGTCTCCGCATGATGTGCTGATACAGATGGTTTGCTGTGTGTGTGTATGTGTGTATGTGTGTGTTTGTCAGTGTGTGTCAGGGTGATTGAGTGCCAGCAAATGCCCTTGTATATATGCGTGCATCTGTGTGTGTGTGAGTGCGTTTTCTGACGCAGCTAAAACCTTGGATCAAAGAGCGATTAAATCTCAGTATGATCTAATCACAAATTAACTCCTAACATGCAAAGCAGAGAAAAGATAAGGGAGTATACTGTTTGTGTGTGTTTGTGTGTGTGTGTGTGTGTGCGTGGGTGTGTGTCGTGCTTTAGTGTAGACGTTTCCACATCGTACAGTATGTAATGTAGAGACTCTATCTGTGTGCGTGCTGACTATCTTTGAGTGAAACAAAAAGGACAAAACACACATACAGATCTGCCTCTCCCGCTGACACACACACACACACACACACACACACACACACACACACACACACACACACACACACACACTTTTTCTCTAACTGCACACTGCAGCTGATTTTGCATTAGAAAGCATCTGAAGTTGAGCAGATTTTTAACTTCTGATGCAGACAAATTTTCCACAGTAAAGCGTTGACACACTTGGTTTTTACGCTTGGCTGTGATCAACTTTGCTGCACAAAGAACATGAATGTCAGCCTCTGTGAAATAGTGACTTCTTTTAAAGATGAATTTGTTAGAAAAATGTAAATGAACTAAATAATTGAAAAGAGCCAAGAGGCAAAAATACAGGAGAACATGCAAAAACCAAAATAGCGTTCTGTGTTGGACATGCAGAATGACTTTGTGATTGTTTTTGGAGTAAATTCCTTTGCCACTGCTCTTAGTGTTCAGAGAGCTGAGGGCAAAAAGGCAAATGACTTATTCACCATTGTGGAGAAAGCAGAAAGTGACACAGAACAAGAGAAATAGAGCAGGGGATAAGAGTTATCCAACATTTATAAGCTCTTATTGTACTAGCAGCTGGATAGCAGCTAGCAGCTGGAGAGAGACGGAAACAGTTTTGTTTTGCTTATGATGCTGAATGGTTTAGGTAACTTAAGTGTTGACTTAATGACAGGATTGCAACATATCACTTACATTACATTATATTTTTGAATTTTATTTGCATGTTGATTTCAGTTTGCTATTTCCAGACCTCTGAATGGGTAGAATTTCCAATTAGCTGAAGTATTGACAGTGTCAGTGTCAAAAACACTGACTCTTTAGTATTTTTGCTGTGAGACCAGCGGAACAAAGGTTCAAAAGTCTAGATTTTGGCATTTGCAGACAAGTCCACTGCCTTCACTTATATTTTATTTTGATTAAATGGAAAGATATCACATCACAGCCTGACTGCCTGCTTGCTCTAACAGACTAATGAGCATCAAAAATGGGCACTAGCTGTGATCCGGCAATGAAGACCAGACAGCAGCTGGATTTAACATAACATGGTGTCACTTTTTTTTTTTTTACACATTGTCAAATTGGGGCATAACTCTCCACCAAATGTATTATTTGTGCATGAGTTTCAGTGCTATCAAGGTGTATTAGAGGCAAGTTGAGTTGTCAGTGCTAATTGTATACATTTAGGGATGAGTCTGACATGTACAGACTTACATATTTGGCACATCTGGGCTTAAAAAACATATCAGTGTTATACCCCTGTCTTTAAGCCCTTGTCTGGAGGTAACTGTGGGTGGTCCAGCAGCAAACAGCCAGCAGCCAGAGCACCCACAGGTAGCTGGCAGTAGTTCACACAGTAAAACGTTTGAAAGCTGGTAACAGTCAAACATGTTACATGCAGATACCGTATAACAGTAACAGTGACGGGGAATGACAAAACTGTGCATATGTATATGTGTGTGTGTCTATTATCACATATAACATCAAGGTGTTGGCACACATGTCATGTTAGCAATCAGAAAGACATCCACTTGACTTTTGTGTTGTGTGTGTGTGTGTGTGTGTGTGTGTGTGTGTCTGTGTGTGTGCGTGCGTGGTTATCTTTCACTCTTTCCTCACCTCTCTTTCCTCATCTCTCTGTCTTTCTCTCACTGCCCTTTTGTTGCCCCTCTTAAACTAAAGACAACAGACTTCTTGTGAGGCTGCTGTGTGTGTGTGTGTGTGTGTGTGTGTGTGTGTGTGTGTGTGTGTGTGTGTGTGTGTGTCTCAGTAGCCAGCAACGTAAAAAGTAATAAGCCATTTAAGATGGTTATTAAAATAGTGTAAAAACTTAATAAAAACATAATGTCCTATATTTTGATTGATAGATAAGTGTGTAGTTTATTACCTACCTACCTACCTAATTGAGGCACAGCAAGTTTATTTATTTTTTTATCACATTTCATACACAATGGCAATGCTAAGTGCTTTACAAACAAATAGATTCAATGAAAAAGTCACAGTGCGTTTATTAGTAACAAAATTTTTCAGCCTGTTTTTAGAAGTAGGAGTTGGGTCACATCTAAGGTCTTCTGGAAGTTTCTTCCAACTATGTGCAGCAAAACAAGTGAATGCAGCTTGTTTTAATTCTAGGACCACTAAGCAGACCAGACACTGGTAGCCAGTGCAGAGAGAACTGGTGTAAAATGTTCAACTTTGTTGGTCATTGTTAAAACTCTGGCAGCAACATTATGAATGAGCTGTAGCTGCCCAAGTGCTTTTTTGGGAAGGCCTGAGAGAACATTACACCTATTGGAAATGAAAGCATGAATAACCTTTTCTAGAGCTCGTATTTAAGATGGTAATAGGCCGATTTTGTTTCTTGATGTTGGAATTTAAATTTAAGTCAGTCAAGATTTCTGACTTGGTTTTTAGGCTTCAAAGAAAGGGAATTGAGATGTGTAACTTTCAGCCTTCCTTGTTTAGCGCCAAAGACAATTATCTCAGTTTTGTCTTTGTTTATTTGGAGGAAATTTTGACACATCCCCTCATAAATATGGTCAAGGCTCAGACTCAGTGAGTCAATAGGAACATAAATCTATTTAATTTATCTCTGTTCAAAAGACAAGATTAAAGGTTCTGCTTTTTTAGAGTTGCAGTTCATCACTCTGAAAATATCACCTCACTGTTCTCTCCAATGAGTAGTGGATCATCTGAGATCAGAGCAACACAATAACCAAATATGTAATCTCACCCGAGGCTAATAGAACTGAAGTGTTTTCTCTAAGGAGAAGCTTTTGTGGCTGAGTCTCTCTGGACTCTTCTGTCTGTGTGCCCACTGTGGCACAACACTGCAACATGGATGGGAGAAAAGAGGTGAATTCATGCTGCACACTTAGACCAGCCGCCTTTCCAAGCACTGATACTGTGTTTCCAAATCCCACCTAGTTTTAGCTGTACCACTGTTACGCCACACTCATGGAAAGCATATACTTTGTAACAACAATGCAATTGATTCCTTTTTTTAAGGAATAATTGACAGTTTGGGAAATGTATTTTTTCACTTTATTGCTGAGCGGTAGAAGAAAGAAAGGGTCTTTCACCTGACTGGGAAATTAAAAACTAAATTGTGAACTTAAGACAAAGCTTATCCAACTGAGAGCTCCATAGTTTCTTCATTTATTTTTTCTTTTAGAAAAAAAAAAAACAGCTAAAAAAGGCAGCTTACTCTATAAATATTCATCTATTGTTGCTCAGTCCAAACCCCACACCACCTGATGAATCCACTTTGCTAATATTTTTTCATCTTTGGCTTCCATTTTTACTGTATCTGTCACGGTTTCTCCTCTACAGTGCCTCTATTCCTAGTCTCTTACTTTGTCTCTCTCATTTCTGCAGTGTCCTTCTTTTGTCCTCTCTGTCTTTCTCTCTCTCTCTCTCTCTCTCTCTCTCTCTCTCTCTCTCTCTTTCCACTTTCTCTCTTGCTGTCTAATCAGCTTTAGAAGGAGGTTCTTGGTCTGTAGCTACCAGGCAATAATGCCAATGAGTGTGCTCGGTTATCTGGAATAGGGAAAAGTGAAAAGATACAGACGTTGCCAAAAGTGTTTAAACAACACACTGTTCTTCCTGAAAAGTGTTGAAATTAAAAGCTCTTTTGTCATGCATACCTGCATGAATTTAGTTTGCCACAGAATAAAACAAGAACTTCTTAAATGGCCTGGCCAAAATTGCTGGTTGTATATTTTAAGCAGATATTGTCTTCAGCTAGCATCACAGGTGTCTGCAGTCTTATAATCAGTCATTAAGCCTATTTAAATAGAGAAAAGTGTCCATTGTTCTGTTTGATATCATTGAGGCTTCTCTGTGGAGGCGGCCACAAGAGGAACATTGACACCAGATTGACAGAAGGACAGTTTGAATGGTGGAAAGAGACCTTTGAAACAGAAACATAAAGCCTGAGTGGAGTTTGCTGAAATGCTTTTTGACAAGCTACAATGCTTCTGGGAGAATATCCTTTGGACAGATGAAACTAAATCAGGGCTTCTTGGCAGGTCACATCAGGTCTGAAGTGGCCTGCTGTGAGTCCTGATCTTAATCCAACTGAACATCTATGTAAGCAGCTGAAACTCACAGTTGTGGAAAGACACCCACCAAACCTTAGAGAACCGGAGCAGTTTGCTCAAGAAGAGTGGACCAAACTTCCAGCTGAGAAGTATAGAAGTCTCCAAATATCAGGTTAATGGTCTCAATATTTTTGTCCATGCTATTTTGATTATCTGTATTATTTAAAATGTGTTACATTGAAAACCAAAGAAACATGTCTGTTCTTTTAAATATGTAATAGAGAATAGTGGATGACAATTATCTTTGTCAGTTTCAATTTAGTTTAGAGAGAATTGTGGTTTTTCTTTCTGAAGTGGAAGAGTATCATACATTTGTTTGAATCCGTTATGAACAGTCATGCGTGACATTTAAAGTGGATGAACTTTACCACCAGTTTAGAACATTTACCATCTGAACTTCTGTCGAGTTGGCAAAATCAAAACCGGAAGTTGAACCCTAAATTTTTTGTTCCTTATATGTTTTTTAACAAACTTATGAAGTAAGTTGATTTGAAAATGCCTCCTCTCCCTTCCTTTCTGCCCTCCTCACTTCTTCAGTCTTCTTCTGCCTCTCCTCACATCTCCACTTTGTCCCTCTCACTCCCTTTCTGTCACTCCCCATCCTTCTCTCTCTCTCTCTCTCGTCCCCCATGTCTTCATGTCTTTGTTGTGCTCCAAGGTCATATTAAAGATTCATCCATTCTCTGGTTCTGCAGTCAAATATTGATAAAGGCTGACACTGCTTTGTCTCTGTACACCTTAGGGTTCCATTCTGCATGCACACACACACACACACACACACACACACACACACACACACAAACAACCTTGAATGTACATACACCTATAGTACATGTAAATACCAATATTACTGTTGTACAAATACAAGCGAGGACAAACATAGGCGTTCAAACACAAACGCACGACTGAACATTTGTATTGGTCGTCTGACATTTAGCAGGTCTTTCTCTGTGTGTGGATGTTAAGCATTATGTTTTTTCCGCATTCTGCATAGACCTACCCCTACTCTGACTCTGATTGGCTCTGACACCTATATTCTGCTTTGCTAAACTCAGGTGGGGAAAAACGATAAGGCAGGCGTGTATGTGTGAAAGTGTGGCCTGTACTCCTCCTCAGATGATATCACAACTTTAAAACATACCGGTAATTCAAAATGAAGAGAACTATTGATTATTCTTCGTCAAATAAAATGCTGCAGTGCCTGTTACACCTGTCCCTGGCTCTGAAAGGCCCCTACCACCTGTCTCAGGTCCCCGGTATGATAAGTGGTGGAAGAATTATTCAGATCCTTTACTCAAGTAAAAATACCAATACAGCAATGTAAAAATACCTAAGTGTTCAACCATCAAAACACAGTTAAAGTATTCAGGTAAAAGTACTGGTTTGGTCCCTCAGAGTGATATATTGTTATATGGCATCATTAGATTTGATAGATTTGATATATTAGATTTGAATATTTATTGAAATGAAACCTTGTGAGAAGTTAAGACGGGAAAATCACTATTTGGTGGAGCTGTTAACTCATTGTAACCAATGTAAAAGGTCAGTCTAGAGCCCTGATATGCCTTTGTTAGTGTACTGTAATAACTTGATTTTCTTGAAAACAAGGAACTGTAATGTAAAGAATGCCAATCTCAGTCAATGTGTTGCGGCTCCCTTCACCCATCCCTGCTGCACAAAAACCTTGATATATGTCCAACTCCCTCTAGAGAAAATATTTTTGGGCGTTAACATGATGGTTACTGCATTGGTTCTCCATGACGTGAAGAAGAAAACGGCAAGCTAGTAAACTTGCATGTAAACAGTGCTGCATTTAGAAAATGGGCTTTGCCAATTGTTTGAGGAAATAAATGCAGTTGGCAGTCTTGATATCAAGTGTACACGTCACACTTTAAATGATTTGACAAGATAATGTCAAAATGTGTATCTTCCTTATGGTTATGTGCTGTAAGTATTTATTTACAAAGAAATTCATTTTCTCTGCTTCGCTGTGATTAGAAATTGACATGTGCAGGAATGAGCACAAACTTGAGTCATGATTCTGTATGCAAATTACACAACCCTGCACATAAACTGAGAACAGCAACAAACTTCTGGAGCTGGAGACGGTTTGTGTCCACCGGTTATACTAATCACATTTGCATATTCATACATTTTGGAATTTCAAATGAGTTAGAGGAAGTAGATTTACTTTTAAGACGTCACTTTTAGTGGTTTATTCAACTTTTTTTTTGTCATTTTTACGCTAAAGTTACCCAACAGGATTTCACATACAAGGCTACAACATTTGTGTTTTTCATGTATGTTCATGTATAAGATGTATAGTCTTAAATAACAACTGACTGGCTGAAAGCCTGACTTCATGATATCACATATCACTCTCCTCTTTGTCTGCATGTAAAAACCACGATACAGTATATTTCAGCAAACATTTGTCCACTTGCATGTCTGCTGAGGTGTGTGTGTGTGTGTGTGTGCGTGCGTGCGTGCGTGCGTGCGTGCGTGCGTGCGTGCGTGTGTGTGTGTGTGTGTACGCACGCTTGACAGTAATGAATTTGGACAGAGGGCCCAGGGGAAAGACACTATATGTTGCCCTCTATTAATTACCTCCTTAACACAAGCACACACCGAGAAATGTGCAGAAAGATGCAAGCATGCACATATACATGCTACCAGTGTCACAGCAGCAGATCAGGTACACAGACGCACACACACAAGGTTATGGTATAATTAATTCCTGTGGAAAACTCTCTGTTCTCCACCTCTCCTTCTTCTCTTCTGTTCTGATTACTGATTTCTGTTTTCTTCTCTTTGGCTTCAAATTTTGCCATTGAATAGTTTAACTTTATATCAAATCCTCTCTCTTTTTCTGACTGACAGACAGACAGACAGACAGACAGACAGACAGACAGACACATCACACATGTAGTTTCCTTTCCTCTGTCATCACCCTCTGTTTCTATGTCTTTATCTCAATCTCTTTTGCAGCAAAAGGCATAAATTTATTATAGCGTGATGAATTATAAAAACACAACCTCACAGCTGGACTCACCCACATCATATATGCACAATGGGGTATGTATGTTGAGCACCACACACACACAAATGAACACACATGAGCACATTTGCAGTGGCAGCACTAATGAACAGATTACATTTACAGTGGACAAATAAGCTTGAAAACAAATTAATGTTGGAACACCGGCCTTATTCAAAGAGCAAACACGCAGAGAGCAAGAAGAAATACACACAGGCTCAACATCTGAAAACAAACACTGCCCTACTAAAATTTCCCAACACAGTCTCTTTTAGAGCTTTACCAGAGGGCAACTGGACTTGCTCCAGGTTCTAGAAGATGTTTCACCTCTCATCCGAAAGGATTCTTCGTCTAATACCATGACCTGGATGACTATGAATCTTCACAGACATGTTCCCAACATAGAGCAACACACATATTGAAATATAATAGAAGAAGAAAGAAAGATAGATCTAATAGGCAGGACATGATCCACACTGCTTCCCAGTCACAAACTTCTATCCAGATTAGTTTGTCAGCTAAATCTAAACAGCTTTTTTGCTGGGTTTTCATGCTGTTTTTGAGCATGCATTATAATGCTAACAGGCTTCGACAGTGTAATCCACGATTGATCACCAAGACGATCACCTTAATAAAGGTGTATCACTCCAAGTCAAAACATCTCCCAAATACTTTTGGGAGATGTTTTGACTTGGAGCAAGGCCATTTAACTTCTTACAAATAAAATCTAAAAGGCAGATGGACAGAAATTGATGATTCTTAATTCTGTTTTAAAGATTTGTCTTATGGATTGAATAAGCCATATTACCATTTATGCTAATAATGCTAATAGTTGATAATTGTTACTTGTTCTTCATCTTTATAGAGCTTTTTTTCTGTAGCTAAGAAGAAAGAAAGTTCTAAAACTGTTCTTTCTTTTCCACCTACAGCCATCTCCACCCAGACTCTACCAGCCAATAATAAGCACACAGAAACAGCATGCAGCACAATGTCTTAACCAGCCATTAATAAGTGGAAGAGAGACAAAGAGAAAGTTGAGGGAAAGAAAAGAATTGAGGAAATGAAAAGGAAACAAGACGAAGAGAGAGAGAAGGGAGTGGGGGGTGGGGATAAGCAGAAAGGAGAGAGGAAGAAGAGAGAGAAAGAGAAAATCTAACACGTAGTCCTTGCTGTCAGCTAGTGTGTAATTAAGTTCTGCACTCTGTCACCATCGCTCTGTAGAACTGGTAATTTAACTGGGCCTGAGCCAGGAGAGCAGATCAGAGGAGGGGTGAGCAGGGACAGGAGGACAGGAGAGGGGGAGAGAGGGGAGGATCAGAAGAAGACAAGAAGTTAAGAGAAGTTATCGGGAGGAAAAAAAAAGAAATAATCAAGACAAGAGGATGGGAGATGAAGAAAAATTAAGGGAGGGAGGAAGTAAAGGCTAAAGAGACTACGGTGGGGGGTGCAGAAAGAGGAGATTAAAAGGAAAAGTGATGGGGATAACAGTGGGAAGAAAAAGAGGAGAGGACAATGGGGAAAAGAGCAAGAGGAGAGGAGTACAAAGCAGCAGATAATTGAATAGAAAAGTAGATTTTCCAGCTGGCTTGTACAGAGCTACGAGTGTCTCATACTTAGCACCTATACATCCTTGGTCCAACTACAAGTGTTTTCACTAATATTGCCTGATTGGACCTCTTATTAGGTGCAGTGGGTGTGTACACAATCCGCCTGATTGACATCTCCTTCACACTCTGTCTGGTTTTGTTGAGTTACCATAATTATGAAGTTTGGTTTAATCACATAACTAAACACCAAACGCAGATACAGCGAATAGAGAAGGGATTAGACAGGAAATTAACCCGTTGTTCTAAAACAAGGAAACTTGAAATGCCATATACTGTAAAGCTATACCCAGCTTACGACACTCACAATACCACATTCAGGTGAGGGAAAATCGGAGCTAAGTGATTTCCTTTAATGGTGAACGGTGTAGTTAGCCACACGGTAAATGGCTTTTGATTGTGCAAGTCTCTGGAGACCGGACAGAGGGAAAGAAAAAGGGAGGAATGTTAAAAAAGAATGCTTGAGATGTGACACTGATGAACCTGCTACCAAGTCTTTGACCTTGTGTGCGACTGCAGACATTGCGCATATGTGTTTTTGCGTGCATAAAAAGAACAGTAGGGAGCTGTTAAGAGTGTGGCAGATTCACTCCATGGGGAGTCGGAATGGACGAATGCACAAGTGGGACTGTGTGTGTGTGTGTGTGTGTGTGTGTGTGTGTGTGTGTGTGTGTGTGTGAGAGAAAATAAGTGCTAAAGCATTTCACTGAAGGGCAATTAAAGGGTAGTGTGTTTGTCTATGTGTTTGAATGATGGCTAGTGTGAGGCCACACTGCTGTGTAGCTGTGTATTGACATTGTAATTACCAGTGAATAATGTAGGGCCGTATGTGTGTGCATAAATGTGTGCGTGTGTGTGAGAGTGTGGGTATCAAGTGTATTCGCTTGAGGAGACTTGCTATTGGCATTCTAATTAAACTGAATGATATACTCTCCCTACTAAAACCATCAGCTAAAACCAGGGCTGTGCATGGTGGCAGTTGAGCCATACTGCAGTGTTCACTAACCGCCATGTTGGCTTCACTGCCCTGCTACACTGCTTTAATTGATAGGGATTGTATATACTTACCACGGATTAGTCTACCCATGTACGACCTCCATAAATTCTTATTTCAAGTATTCACAGACAGATTATTGCATCAAATAGTAAAGAAGTCGAGTTTTATGATAAGATCAATAACCACATGTCTGTGTTAAATATAAAGCTTAAGATGGGAGGCCGTAATCTTGAAGACTTTATGCTAAGCTTAACAAAGCTAAACTAATCACTTCCTGGCTCTAGCTCAGGCAGACAGCAGTGGTAAAATCTTCTGACTTGACTCTTGGAAAGAAAGCAAGTAAGTTTATTTAAGTTACTTAGTGTTTATTTAAAAAAGAATTAAATTAGCAAACACCTTTAAATGGTGTCATTAAGATACAAATATGGTTGCGGCTATTAGCAATCTGTAGTTCAGTCTGTAATGAGCTGTCCAAATTCCAAATTTTTAGTGTACAATAGGAAGGGCACTGGTGCAGTGGTTAGCGCTTTCACCTCACAGCAAAAACGTTCTGGGTTTGAACCCCAGTGCATGTTATCCTTGTGCCTGCATGGGTTTCCTCCGGGTGCTCTGGTTCCCACCCACAATCCAAAGACATGCAGGTTAGGTTAATTTAGTGCCTCTATATTGCCCGTTGGTGGGAATGGTCTATGGTATCTATATTTTAGCCCAGTGATACACTGGGGACCTGTCAAGGTTGTACTCTGCCCTTGCCTAATATCAGCTGGGATTGACTCCAGCCCGTGACCCTCAAAGGATAAGTGGTATGGATGGATGGATAGCACAATATGCTGTGTATTGCATTCCATATTCATAAAATTGTCAACTTTCATTCTTACCTGTTGCATACGCTGTTGCCCTCACAGTAGACAATTGTTGCTTTATTTGCTAAAGCAAAAGGAAACTGAATGGATAATTATGACAGTAAACCCTCATGTCTGAGTGACGTGTAGAGGCATTTAACACAAAACGGTATAGTAACATTACACTAACATTACCACAACAGTGGATATGACATCAACTGTTAGTAGCCTGATCAGAACGAACTGCCAAACCATTTAACTTCAGATCATTGTAGAACATGAAAACGTAGCTGTGATTTTGAGGTCTGAAATCAAGGCAGCTCTTTAGCTTGTCACTCAACTGATGAAGCCACATGGGGCAGCGGAGGCACCGCAAATCAGACTGAGTTCTCCAATACAGTTAGTGTTAGACATGTGGGTTTGATTTGAATTAATGTGAACAAATTACATGTTAGTTCTCATTTGTTGTCTGTATTTTTAGAAAAACTGTTTTAGCCACTGGTACAGTATTTTACAATGATGGCCACATATTTGAAAGAATAGATTAATTTGGTTTTGTTCTGGCTAATTTTGCGAAGTCTCTCAACACATTTTTCAGTATGTATCTGATGTCGTCTTCCCTCTCTCTCTCCTGTGTCTTCCTGTCTTTGCCCTCCCACTCTTTTTTTGCCCCTCGTTCATTTACAATAGAACTTGACAGGGAATCATTAGCTGCATAATGAAAAGCAGCAGACCAGTAATATATACCGTCACTGTCTATTACAGCCTCCTTAGCCTAAAGACCTTGAATGTAAATGAGGCTATATTATGTTCTGTTATAGTCTAAGTGGTGGCTCAGAAATGCTTTTAGGACACAACACAGACAGTTATTGTTGTTGCCTCCATGGTAATTTTGAAAAAGCTGTTTAATTTATGCAACAGATAGTCAGGTGTGTTGGTGTGAGCAAATGGTTGAGTAATAATTGCAGCTTGTTTGCTACTGAATGGATCTGAATGTGTCTGTCGAGAAGAAGGTCCTTTTGGGTTCAGAAACTATTAATCTCATCACAAATTATTTGTTGAGTAGATCTGTATGTTTTGTGTATTTAATTGCAGCAATCAAATGTTTAAATAATTTAGTGACTAGCATCACTTTCCAAAGTTCAAGCTATTCAGGACCTAATAAGTCAAGAGTCTTGAAATGCTCAGGATCTATTTGACTGAGTTGCAAAATGAGTATTAGTGGTCTTACAAAGTCTGAAAACTTGGCATAACTGTAACTGTCATTGCTTGGCCACTTTTGTATATTTTTTGTACATTTCCAGCAAAGCCAGTTTTCTATTTTCTGGTACGAACTCCAACTGGTTCACCTTTATTGAAGTTTGACCTGTGATGTCGAGACTCTACGAGACCACCCAATTTGAGTATGCCCTGAATTGTAAAAGAATACATGCCAAAACTGTAGAAAACAGTGGTTGGGATAAAGAAGAAAAAAACCCCATTACATTTCCAGCAAAATGGCCCCACCTTGGCCCCCAAAAAAGGTTGTGATGTTTCTTATGTGGGTAATAAGTAGATATTGATCAGAGCATCCACAGACCATAAACAGTGTGTGAGAGCGACTCTGCAGTTTATTAGCTTAGTAATGTGACAATGTACTAAAAATGATGAAGAAATGCGCTACAAAAATAACTTATCCATTATCAAACCATGGGTGTATTAGTTGGACAAAGGTGAACTCTGACCTGCGACTCACCAGAACATGAAACATATCTTCGATTTCATCCATAGTTCAGGCTTCTGTAGAAGGGAATGGAAGAGAAAATATTATAGAGTATCCTGGAAATGTAATGTGAATGTTTCTTAAGTCAAGTCTCAAGTCAAGTCAGAGTCCTAAACCTTTTGTTTCAACTGTAGCAATGTGTTAAAAATTATATTCAAAAACCAAAATAGAATCTGTACTTTTTCGTTGGATGTGAGGACAGAAACAGTACAGCTTTGAGTGGTGGCCTAATTATTGTTCACAACCTGGAGATAAAACCTGAACATGTAATGTGCAGCAAAAGGCATTCCAATGACGAAGGTTCAAGTATAGTCACAAGTTCTTAGTATTAACGTTAAGGTTGAATGAGAGTCGTTTTTGAATGTGTTACTTGAATCCCAACAAGGTTAGAAGTCAGCAAAAAAGATGCTGGAGAAAAGGAAGTAAGTTTTCCTTGTAGAAAGCACAGTTGTTTGCCTGATAGCCAAGTTAGCTTTAGCAGCCTTTGCTACCCACAATATTTCCAGTCCCTCCTGCTGAGTGTGTTTTGTCCTGCCAGTTCTGTTCTAAATGCAGCTTTAGGACAAAGTTATTCAGCTTGTTGTAACTGTAGGTCACTGAGTGAGTTCAAAATAGACACTTTTTAAAGAGATCTCTTACCAAGCCATGAATTCTGAGAGTGAACCAGTCACATCTGGATTGGATCCACATGTTCTTTCACTGATCACATTGACAGTGCTGAACTCTGTTAAAGTCTCTGTTTTTGTGGTTGTTGCATCTGGATACTCTTTACTTTCCATATAATTGTGAATACAGTAAATTTATGTCTGACCATCTCTGATGGTGATTTGGGTAATAGCTATTAACACCTAGTGTTTAATTTGTAATGTTTTATGCAACACCAATGTCTTTAAAGACCTTAGTACTGCTAGTCCCTGTATTTGTGACAGTCTGTGTGTGTGTGAAGAGGGTACTCAGAACCATGCACACACAGAAGTAGAGACAGAGGAACAGATAACTTTTCACACCTGACAAAAGTTGGAGATTGGAACAGTAATAGAGATATCAGCAAAAGCTATCATGTTCGCTGTAGTGGAATACACATCCACATAGATGCATGGACTCTTACATGAGTGTGTGTGTACACATAGTCACGCACACACAATCACAGACACACACCTCCTGACTAAACTGGTGTCTGAGAAAGAAAGATTGGAAAACTATTAGCTGAAATGTGATCTTCGTGTCTCCATAGACATTGCAATCTTTCTGTCTGTGGTTCTACACTCCCTCTTGCACTTTCTTTATGCACACACGTGTACACATACACACACACACACACACACATACACGTGCACAAGCAAAATCTATTTTCTTTTCTCCGTCCCTGTATTACAGTGCTGTTATTGAGGAGCAGAGGGACTTGGGGAAGAGGTTGGGGTGAAAGAGGCAGAGAACATAGAGGGCCAGATAGCGGTTGTGATTCAGGACTCTCATACAGATCTAACAATACACATAAAGCCCAGCTACAGAAAATTGTGGCTGACATTAAATTGTCGGATTTCTGCAGATGAAGCTGAACAGAAAATAACTTGTCAGAGATCTCTGTGGTTCCCAGCCTAGCCGCTTTGGAGGCATTTTACAAAGACGAAGATAACTAAAGGTTAACTGTCAATGCTCCAAAATAAATGAGACACTTGAGTATAAAATGTTGAAAGTGTTTATGGAAGGAACTGTTCTTGATGCTAAATTCAGCTTGTGCAATTGGAAGTGAGAAACTTAACTCCCCCATACTTGGATGTAATGAAACAGCTATCATTGTGTGATACACTAAAAATAATTGTCAACAAATTCCTTCCTGGATTGACCACCTTTTTAATATGTACAAAATAAATAGAGCATGTAGTTGTTAATATTGAACTTAAAACTGGGATAGTTTATCATTTTAGAGGGGATTTTAATCTTGAGTGCAAACAAGTTTTGACAGCATAACACTAAAGCAATTAGTGCCTGGGTTCTCATGTAAAGCTTGTTTTCAGATTTTCAGATAACAAATTCTCTGGTCTTCTATAAGGAAGCACACTGTCACACAAGTAGCACCTAAACTGATTTATGTAATATCCAAATAACCCTCATACCTTAACGACAGAAAAGATTGTCAGGGCCCTTCAAAAAGAGTGTTGTCTGATTTGCAAACCCTATGGTTATGTTGGGGAAACTAACTTTACTGTGTGGTTAAGGATAAGAAAAATTTCTTCTTTACTGTTGGTATGACACTTTCCATTCCAACCCAACATCATACTACCTTCACCTTTGCAGCTGCGACAGGTCAGTCATTATTTGCACAAACAAGAGGTCACATGTCTCTTAAGTATATAAACAACAACCGGTTCTGCCTTTTAGCTGCTGAAGCCAGTCTCTGCTTTTAGTCAAGCTAGTACATGGCTCTAGGAATGAGGTCAATCAATCAGATGTTCCACCACTTTGGTCCTGATCAAAATGAACAGCTATAGGATGGGTTGTCATGGTCCCCAGAGGATAAATCCTGCTACATAACATTCACAATGTCTTGACATTTATAAAGTCATTGCAGATAGGGCCTTACTGTCACAATAGGAATCCCCCAGGGAGCTCTTAAACGTCCTACATGTAATAGATATGAAGGAAACCTTTTTATCTTCTACCTGTCCCACGTGATATGCAATGGGCAGTGTATAGAAACTGCAGGCTTGACTCTGTCACAGCTATACATCACACCATTATCGCACAGAAAGAAATGCCTCTAATACATAGATCACACACACCAGATGTGATGTATGTCTCTCATTAGTTTAGTACATTGTAAAAATTTAACTGAAGCTTCAACAGCAGGTGTTTATGAGTGTCTTTATTATGGAGCAACTCACTCTTTATGCCACTGCAGTGGCAACAGCCAGGGCGTTTGTCCATCCCATTCTTGTGAACACAGTATCTCAGTACCGGCCTGAGGGAATTTCTTCAAATTTGGCACAAACATTCACTTGGACTCAAGGATGAACTGATTAGATTTTGGTGATCACAGGTCAAGGTCACTGTGACCTCACAAAACACATTTTTGCCCATAACTGCCCATGTTTGGCTAATGGTCGTCCATCCAGTCTAGCCCTGCCCTCCACTCCGTCCCAAAAAGGGGAGCTTCTTTGATCACTGCATATTAAAATCTTCTAAACCTGCATTTTGCTCAAGTAGCAGTTCATGAGTGTTACTGCTATTTGTGTGTGTAGTGAGTGTATTTCACTTTGTGTGTGTGTGTTTTCGTGTTTTTAGCTGTTTCCTGGCTATTTTCTCCTCCTGTGTGTCAGGCCCTTCCAGGCAGCATCACACTGTTGCTGGTCTTCAGTTCTGATTACACACTTCCTTAATCAAGCCTTCGGATGCTCTTTGAACCACTTCTTCCCTTCCTGGGGCAACACACACACACACACACACACACACACACACACACACTTTGACACACAAACACATACACAGTTTGCGAGGCTATTTCTTAGCAAGGTACCTGGCTTTTTAAATTAAAACTAGAAAAGGCATCTTTCTTCGCTGGGAGTGGCAGTAAACCCACAAGTACACTCACATGCACTAAAATTTATCATACACATACACCACATACACGGCCATAAATTATATTCACAAAGTTACAATGATAGTACACATATGTTTGCAGTGCATTAAAACCTGCATTAATAAAGTTGTTTATGTTAACAATGAGTCAAATGAATATGTATAATGTGAAGGGAGCTGATCTTAATCATG
>NW_019174416.1:6485869-6518369 GCF_002260705.1 Seriola dumerili | reverse complement strand
GCACGCAGGCAAGCAAGCATGCAAGGACACACGCACACAGTTGCTGGATAAGAATACAAGCTAAATAGTTATTGCAAAACTTACAAACAGAAACCTCTAAACACAAACTTCCTCCATTCTACCATCAGACAACACTGATGTGCTGTGAGTCACAAATACTTTGAAGAGTTAAGTGACACATTCAGATGCAGTGAAACCATTTCTAATCATTTCTATATCATTAACCGCTTTCAAAACTGTTGTCATTTCAGAGCGGGTTCTGTTTGGCAGATGAGACAGAAAGACAGAAATCTCACACTCTGGAGAAAGACTGATTGACTGGGAAGAAAGATTATTATATTCTATCCTTCCAAGTGCCAAACTGGATTCAGAACATTATGTCTGTTCTGCCAAACGATCTGCTCAAATCTAATTAGCATCATAGAACCAGACAGCAGGATTTCTTTTTATTTTTCTCTTTCAAAGTGTTTACTTGAAATAAACTGATGATTTTCTATCTGGATGAGTGATAAAGTAGACAGTAGAAAACAGTTTATTTCTTGATCTTCTCATCGCTCTCTCTGTCTTTCTCTGTAATGAGGTTCTCCTTAATTACATTTTAATAGGCTGGAAACAGCTGCTACTGGTTTATATCTCCACTCATCCCTCTCTCCTTCTTTATCTTTCACTCCTTTTCATCCCTTTGCTCAGCTACCTTTGCGCGATCCTATCTTTGCTCTGGGTCACATTTTCTCTTATGATTAAGGTCAGACATCTGCAAGTGTAACTGTTTAGATGTTCATTTTTATATAATTTAAAAAGGAAACTCTTCAAGATGAAAATCAGTTGAGGGACATAAGCTTCTATCTGTTTGTGTGGTTGAAGTAATGAATAGAGGGAGGGGGGAGGTAGGGAGGTCGTGATACCAGAAATTTGGTAGTCAGTACTCGTGCCACACACACACAAACATGTCCACTCCTCCATAGTGCATAGAGTGCGAGCAGTAGTTTAACTTGACTAACAAGGTGACGGACGCATGGTGTGAAAATATTCATTAAAAAAGTCAGTGTTATATTCTGAAAAACTTAACAGTAAAAACTGTAGCCTGCTAATGTTGCGAGCACCCAGCTCATGTTATGAGATGTAGCCTGAACAAGCTAACATTAGCTTTTGTGATTGTTGTGTGTGGAGTATTGCTACAGCAGATGCCAGTTGTCACAATTCATGAATATCAACGGTAACATTTCAGGACATGAACATGATCATGGTGTTAATGTAAAGTTATCAACTGAAACTCACTCACTGAATCCTGTGTACAGATCTGTTGTCTGTCTTTGAGCTGCTTAGACAACACACTAGTGTTACACACCGCTTCACACACTAGTCTCGCTGTTTTTATTCCCCACAAGTCATGGTGGACCTGTTTCTGCCATTCCACATATTGTTATTATTGTTTACTGGCCGCCTTCTTCTCTTCGAGTTTGATGTCAGACTAGGACGATTGTAGGGTTATTATACTGCTCTCTCCAGTCATGGAAGAATCACATCTACTGTACCTTCAGTACACAGAAAAACAAGTGCTGTCACATTTTCAGAATTTTGGCATCAACTTGGTACCAGAGTATTGGTTCTTGTGACATCCCAAATCATCAAGAATAGAATGAATGGAAAACAATTAACCTAGGAGAAAATAACCTGACATTCAAAGGTAAAATCAGAACAATCAAAAAAAGCATACGCTTTATTTTACTGGTCCATTATTTTCCTACTAATTTTCTGGATTTTTTTCTTATAATCTCAGAGAAGGAAGCTTGAATGTAACTGGTAATTCTTTTGAAATTTCCTACCAAGTTGGTAGTGCTATCAAAAAAATAATGTTTTAAAGAAATAACCCATTATGGAGTGTGACATAGAATTAAAACATGGTGGCAAATTACAGGTAAAGTGAAAAAAATAGAACATAAACTTGAGTCACAACAGAATATTTACTTGGGTTATTGATCATAAATATATCAGGTGCTTTGAATTTTTGCAGTTTTCTCCACTGGATGTTAATGGCTGATGATGGCTCTAAGATGTCTAATTTCCTTCTCATTATTAGGGAATTTTCTAAAATCTTCAATATAATGAGCAGGTACTGCAAATGATTAATCAAATTACTATACAGACACATAGGCCTTTTTGTCCTGAAAATGTTCAGTTATATACCAGAAGTTTAAAAGATATTTAATGTCTTTTTCTTTGATTCACGATACATTAACAAGAATATTAAGTGTCAGTGTCCTCCAAGAAGTGATAGAGAAATATATATTAATGCTGATATCACTAATAACATTGATCCCAATAATGGTGTGTCAAAATCTTTGAACATTTTCACATAGGATTTAGGACCATTGACTTGGACTCTTATGACAGTTTATGTCCGACCTTGCACAAAGTCTCTACCAAACTTTCTCTTTCTCCTAAGTCTCTACCCCCTCTTTCTCCTTTTCTTGTCCCCCATGTCTCTTTCTCTCTGATTGTTGGTTTTATTGTAAAGGAAGGACAGTGCCACATGCTGTAACAGCAGAGACATCATCATCGTTTATCCTACAGAAAGTTACCTTTCCTTATGTTTGAGCAGAAGAGAGATTGCGTGAGGACAGAGAAAAGAGTGTGTGTGTGTGTGTGTGTGTGTGTGTGTGTGTGTGTGTGTGTGTGTGTGTATGTGTGTGTGTGGAAGGAAAAAATCTTCACTGCTTGCAACAGACTGTTGTGATTGAAGTGAAGTGTACAGATGTTTGTGGTCCAAACCACCACACACAAACACATCAAGAAACACAGTCATACACTCCGACAACACACACACATACACACACACGCACACATACATGTACACACTGAGATAGTGAGTTTGACAGTCTTAATTAGGCACTCCAGGGAAAAGAAGACACTCAACTGTCTGATGCTCCACAGCAATTAACCTATATCGATCTACCAGAGAGAGAGAGAGACACACACGCAGGGAACAGTGACAGAACAGGAAAAAGAAGACAAAGGAGGCACACATATGAAATAAATGACATAAAATGTAAAGAAAGAGGGAGGAAAAGACAAGAGTATATACACACACATACACACAAAAAATGGAATAATAAAAAAATCCTTGATCGTCACTTCACCAGCTTTTTGCAACACACACAGGTTAAGCAACTTTTCACATCCAACCTGTTGTTACACATGAGGACAGATGATTTTTCCCAATTAAATTCAATTATAGTCTTAATCAGTCCTCTGTGTGTGTGTGTGTGTGTCATGTTACTTTGAATAGGACAGAAGCCTCGCAGACAAAAACAATTTTCTGTCGCCGGTGATATGATAACCTTTAAGTGGCACTTTAAATGGACTAATCTTAAACTAAGCTGCTAATCTTAAAATGAGGGGATAATCTCTGACTGCCTGATAATCCAATATTGGGATTAAGACTTCATGCCAATTCATGTGAAGGGCCGGGTCACAGTGGACTGATAAAGATGGTGTGTGTGTGCATGTGTGTGCGTGTATATGCCTATGTGTGCATAAGTTTTTAGACAAGGTGAGTATGTGTGCATATGAATGGGTCAGTCTACCATTCACTTCCTGAGTGTGTGTGTCGTAGTTTCTGTGTGTGTGAGAGGGAGTGTGTCAAGGTGACTGTCTGGGGGTTAATAACTAGTGACCCATAGAAGGGACCAGAAAGGGGGGCTTAAAACACACATACACCCAAACACACTCTCACACACACTCACTTAATTTCTTCATTTCGTGTTTCTCTTAAACTGTACCAGTTTTTTCCTGTCCATATTGATTTGACAGTTTTATTCTGATCGTGGATTAACACAAAACTGTGTGTTTTAGTGTGTGTGAAATACACTCTCTGACCTTCTGAGGTTTTCTTTCTTCAGTATGGTTTTGATAATGTGAAGCCTTGATACTGGATATTTTGGCCACAGAAACTTTTCAGATGGTCAAATAGATTCTCTGACTTAAAGGAAAACATTAGTTTAACATTTGGGAAATACACTTGTTCACTTTGAGAATTTTGATACGGCTCACATACTGTGTCCGTGTGTTAACTATGGAACCAGAGCCAGGAGTCAATTAGCCTAGCTTAGCATAAACATTGGAAGCAGGGGGAAACTGCTAGCATGGCTCTGTCCGAAGGTAAAAATGTAGCCTACCAGCACTGTTGAAGCTCAACGATTAACATGTTGTACCTTGTTTGTTGAATCTGTGCACAAACCAAAATCTAAAAATGACTAGGTGTGGTTTTAGGGAGTGATATGTGCTGTAACTGTTTCCTAGTGACTAGGCAGTGACTCATTGAGTCTTTGTTTGTTGCCTGGTAACTTACGAACACGTCAAGATTTCAGGTTTGTGTACAGATTCAACAAACATGATATAAAGTGGTAATTAGTGACCTTTAATAGTGCTGCTGGGTGGATTTCAGCACTTGGCGAGGTACTGCTTGCTGTTTCCAGTCAAAGCTATGCCAAGCTAAAGTAATCGACTCCCGGCTTTGTCCCTATAATAAAGGCACGGACATGAGTGATATTGATCTTCTCATCACACTCTTGGAAAGAAAGTTCCTGCTCTTAGTAGTAAAAATATAAAAATCTATAATTTATAAGCTGATAATATTATGTTATAATGAAAACCTTTCAATATTGTTCTCATACTTGGGATCTCATATAGACACAGCACACAGTTACTGTAAAACTAACCAAAACTGCTTCATGAGATTTTCTTGGGTTATTTTTCTTGCTGAGGAGACTGAGCCACATCAGGCATAATGTAAAGGCACAGACATGGTGTGTGTTTCTGTCCACGGACAGCTGCAGGCTTTTCTGCAGGTACACTCATATTACAATTGAGGACCCAAGTCAGTGTGGTGTTCCACATTCCACATTTCCCGATCCAAACTCCACTGCAGTTGGTGGCGGGAAAGAATGTTTTTGTGATATTTTTTGCTTACTGCTGTGAAAAATCAAGAAGTAGAATAAAAAGAACAAGAGGAAGGCAAAAAGATGAAATACAGTGTGTGGCCACCTAATTGGAAGAGGACAATAGGAGAACAAGACCAGGAGTCTGTGTATTGTTTTAAAGAAAAATCATATGAAAGTTGAAAATGTTGGCACAAATTTTGGGCTGCACGCAGACATCCACATAGGAGTCTGTGTGGACCCTCACAGACTTGGGCAGATGATGATACTTATGTCACCTGGACCAAAGACCCTTGCGGACATGATATGTGGTATGAATTGGCCTAAGGTAAATAAATGAGTGCCTCCATGCATGGACCTTATGTCTTTGTGTGTGTGTGTGTGTGTGTTGAAAGGTTATTGTTGTACTGCATCAAAAGCATACACACACACACACACACACACGGGGCACACACAAACAGTGTAATTAGGTACATGCCTCAGTACAAGCTTTTTCGTCTAGAACCTCAGAGTCCATTTAACACTGGAAATAGCTGCAGGTTAGGAAGCTAAAACACTGGCTTGTGTGTGTGTGTGTGTGTGTGTGTCTCTGTGTGTGTCTGTGTCTGTGTTTGTGTTTGTGTCTGTGTCTGTGTGTGTGTGTGTGTGTATGTGTGAGAGAGAGAAAGAGAGAGAGTTCCACCACGGACATCAGTGTGTGAGAGGTTGGTAGGTTGTTGTAGGTTTTGCCCCCCAGTCTAATTGAGTTTTCAAGGAGCTCTTATCCTTTAAGAGAATGGTGCAGTGTGTGTATATGTGGAGGGTAGAGGGTTACATTCATCTATTGCATTTATGTTTTTCTCTGTGTCTGCACATGCAAATGAATATGCATTTTTTTCACTGTGGTACCTATTTTTTGTATTTTAGCAGTAGGGATTCACAATATTTCGTTTGAACATTATTATTTGGTTGTGACAGTCACAAGGCGTGCAAAGTCAAATGAAGCAAATTAACTTAAACTCAAAAACGTCTAATTTTCTCTGACTAATCTTCTAATTAGTTTTTCCTATATATTAGAGCCCTTTCTTTTGCACATATATTTTATTCCCATTTTGTCTAAATAGTAACTAAATCGCATAGTAACAAAGATGTACAAAATACAGTATAAATACACTTTACATGAACTGCACTGCCGACTTCGGTGACTAAAATGACACATAATGACAGACATGAACACAGCATAAACACCCAATTGTTGTTTATTTCCTTTAATAACAGTGGTTGCCATCTCCCTCCATTCATCTGCTATTTTTATTATGTCTTTTTTCTCTCTCAGGTGCTATTAGACTGTGAAATCTTTCAGATATCTCATATACTGATCAAGTACACACGTGTACCCAACATACATACACACACAGTAACAAACAATTAAAATGGTGTGGCAGCTTGATGTAGACAAGTTTTTATTTGGTGCTGTTCTCCAAAAGATTCATGTGTGTGTGTGTGTGTGTGTGTGTGTGTGTGTGTGAGAGAGAGTGTGTGTGTGTGTTTGTTTACAGGCCGGTGGTTCTGAATGTTTCTATGACCTGGCCACAGGCACCTGCCATACTGGAGACAAAGTATATTTGTGTGTGTGTGTGTGTGTGTGTGTGTGTGTTGAAAGGTCATACTCTACCCCCTATTATTTTAAAGCCAAACTCCCCTCCAACTATTTTCTAGTATCAGATTGTGGCCCGTCTTCCCAGTAACAGACATTAAACTTCACTCCTACTGGAGTCCTCAGCTGCTGAAAATACAGATCAAACCCAGAGATAAAAACAGCAAATTAGCAGTAGAGCAGTATAATATGTCTGTTATATTACATTTTAGTTTCTTAAATTTGTTAAAGCTACTGCACATTACAGGCAGTGCTGTTTGTACCATTATCATCTTGAAGTGGGTGTCTGTAAAGCTCTTTAACTCTGTCTGAGACTTGATAGTGGTTGGAGACTCTTTCTACAGTCTGCTATAGATAAATGCTGATTGACTATAGCTATGCCATTTACACCATGTTTATAATTGTACTCCATATCATCATTCAGTGCATCATCAATCAATTTTTTTTGGCTACTTGGGGGCAGAATAATTCTGACTATGGTCTAATATTTTACCTCTCCTTTTGCCTCTGTTTTGGTCTTCACCAACTCCTGAGGGAAATATCTGAGCTTCACTGTGTTCACCAGCAACTTTTTCTGATCATTGGTGCTGGGCGTGGTAGCGTACATCGGATTTATCTGAGCTTTTTATCTGAAAATAGCTCCCTCCTGTAACTGGGAAAGAGTTTAATTAAGGGGGTGAGACGGAACCAAAACAGTAAATTTTCAGGCTGTATATACAAAACAACAACAAATCATTGTAATAAAAAGAAAAAAATGTTTAAGCTTTGTTTAACTTGAGCAAATGCATGAGAACCCAAATGCACACGTGTGATGTGGAAAACATTTCTGCCAACTGTATCCCCTTGTCCCACTGATCAGTAAAGGCTAATAACATGCCAAGATGTGCTGCACTGCGCCAACAAAGGCAGAGAACAAGACTGCAAGCATGGTTGTAAAAATGGTTGTAAACGATGTTGGATGTAAAATACTTCATCTTTGCAAGTATTTGATGAGAAAGCAAAGGCATTCATCACGTGTACAAGAAAACTCTATAGGGCACCTTTAATTAGTGCGTCTTTGCTGTTGTTGAAGCTTCAGTTTCAATAGCCTCTCATCCTGGGGAAGCTAATAGCATGAAAAGAGCTATGAATTTCAGTATTTAAAACTTTTAAAAATGTAGCTTCTGTGCCAGACAGGAGCGGTGCTAAGCACAGATGAAGTTAAACATATGAGGGGCTCCAGTGTCTTGTGTTGTCTCACCATTTCCACCATCTTTAGTAAAGCCAATGAGAAAATAAACACCCTCCAGAAAAACACTGCTGAGGAGAAACAAGAACATCACACTCTTTTTAACAATAAGCAACATGCTTTATTTCAAATCATTTTGACCATGCAGCACCTTTAAAATGCTTATTAGGTAATACATTCTTAAAACATGGTTAAGCTGGTCAAACAAAGAAATATCTGTTTGTCCTCTTATTTCGTCCCCCACCTTTTTATCTTACAAGAGAAGAAGGCAGAGCTGACATTTTTCGGGGTGATTCATTACCACGCTGTTAGATTATTATTTTATCGAAAGTCTTTTGCAGTCTCCTCTTAATTCAGCCCCTAATGGCTCACATTAAAGCACGCACACCCACACACAAACACAAATCCTCGCTGTAACTCCGGCTTGATGAGAAACATATTAACTAACCACTGTCTACACCCCCGTTGGCTATTGATCAACAGCATTCAATTAATCTGATTAATTAGGCCACCATGCTAACACTGAGGAATGGTCAGCAAATCTCCATAGGTGTTCAGAAGGCTGCTGCATGTAATTGGAGTTGGTTTAGATACTGTTCAGCATGCAGATATGAAACACACACACACACACACACACACACACACACACACACACACACACACACACACACACACACACACACACACACACACACACAGAAAGACTAACTATAAAGAGACAAAGAGCAACAGAGGAAAACAACAAAGGAGCACACCAAACACTGAGAGAAAATGCTTCTCTAAGTTAAATAATTACTGGTAGGTGCTTTAATTCAGACATTAAAAAATACTAGATGTTAACTCATTTTCATTGATTTGACACTAATAACAAATTGATACCATTAACAAGATGTGGAGAAGCTACTAAGAGTTTGATGAGTGAGGTGAACTGAATGAATGAACTGCAGTGTTTGACTATGTTTTTATAGACACATTTTGCATACGCATGAACAACCGCTTCAGCCATCTACACAATATATAACACACCACCACAATAACCACTCACATAACGCAATAACCTTTATATCTGCACATCTCTATTCAGCATGATGTCAGAGAGAACATTTAGCATCGAAGTGTGAACTGCCTGTGAAGAATATTATCATCAGACTGGATTGTACTTTTGTGACATGTTCAAGAAGCAAGTTGAATTTGTTGCAGAAAGCAAGTGCAGGAAGGAAGAAAATCACAGACAATATTATTCAAAATGACTTTATTTGTATAGCTGTTCCCTAAAGATATAGAAAGTAAGAATCTGAAAATTTTTCAGGGAAAAATAAGAATAAGAAGCAACAATAAAAAGAAGTGAGAACTGAAAGGAAATACACGAAATGAAATGGTGAGGACCAAGAAAAACAACTGTGTTCAAGAAGATTATATGACAAAAGGGAAACAGAGAATTTGAGAAACACTGGTCTCTCTCAGCATGTGACCTCTAATTATAATATTTTCTTGTTGAGAGCTAGGGATTGGTGTGTGTTTGTGTGTTTATTTCAGGGCATGGAGAAAAGTATGGTTATCATATGTACTCTACATGAGCATACCCATGTATCCGTGTTTTACAGTCTATTTGAATGCTAGCAGTTTTATTCTGCAAACAAGAGAAACTTGTGGCAGTACCAAAGCTTGTTGTCACCATGTGAACACCACCTTTTTCCATTCCACCTTAATGTAATGTCATGCTACAAGCTAGAAATTTTCCTGAAAATCTATCTTGTTCTTTGTTCAAATGAGCCTGAAGGCAGCCCTGACAAATTTTCATGTAGAACATCATGGTGTCTCTCAGCTAGAATTGAAGAGTCACTGCAAAATCGAATGCCAGGTAACAGAGTGAGTGAAACATGATAGACAAAGTTCCAGCAGTTCATAGACCAGCTTTTGATGCCAGTTAAATGATAGGTTTGCAGTTTTTCAAGTTCGTCTTAAAACAACAGTTAAAACAGCAGGTTTTCTTTGCTGTAATCATTCGTCCTGTTCATACTGGGTGAATGATGGTGGACAAAATACACACTTCAAATTTGTGCAAAAATGGATTCAAATGTTTATCTGAATTTAATATGAGACTTTTCAACTATTAATTGAAGCAGGTCAGTGCTGAGCTTTTCTACCATGTGCAAGTCATGGGCAGGGGGTGTGATTGGGGTGAATCGGGGTGGTATGTAGTATGTAAAGTGCAGGAATTTGAGGGTGCAAAAGCATGTTGGTTCTGTTCAGGGAAAGGTTTGGTGCGGTTTTGGTTAAATAAACAAATAAATGAAACGATCCATGCCTTGATGTCACGTTTGATTTATTCAGTATTTAACCGAAATAATGAGCTTTCCCTCACATTAACCATGTGCCATTAGAATATAAACATAACCAAAAAAATATGAAGTCTTGCTCAGGTTGATACAAGCAGATTTAGTATTGCAACAGCAAATAAAAAAAAAAAAAACTTTATTATGTTGATAAAAATGTACATTTGTCACATCCTGTTGCAAATTAGTACAAACATCATTTCTGTGAAACAAGGTTATCATTCAAATCACACAAATCATCATAGCCTGATTTTATAGATAATACCTGCTGTGGCTCCAAGAAAATTGTTCTGAAAATTGACAATTTCTGTGTAGACATCAATACACATATTCATGGTGTCCTGGCAGTGATCTAGAGAACTATTGCTCCATTAAGAAGATGTTTAGACTTGAAGTATGCTTTGGTACATGTGTGCCTTGGTTTGCTGTTTTTCTGTCTTTTTGTTCTTTAAAAGAGACTTTCCTTAAATCATTTTTGGTGCTGTCAAGACCACCGTTTCCTACAGTTTCCAATTTCACTGTCAGTGGTGCTCTACATTACTGTAACATCAACGCACAATTTTAGCAGAAAAAGGAGGAGAACAGTGCCGTACAGGTATAGCTTCAATGGATTCCAAAGCTTTTTTTTTTTACCTTTATGATTTCATTTTCAAGTGACAGAGGTAGCAGAGCGCAGCAAGATTTCGTGTTGCTATAAAATGAAATGTCATAGTGTGGCATCAAAAGAGGGCTTGGACATTGAAACCATCTACGCAATTTTAAGAAAGTTCAGACATCTGAAGGAAACACTGAGCTGTGTGACAGAGTCGCCACTCAGGTACAAGAAATCATTAAAACACTAATCTTGTTCTGTGCTGAAAAGATGAGTGCACACATACACGGGGAAGTAGAAACATGAGACTGAGGATGTGAGATCTGTTGTGGAAATTGCATGAATGTCATCAGTAATAAACACACAAAACACTGCAGTAGATGAGTACAAAAATATATTATTTATATAGATATATAGATATATAGTTGAATGTTCACTTATACAAGCAGAGATTTCCCCCCAACAACAGTGAAACTCCCTTTTTATACCATTATACCCATACCGTCTCCTTTCCAATGGGTCCAGCTGGTGGTAACTATGACATATTCATAGTCAATATGTGGACGCACTCAGCCTTGCATGTGTCAGACATATGGAACACCTACATGCTGGAATGAACGCTCTAACACGTACCACAGAATACCTAAACTTACAGGAATATAATAACAAGTAATAATATCAAACCAATGCAAAAATATTATAGAAGTCACAAGCTCATTATAGAAAAATCACATTCCTCCATATTCTATATAATGAACTCCTGGGATGAATAAAAAGTTATAATGTAATTGCATAACTTTAAATTACATAAGCATACCAATATCATACTGCTATATCATTCACATATCAAATGTAAAGAACAATCACGTAAAGATATTATATAAGCTAGGGCTGGGTGATATGACTTCAAATTAACATCAGGATTATTTCAAACTTTTTATTTTGATTACAATTAATGAACAATTACTTTGGTATTCATCTGTCTCTCTTTTTTTGAGCCATTCATTCTTTATATTCGACAATGTGATTGGGCTCCAAGTGATTAAATAAATTGGTGGCGTTAACTTTTGGTCCCTATCCGTGTTGCATTCACCACTGTCTGGTTGCCATGACCGTTGAGACCCAATCAGGAGGCGAGGCGGGTGTCTGCGTCATCATTTCCAAAAGTCTCTGTTTCTGCCAGCTCAGACTACAGCACAAACTGTGACGGGTCCAGCAGTGTGGACGCCAGACGAAAACGTAGCATAAGCGATATCACCAGCTTCGCTTTGAGTGAATGTGGACCTGAACACGAGGTAGTATTTTTTAAGAGGACATTGCACAAACACAAACACAGGGGAAAGTCGTAACCGATTCAACCGCTTAATTGCACAGCCCTAATATGAGGATGTTTTCATAGTGTGATGCAAAATACTCTCACAGATCTCATGCATGACAGTGAAACCAGAGAAACATAATGTAGATCCAAACTCATGAACTAACCCACTTCTGATGTGGCTCACACATGGAATTACCTACTACCATTTTAAACTCAAAGGACCATGCACATTTTGTTCGTATGCTTACACACACGTGCGCGCTCAGACACATGCACATGCACACACACACACACACACACACACACACACACACACACACACACACACAGAGGCGCTAAAGTGTGGCAGTGTTTTGAAATGCAGCCTCCAGCTATGAGAAGGGAATAAGAGTCAGACATCACAAAAAACTATGAACTGAGTTTAACCTCCTACTGGTAACAGGGAGAACCAAAACACATTATTCCAGCAGAGAGGGAGGGAGAGAGAGGGAAAGAAAGATTGGAAGAATAAAAGAATGCATGGAAAGCAGGAGAGAAACAGAAAGAGTGGCAGGGAGGGAGTGAAAGGTGTGAAGACAGTGATGGAGGGAAAAAAAATGGAAAGGAAGGGACAGACAGACAGTAAAAGAGCCGTAGGTGGTAGGTGTTCCTTTGGTGCCAAATTGTGCACACAGTCTCACACACACACACACACACACACACACACACACACACACACCATAGCACTTAAACACACATTCTCTGCAAAACCTAAGGTCATTTTGACACCAGGCGAGGTGTTATTTTGGCATATAAATCATGGGCAGAGAAAAGAGATGAAAATATTAAGGTCACATTTGTCCCTCCCTCAGGTGTCTGAGAGGGAGAGAGATAAAGACAGAGAGAGAGATGAAGCGGGACCTGGATCAGAAAAATGGAGATACAGAAAGCAGAGTGGGAGAATGTTAAAATTACCTGTGGATACTGTCTGGCCTAATCGACTTAAGGGAGCACATCCCCCATATTATTTTTTTGATTTTATGACTTTTAAAAATAGTTAACTCTTTTCTAAGTATTTTAATAATACCTTTATTAATTCAGAAATTCAAATAACTTTTTCTCCATTTTCTTCTCTCAGTATTGAACTCTGCCTGGTAGAAACCCCCCCCCCCTTCTGGACCGGACACTTGGTCCAGTCCCAGTGGAGCACAAGGTACTAGGTTAGCACTGTTGTATTTTTAGTTGAACGATTCTCACAGTTACTTAGATCTTCATAAATACCACAGTTGTAATGCAGTTAAATTGACATTAGCATTGGTAGTATTTCCATCCACCTGCTTCAGATACAACTAATAGGTTTCTGAACATCACAATTTGTGTTAATATCATCCAGCATCCAGGTAGTAGTAGCAGAGCAGAGAAAACATGAGAGGCAGGGGGTCCACGGGATCTCAGGTGTTACAGTGTAAGGTTGCACAGAGACAAGGCCACTGTGGGACCTCCACCTTCAAGATCAGTAATGGATGCTTTACCTTGTATAATACAACTTACAACTTACTGACGAGGTAAAACTGTTCATATGAAGTTTTTAAAAATGTGCCCCCACCTTAAGTGGCTTTATTTGAGCTTCATTCGTAAGGCAGAAGATTAAAGATTAAAAATAGTCTGATCACTTGGAGAAGTAGGAGTTTTCCTTTTGAGCCTGTGGGACACAAACAGCACAGATCAAAAATGTCAGTTTATGCAAAGCCTCAGAGTGAGTCATGAACTCCCTTCACCCACTAACACTAACTCAAACTGGGGGAAGAAATCACCTGTTAGCACCAGTTAAGAAAGCTCACGCAGCTACATTTATGCATTTCTTTCGGCTCACGATCACTCCCGGGACCCATAATTCAACACAGGATTTATTTTGATATGAAATGTCATTACTAAGGGAAACATTCAAAAGGGCAGCCTCACCACCTACTACATCAGTTTGGCTTGTGTATCCCTGAGGCAAATTGAGACTGTCAAACTGGAAGCAGATTGTGGCCACATATTGTTGGAGTTAAGAGGCCAACAGACACAGATGATAAGGGAGGTGGTGCGTAGCAGCAAGTGAAGGAGAAGAAATCACAGCCAAAGGGCTGAAAAAGCAATATTTCAATGAGTGGCAATACGGCAGCATTTTTACCTTTTTTAAAATAGTCCAGTCCCGCTCTCAGCACTCTGTTGAACAAGATCATAGTGTTCTTATTGTGTTCTTATTGTCGCTCCCTTTCTGACATAGACTCATTTTCTTTGTAGAAAAGTGAATATTAAAAGCAGTATAGCGAGTACTGTGCAGCAGGAAAAGGATGACTATGGCTGTAAATGCAAAAATGAGATATTATCTTTTTATGCTTATGGCATGTGTTGGCAAAAAGTTGCATTTTTACACATGCAGCTTTATGCTCCACTGTTCACAAGCTAGTGGTTAACTTTGTCTGTCTGCTCTTTGGTGCTGGGCAGATAGTGTACAGTGTTCAGTGTCAGAGGTCTTTTTAATGAAAACAGGTGCCTGCAGCACCTGGAAACAACTTTGATCAGAGTGGTGAGACTCAACCAAAACAGCAAATTTGCCAGTTGTAAAACCAAAACAATGAGCTCAAAGATGCTAAACTGCTCTATAAAGTTGAGGGGAACCCAGACTGCATGGTAATCTGTCAGTGTGAGCAACCCACCTAAGAGATAAACACATTATTTAAAACGAATACTTTTTTTTTTTTGAGCGAACACTAGTTTGGTTTAAAAGCATGTACAATGCTCTTTTTGAAAGGTGGTATGAACACTTATATAGGTAATTTTCCTAAAAACATTGTATAGACTCGTATAAAAGTAATCCCTCTCAATCATCACTTATGACCCACTAGAAGTGTAAGACTCGGGCACCCTGCCCTCTGCCTGTATTTTCTTATTTTCTTGTTATTTTGCTGTGTTTGGGATGTGGGGATGGGATGGGTTGCAGCCTTTGGGCAGTGGGTGTGTAGCCCCCAGCCAGTTTTCAAACATAAATGAGGCTCTGTGTGAAAGCCAAACATCATTCGTAGCTTGTCTCTATGCATGATATATAAAGCAACAGGCAACATTTCATGTTCATTGGCTTCACTGGGTTGAACCAACCTGTTTACAATAACAGCACGCAGGCTGTGAGAACAGGACTCTGTAAAAACATAATGACCAGATTACATCACTTTCTCCATCTCTCTCCTCTGCTCTCTGTCTGTCATAGATGCATAAAGAGCTGAAGGTCTGTGTGTCTGTTGGACCGAGTTGCATTCTTCCAACTGCAATAGCTGGCAATATGGCAACGGATAGTACGGAGTGTTTATTTTTGCTTGAGAACGGAACCGCTGTGAAACAATCAGAAAAAAACATTTTATTTCTCTGATTCACTGCTTTGTACTCCGTAACGTCACTCCTTCTCTTCATTAACTCTCTAGCTCGCTTGACCAATTTTGGTCTCTCTCTCTTGCTTGTTGAGCCGGGGAGGAGGGGTCAACTTTAAAAAAACTTTGAATGGTGTGTTACCAAACGGCAAATGCTGAATCCTGCATAGTATACCTTTTATGTACAACATTCTTTTTAAAAAAAAAAAAAAAAAAATATATATATATATATATATATATATTGAAATCATAAGTCCAGCTCGACCAGATTCAGAGTAATTTATTTCAACAGAGTACTTCATATGTCAGTGTGCTGATAAAAAAAGCATTTTTCCACATACCTTTTAATGCCAGGCGCATGTACAATGATATAATTGAACAGTGTGAAAAATTTCAGTCTGGGCTACTCACCAATTCTGAGTTCACTGAGTCTTTTTTAACATATTAAATTACAAATCTATTTTTAGTGAAGTTTGAGTGTTAGTATTAATTGATAATCATTAATTATCAGTCCAGAAATAGGTAGCATGTTTTCACTAATCATTTAATTTTAGTAACTATGAATTTGAAGTTACAGAGATGTATTTAGGGTGACTGAAAATTCAGAAGGAAACAGGGCAGATCATAAATTTCACTCCAATACTCTGTCTTAATGCACTTATGTTGAAGACAATGTTTCTGTGTAAAATAAGGATTTGGTTTTAAAGTAAAAGAATTATACACAAGTTTATATGTGTATGTATTTTTTAGATTCCAAAAAGTTTTGTTATTATCAGTTATTTATTTTAAAGATCTTCCCCTTTGTCTGATTTAACTTGAATCTGCTGTATTTACTTGGTTTAACGCTGACTGTGAAGGTGTGTGTATGTGTATTTAACAGAGGCTTTCTGCCAGTTCTTATCAGTATCTCTGGAGAGTCAAAGACAGACTGGCAGACGCAGAGTTAAAAATGGAAGCTGTTTACACCAGTGTAATCTAAAAAGGACAGTGTGTATATACGAATGTCCATCTGTGCTATCAGTGTGAAGTACACTTACAGCCGTCTCCACCTCTACAGATCCATTAGTGAGGAGGAATTAAACCTCTCTTGCATATATAGTATATAGTCAGTATTGAAAGTGTAACTGAGTGTGTTCTCATGTTGGTCTACAATGGATAACAGACCCTTACACTTACACTGCTAACTGTAAGGAAGCACTACTGGCTGCTTTTACACAATAGGTTAGCAAGTAAAACTATTAAACAATAACACTAAAACAAAAGAAGAAATGTTTAAAAAAAAAAAGAGAAAAATAAAAAAATAAAATGAAGGAAGACAGACACAAACACAAGCACACACTCCACACAAAACAAGGTCAGTATGGATATTGATATCTAGCTACAGCTAACATCTGTAAAGTCAATACTCTGACTGGTTTCAATAAGTAAACACAGATTCCTAAACTCAAACTGCACAAAATTCATTCAAAATTTATTCAAAACAAAATTAGCTTTAAGCTACAAGCTAAAAAGAAAAACAACAGTGAATGTTAACAGCAGGAACAATGGCTAACATTGTCACTGGTGACAAACAAGTTAAAAAAATTAAATCAACATCAACAAACTGTGGCTAACAAAATTAGCTAACAATACTTGGCAACTTTAAGGATATATAGCTAGATCATATTTCAAAATAACCAATAGAAACACAGTAGAATCAGTTTTTTTAAGACCAGGGATCACTCTATGCACATTTGACACAGCTAGACTTACCATTTCCCCCTGCTGCCAGTCTAGTTCCTAAGCAAGGCTAAACATTTTCAGACTTATTTCTGTATTAAAGGCACAAGCTTGAATTAGTATAAATCGTAGACATTTAAAAAGAATAATTTAAAACATTTTGTCTTTCTTTTTCATCGTTATTGGCTCATGACCATGTTACATGGTATGAAGGACAAACAAAATATACAATATTGTAATAACTGAACAATGGCACCCAGCTGGGCTAAAATACAATATAAATTCCTTTAAGGTAGAAAATTCTTCAGAAAGATGCTGAACCTGAATGCCGAATAACTTTGGCATACATGACTGTAAAATTAAGTCAAAGATGGCTGGTGCTTTTTTCTATAATTCATTCGGTTACATTCTTGCATTCAAACAGAAAACAGAATATAATACTTATCTTGCGTTAGCTCAAGCAAAGTCCTGTTGATTCTAGCCAGACCACAATGAATTCAGTGAAACTTGTGGTCAAAGTGCACACAGCCAATTTGTATCCCTACTTTGTTTCACTTATGGAAGCAAAATGGTGCATGTGGAGGTAACCTAATTCATCTGCAGTTTAACATATTCTACCAAGTTGTCCCTAACACAGACACACACGTGCACTAACACACATCTCTTTGATAAATTGGCTGCACATGAATTTACGGGGGAGACAATACGTCTTTGTTTCACAGTACTCTGGCATGGATCACGCACACACACGCACGCACACACACACACACAGTAGCATGAAGGCAGTAATGCCTGCACACATACATACACACACACACACACACACACACGCACGCATACACACGTAGACAGAATGATTTGTCTACTGCCAGATTCACACTCAATGTTAATTTGTTAGCGCAGGAATTGTAATCCTTCAAAGTTTTAGACAGGTGTGTGTGCTGTTTGTGTTTCTGTTAATCGCATACTTGTAGTGAGTGTGTATGAGTGATTCACACAATTTGATGAACATGTTTCAAGACAACATTTGACCTTGAACCTTTCCACACATACAATCCATATAAAGTTGGGTCCAAAAGTCTGAGACCACATTGAAGTTATGTGATGTGAAATGAAGAAGAAATATTTGAGGTTCAGTAACCAAATCTGTGCAAATATGGGGTATTGACTAACTTAACTCCTTTGTCCAAAAGGTCAGATGTCCTTGAGTTATATCCCTTCCATTGAAGCGTGTTCAGGTGACACTCAGGTGGATTTCATCTACTCATTAGAGGCTCTTTCAAGTAACTCAACTTACAGCCAGTGTTTACCTGATATAGATAAAGCTGTGCCTCAAGTTTCCACCAGATCATTGCTGTGATAGTGGGAAAAATGGCATCAGAACTAAGCGAACCTGTCAAAGTTAAATTGCTATTCTAAGTAAATAGGGGCTTTCTCAGTGTCAGATCATGGCCAGACTAAAGGTTTCTAAGGGGGCAGCATGGAGCTCTAAAACGCTTTGTAGAAACTGGATCAGTTGTATCCAAAGCACGATCAGGCAGACCCAAAGTGACCACACCATCAGAAGATCAATACATCAAGCTTACTTTCCTGAGAGACAGAAAAGCAACTTCATCACAGATACAGAATTTGCTAAATAAAGAACGCAAGACTCCAGTCAGCAAAAGTTCTGTCAAAAGAAGGCTGTCTTGTATTTGTTTCAGAGGAAGAGTAGCAGTTTCAAAACCAATTCTCAGGAGGGAGAACAAGTCCAAATGTTTGGTGGTGTAAGGAATACCAGCATTTCACAGAGGATGAATGAAAAAAAGTCCTATTTACTGATGAATCCAAATTTAGGATTTAGGGTAGTAACGGAAGGGTGTATGTAAGGAGACAAACAGGAGAGAGAACGATACCAAACTGACTAGACCGTGACAAAGTTGAAGTACCACTTCATTCTTAAGAGACATGCTACACTCTGGTTTACATCTTTGTGGAGAAAGACTCATGCTGCAGCAGGATAATGACTGCAAACACCTCAAAGCTTTGGAAGAACTACTTGAAGACCATTGAAGACCGAGGAGTCCTGATTGTCATGATTTTCCTCCACAGTCACCTGTCCTCAACCCCATGTGATATTTATGAGGACTGAGAAAGCCAAGTATTCTGTGCCATCACAAGACGCTCTTTGGAACATTGCCAGATAATGCTGACATAACTGAGATTTGCACAAACTTGTGGAGTCTGACAGCTTGAGTGCATGCTGTCATTAAATCACATTCAAAACAACTGCAAAATATAAGTATCTTGACTAGTGGTCTTAGACTTTTGGACCCCCCTGTGTATGCATGTGTATCTCCATTAAACATATGCTTGCATATGTAACAGTGGTTATGCACATCTTCTCTTCCAAGAATAATTAGATGTCAAATATAATTCCATGTTAATCAGTCATATTGTCAGCGTTCGTTGTGATGTAATTTCATCTCTACTGTCATGGTAATTTCATGTAAAAGCAGAAGAACATGTAGGTAATAAGATTTATACATTTATGGAGAGAAATCTTCATTTGTCCCACAAAACATAATCAGTAGAAAGAGGATGTGCAGCAGAAAGAAGTGAGAAAGAAGTTAATCTGCACAGCATGCTGCAACAGAGCCACACTGCTAATCTGTTCTGTGGCTTACTAACAGTTGAAGCTACTTTTTCTTTTGTGGAGGTTCATGCAAACATTAACACATCATAGTGACAGGCATAAGCAGCATAACATGCAAAATAGATGTTAAGATTTTGGTCAGTGGTGATCTTAAAATACTTAACAAAAGAATAATGGAGCAGGAGGATTTTTAAGATTTTGGTGCAGTTGCACACAGATACAGTTAAAATCAAAGGAGCTGTACACAGTAATTAGCCACTGCAGCTATGTGATTCTAGGGATGACAATGCCAGTTGGTCAGTCTAGGTGCGTCATATTGGTCCAGACTGAAATATCACAACTCTTGGATGGATTGCCATTAAATTTTGGACAGACATTCTTGGCCCTTAGAGGACAAATCCCTCTGACTTTGGTGATTTTCTTATCTTCTTATCTTCCCTCGAGCACCACCGTTAGGTCGAAATTTGGGATTCAGGAATTCTTTCTTCTCTCTCACTGCCACACTTTCAAAATCTTCAAAATCAAACCGAAAATATTCAAATAGGGGCTTTAAATTAAAAAATTCCATGTAATTCCAAGTAAAAAAAAGGAATACAAGAACATGACATGACATAGTTTTGCAATGAACTCTTTGTAAAGCTTATATACAGCACTCTTCCTAAGTCTCAAGGTTTATATTTAACTGGATGTCTATCAAAAAGATCCTTATTACAAAAACAACCTTCTGCCAAGAAGGGACGAGTCGAGTGTTCAAACAGCTTCTTCAAAAAGTTACTAATATCTCAAAGAAATACTTCAAAAGTCACTGTTTAGTTTCTACTTTAGTATTACAAAAGTTACAGAAGTGACAAAATGATCATTTCCAAGTTTTCTAAGCCAAGAATGAAAGCCTGTTTGAGTTTGTCGGCACTGACAATGGCAGCCAACTGCACTGCTGACGTTCTATATGTTTTCAGCAGCCAACTTTTGCTGTGAAAACATACACAAAGACACTTTTGGATCTGTGTGTGCGCGCCTGTGTTTGTATGTGTGTGCTTGGATGCCTATTCAAAGCCTTCTGTGACTGCATTTTTGCAATGAATATAATTGCTTGGGTGTACACAGTATGTGTGTGTGTGTGTGTGTGTGTGTGTGTGTGTGTGTGTGCGCACACACGCACTTGGATGATAAACAATCAGCGACATGGAAGAGATGCAGCCCACTCACTTCTGAACAAACTGTATCTGAACTGTATTGAAGTTTCTACCTGATGGCTCATACACACACATGTACAAATATATGAATGAACACACACAGGCATGAGGATGTAACATGCAATGCTCCAAGGCAATAGCACTGGCAGACAGGTGTTTGTTCACTCACTCACACACACACTGCACTGTGTTTGCTCGGTCACACTCGGTCACATTTGGTCAGAGTAGAGCGCGTCTGACAAGACAATGGAAGATTCCTATGAGGTGAGTGCGTGCATGTGTGTGTTTGATTGTGTCTGGTGTGAAAGACAATGCTTGGCCTGCAGCCCGGCAAATTTTAGCAGAAGCCCTGGATCCAGATCACACTCACACTGCGAGCGAGAACAATTCTGTGAACACACACCCACACAACCCAGACACACATGCAGTACACACATGCACACATGCACATGTATCAGTGTGAGAGGAAAACTTTGTCTTTGTTTAACCCCGTTCTACTTGGGCTGCACATCCATGTTCTTTTTCTTCTATCATTTAGCTCTTCAGCTCTAATATACTGTCTGATAGTGACGATGTACATATCTCCATTAGTTGGCCTCACATCCATTAGGTTGAACTTTTTTTTGCTGTACTTTACTACTACCTAGGTTATAAATAATGGTATAAGTCAAAGACTTCATGTTGTATGCACCATAGAAACAATATTACAATACAAACTATTTGTCATAGTGTGTCACCGCCGCTGCATTCCACCAGTGTCTATAAAGCTGTTTCTGCACACATTGTTCTCTTAAATAATTTTCACAGTGAAGCAAGTGGAATAAAATGATTTCTCTCTACTTTATAAAATAGTATTTCATAGCTTGTAAGACGTGAAGTTTCATGCTCCATGTCTTTATGTAGCAGTTCTGTATCCACTGTTGTCCTCAATGCCAACATTTTCTTTTCATTTGACACTTGTGAAAATTCTGAAGGTATTAGACATGAAGAAAGGATGTACGGTGATAGATGCATGTATAGTGATCCTTGTAGTTTAGTGAACGTTCAAGGACTCGGTTCTCACTGATATGAAAAGAGGAATATGTAGTCAAGAAAGCAGCTCTTCACGTGTGAGAGAGAAGCTGAAAAAGAACAATAGAATTTTTTGTGCTGCACCCTGATAACTTCTCATATAAAATCATATTCTTTTTACATTTTTCACCATGAATCTAAAATGCTTTGAGTTAATATGCTGTTATCAAACATAACAGTCTTTGTTTATGCCTTGCCCTTGACTTACAGTGTGACCAGATTTGAATCAAAACTAAACCAAGTCTTGAATGTTTTGCAGCACTGGCAGACAAAAACTATTTTGAAAACTAAATTTGGCTTTGGGGGGGCACATTTGGCTGCCAAGCTCTGAACTGTTCAGTAAAGGTGCTAGGGGCATTCTCTCTCTCTCTCTCTCTCTCTCTCTCTCTCTCTCTCTCTCTCTCTCTCTCTGATGCTCACCCAGACACACACACACACACACACATGCGCACACATACATTTGCACCAGTATGTGTTTTGGTGCATTGTCCATGCAAGCCAGCATGCCAGTGTTTTTGTCTATGTGTGTACCTATATGTCTCAGTGTGTATATGTGTGTATATGTGTGTGTGTGTGTGTGTGTGTGTGTGTGTGTGGATAGAGCCATCTTTCCCCTCGCAGACAGGTGCACCAATTACCTCTCCATCTCTCTCTCTTTCTATTTCTTTGTCTGTCTCTCTCTCTACCTTTTCCTGCCTGCTGCCCTCTGTTCACACCTGTTAATTATCCCTGTGTGTATATGTGTGTGTGTCTGCATATGTGTGACATCCTGTCTCCTAGAGTGAAGTGACCTTATTGGGTCCAGCAGCAGCATATTCTCCATGGTCACACACACACACACACACACACACACACACACACACACGACACATTTATTCTTCTGGTGTCACTGCAGGATCGATGCATGCTAATTAGGAAAACTATTTTCACAACCACCAGTTGCTTAAAGCTCACACTCTCCTGATTACAGCACATATATATTTACCAGCACATCCATTCAAAATTTTTAAACAAGAGTAAACATTGTAAAATTGTGTCTGTGTATGTCTGGGCAGAAATCTGAACTCTTTCCACATTTCTGGTGAACTGAGGTGAATCTGTGTTGCTTCACTAGAAAGGACTGGTACCTTTGGCTGTAGGGTATAAAGGATCCAAGGTTAAGTGTTTTTTGCTGTAAGGGCGAGGTCAAATTGACACTTTTTTCCCTTGTACTGCCACCCTCCAGCAGAGAGTCTGTGGTGGAGTTGAGAGAAAAACACCATCTGATATTGCTCATTTTGTCATGAGCAGATGGACGAACAGACCAGGACACATAAGAGGCAAATAAAGAAAAAAAAAACTGGATGCTTCCACAAAAGGCACAAATAGCTGCATGAAAATTCATGAGGATCATATGTAATTGATCTGTACTCCTCCCTTTTTCCTCTTATTTCTGAATGGCGATGATGTAGAGTCATACTATCTTGGTATGAATGTGTATGTACACGTATGCAGCTTGTCTTCAATCATTGCCACCCAGGGTGAATTTGCATCCATGTGCTGCCACTTGCATCTTTGCATTGCATTTGTGTCATTGTCTTCCCTGTAACGATGTGTCTTCACAGAAGGTATCTTTGTCATCATAGACGTCTGATGACAGAGATATTTACACAGGCCACTCAAAATATATTTACTTAAATGAGAGCCAAAGCATATTTTTTTTATCTCTCAAGAGTCTTTTCTTCCATGTTATACACAACTGATGTGACTGAGCTGTGTAGACACAGATGCAACACTGAAGCTGCTGCTGCTGCTAATGTGCTGCTTTTACTACACCCTCTTTGTAGACACCGTACAAAGTTTGCTTTTTTTGTATCTAGTCTGAACATGCATATGTTCATCGTCATGGTTACAATAACATACATGTGGTTAAGGTTATATAAGGATTGTCATCCTGGTTAAAAGAAATTGCATTGATTCCACTACGTGGACATCGCCACCTGACTTCCTCCTTTGCTCCCGTCATTACTCCAGCCGCTGCAGGACTTTGCCGCGTGAACTCAAACATGTCGACTGATGCTGTGTCACATGGATAACATGTTGTAGCTGTTTTCAACTGAAGGGTGCTGGTTCACTTGCAGCGCCGCATGCTGCTGCGAGCGTTGCCGTTGTCTCTCTGTTTGGGATGGTTTGAGTCGACCTCCCTGTGGATCGGGGTAGATAGTCTAAATATCTTTTTTGGCTTGTGCTGACTGTCCTCGTGTAGACATATAGACCTCACAGCTATAATTGATGTTTTTCTTGCTACCAATTTTGCATTCGTTCACATAACATTTTTCAGTCACCCTAAATACAGAACTGTATATGTTTAGAATAGACTACGAAGCAGTCTTCCATATTACAAAACTGGGTTAGATTTCAACTTGCCTGATAGTATAGTGATGGAGTAAAAATATCTGTCAGTCTTGCCAGTAAACCAGTTCCAGAAGTCGACTATTACCAGATTGTTCTTTTATATAGGAGTAGGAGTTATATAGAAAGGGACAGTCAGTGTTTGGCAGCTAAATGTCAGTGAGTAAAAAAAATGCTTAATAACATGCACACACACACACACACACACACACAAAACTGAAATCATACCATCTCCTCTCACCCTCTTCATCTTCTCCCTCCATCTCAGAGCTACCACCCTGTCCTCCTCATTAGATCATCTCTCTCTTTCTCTCTCTTTAAAGGTCACGGTGAATAAGTGTGGTTGGTAAATAAGCGCATTATTAGCCGGCTGCAAATAAATGCAAGAGTTTGTGTGTTTACTGCTAAAGGAATATGGAGAGAGGGATGGAGGGAGGAAGAAAGACGAGTGGAGAGAGCGAGAGGAAAGTAGGAAAAAAATGAGATTGGCGTTTTTATTTTCTTGCAGAGACATATGGGAGACTGAAAGACGCTGTTGTGGACTATCACCAGACTGAGCACATAAGCGCACGCACACATGCGCACACACATGCGCACACACATGCACACACACATGCACACGCACACACACACTCTCACACACACACACACACACACACACACGCACATCCTCAGTCACAGAGAGAGATGGCATTTAGCAGCCATTGTCTTTTATAAGCAGAGTAAATCTAATTCATGGACTGGAGTGCAGCGGCAAACAATGTTAGTTTGTCATCCAAATGTCAGCAGCTGGAATGCAATATGCAAATGGCTTAGGTCAGGAAGGTGGACGGACAGACAGAGAGACAGGGCTGTAGTCTTTTAATTATTTTCATGATTCCATCCTTTGTGACAAAATCATTTTTGACTCACAGTTAAAAAAAAAAAAGGAGGTGCTTAGTTACTGCAGGACACTGAGCCACAAGTTTATGTCAGACCCCTCTCAACCTGGTGTGGAGCAGGAGGGCTGGAGAGCGCCACAAATCAAACGCACAACAGCGGCGAGACAGAGACGGAGCGGGTCACAAATCAAATGCGCTCTATTGCGGGGACAGAGGGTCAGAGCATGTTACAAATCAAAGCAGCTTCGACGGCAGGGTGGTGGGTGAAACAAATCACACCGACCCCATCTCATCTGCCGCTTGTCCGAGCGCAGAAAAAAAGAAAGACTCGTGGTTGCAGCTGACATTAAAAAGACAGAAAGAGAGTGAATGAATGACAGCGAGAGGCAACTGTAGCGTGACTGTTCACACTAAGAGAGAGGGAGAGAACAGAGTAAGATGAGCTCTCTACCTGTCTGTTAGTGTGTGTAGGAGTGTGTGCACGTGCACACAGACATGTCTTTGTGGGCAATTGCGTCGTTACTGCCGTTGCAGACATGTTTGTCATGCTGTGGATACATACTCGTGTGTGTGTGTGTGTGTGTGTGTGTGTGTGACTGTAATGGTATTCCAATTGGTATGCAGCCATGCAGAACTGGTGAGCAACTGCCTGGAGATTCTCAGCTCAACATGCTGTCGATTACTGAGACAGAAAGAAAGAGAGGGGAGGAGAAAAGTGTTTGTTGATTTTTACACAAGGACTCGGAATTCTTCCTCCTAGTTCACTTTCTCTCTCTTGCCCCTGACATCCCCCTGGAACCATCCTGTGTGTGTGTGTGTGTGTGTGTTTGACTGTGTATTCACCTGTGAAATGTGTCCCATGTATCCAGCAGCATGCCTGACAAGTTTCAGAGATAAGCCAAAGCCGTGGATGCTGACCCTTCTCTCCCAACCAGCCTGAGCTGCTCAAACTCTCAAACATAGTTTAGATAATTTTCATGGAGGGCAGAGGGATTGTTACTAGCAACAAAAAACATTCCTCAAAACAAAAAAGTATGATAGAGGAAGGTAGGACTAAGATCGTAAAGGGACAGTCACACCGGCATTTTAACTGGCAAAATTTTACAGAAAAATACTATATAATATAATTCAGTGGCAGTGGTGAGGTCAGTGCTGGAGTCTTTCATATTTTGGTGACCTTTGACATGCAATTTTGTGCTGTTGACCAATAACTGATGGTGTTTACACCTGGCAGAACCCAGAGCCAAAATACAGGAAGCCAACCTAGCTTATAAGCAGTATTGCACCATCCAGTTTCATTTAACTCTCCGCTGCTGGAGTATCAGCTGCTCCACAATAGAGGTATGCTATGCAGTTAACTTCATGTGACAGGAGTGGATTGAACAAATACATCTTTTGAAAAAAACTGAAATTATTGCCCCATCAGGGACCACGCCAACAAGCTACTTAGTGTGGAGCACTCTTTTGCCTCTTCAGTAATTCTTCATTGAATGGATCCTGTGAAAACAGAGATGACAGAGAAGATAGAAAGCTTATTGAACTTATTGTGAACTTATGTTAGTGACTGAGCTAGCAGGCTTGCTAGCAGACACTTAGCAAGCTGGCTAACTTTGTGTGCTTTCCTTTCCCCTTTTTCATTCTATTGAATTAAAGTATGTACAGTTGCAAAAACAAAGTGCCGGCACAGTACCATCTAGAAAGATGGTAATAGAGCTTATATGGCTACCTAGTGCTAGCATGTTCCTTTCTTTCTAGTGTTGTAGCCATTAACTCGCAAGCTACAGTAGTCCCTACTACAACAAGGTTCTAGCGTCACCTATATGCAGATGGATGAATTTGGTTGCGACTGGACCTGAATTGGACCAAAACAGCACTGTGTTAAAGGAGTTATTATTATTATTAGCATTAACAGCTGTTTACTTACGAGTCTAGAGGAAACGTTGCGAGTTGAGCATCAAACAAGCGGATGGTGGTGATTGTTGCTTGACAAGAGCTTCAGCCATCATCACCATCCGCTCCCGGCAAGGGGCTGAGTTGCTACAAATTCCAGTCGAAGGGATTTAATCCAGCAAATTTAGTTTTAGTTTGATGTAATGTGGTTAGAGTTTGAAGGTCTATCAGATGCCAAACACTCCATCGCAGTTCAATTGTTGCATTGATTAACATTATCCTCCGTCAAACAACTGTGACGATTGTGTGATGTTTCAAAGTCATGACCTTGCCACATTATGTCTTAATTGCATGGTGGCAAAAGCTAAGCCAACTTTTTTCAGTGCAGTTTTTGACGCAGTACTAATGTCAGTCTGAACAGAAAACCAAGAACGAAGGCAAAGATGGACTCCAGTTACAGAAGTTTGAGCGAGGGAGGAGGAATAGGAGTGACACCTTCCTAGACACTTACATTATCTCCATGTGCAGGATAGCACTCTGTTTGTGTGTGTGTGTGTACGTGTGTGTGTGTGTGTGTGTGTCACATCTTGACAAATCCCCTGTCTTGTTATCCGATCAATATACCACATAATTGAGACAAATCATATCAGTATAGAAGATTGTATCTGAATTACCGCATGATTGACCCTAACAAGGATACTAGAAACTTTTTTGCTGCTTCTGACCCAAATGAAGATTTTTTTCTACTTCACCCTTTTGAGTGTTTAATTCAGTTCACTGCATATCAGTCAGTGTAAAACACAAGTGCAGGACTGACTTATTTACATGTTATTTATTTGAGGCCTTCTTTGAATGTAAGAAATGGTTTTTCAAAGCTCAGCTCATGATGCAGTGTAGATCAGAGGCTATATATAAGCTGCAGCAGGGATGTTGCTGTAATTTATTTAGTTTACCCATCTTTTTTAAGAGAGTTTACTCATCAGTTTTTTTCTAAAATACATCTTAATAGTATAAATTCATAAATAGTGTAAATCTCATGTAACTCCAATGAGCTTTGGCTTTTGATCACCAACTTTTTATTTATTGCCAAGCAGATTTTGTAGCAGAACTTAATGTTACTGTTCACTTGAGTGTGCTGTGACAGATAATCAGACCTTAAAATGCACTTTCATTTGTAATAAGCTCTCAGCAGAGCAGGTGGAGCTGCTGAAAAGATGCCACTGAAAATATTACACCTTCAACTGGAGACAGAAAAAAAAAACATCCCTTTCCAAATTTGTGTCATCTTATGTCGAGGAATATGAAACTACTTATTAAAACTCATGTTTTCATGCTTTCTTTAACAAACTTCAAAGAAAAGATTAATTTATCTTCACTATGAAAAACAGCTTCTACTTAATGTATGATATGGCCAATGGAGAGCAGTGTAGCTTTGCATTTTTGAATTAATCTGACATTTTATGTATCAGAGCCCACCAAAATAAATGAACAAATATATAAATAATTCTAAAATATTGTGGCACTATGTACACCCTGTAATTCTCCTCTCATGATTACTTTGTGGAAGTACTCTTGGCTTTACATCAACCAAAAACTTCACACATGCACATTATTAAACTGTAGCAAAATGAGAACAGAGGATTGACAAGTACATGATAAGTTGATGAAAGCATTTTAATAGATGTAATGTACTTAAAACAAGCAATGATGACAACAAAGCAGCTTAAAGGAGGGTGACCCAATAGCCAAGTGGTTAGGGGCGCAAGTGCCATCAGCAGTGAGTCCGCAGTTGAGACTCCTTACTGCTACTACTCTTTTTCTCCACACTTCCTGTCTCTCTCCAATGTGACTATCAAATAAAAAATAATTTAAAAAACAAAGCACCTCATAGTTTATTTGTGTACTGTACAACTACACACACAGACACATCTTGAGTGCATAGATTTGACATAAACAATACACAATCTACCCCCCAACTGTCTGTGACTTCGCACTCTGTCTCCAACACACAAACATACACAAACACCACATACCTGCCAATAGCAGTGTACATCACAGAGAGTGCACATGATTAGTTGTCATGCTGCGACACCATATGAGATGTAGATAATTAGTGAATAAACAATTCTATTATTAACACAACAAAGTCACTACAAAGACACGTCACCATGTTACTCGAGGACGAAGCCAAGCAAGGATCACTAATCAATGATTTCCACTCTGCAGCATGAACGCCAGTTTCAAGAGAAAAGAAAAGAGTTGCGATAGTACACACTGTGTTGCCTCTACTCAGCATCTCTTGCAAGTTTTTCTAGTTCATTTTCTTTCAAACTACACACACAGGTGCTCGGAAAATGTCTGTTGAAGGGTTTGGCACATTTTGTTGAACATCTTGATGACTTTCCACACACAAAATAGTTTGAGCTCTTACAGTATTTACTATCACGTAACCTTGAGGTGTTTTTAGAAACAGTCCCATCGTCATCCATACACCTATTCATCCTCCCATTCAACTGTTTTCTATTCACTTATCCTGGTCAGGGTCACTGTGGTAAAACAGCAAGAAGAGCAGCTCAAACATCCATTCACCCTATCAGCATCCTGCAGCTCCCCCTGAGGGGATCCAGGGGGAAATGGGAGATGAAACCCAGCACCCAGCGTGTCTGCCTTAGGGTCTCCTCAGTGATATAAAACAGAGAACAGCAGCAAAGTCTCAGATTTGAGAGGCTGGAACAAGTAAATGTTTGGCATATTTGCTTTAATCAATGACATGAACAAATAATTGAACCTTAATTTTCTTTTAGGCATCTAATGGATGAATGGAGTAATTGTTTTGTCACTGAAATATATTGGAATTTTCTCTATTTATTGTTCGTATCCTTATGAAAGTAGACAAGGGTAGGTGATAGTTTTCCATTTAAATGACCTCGTATCTCCACATCCCATCAGCTTGTCCTTAAGAATTTTATGTCAGAAAATAATCTGTCAAAACCAAAATTCACATTAAACAAAAACACTAAATGTCCCTTACACCTCACCTAGACGCCATGAATTGTGGTTGTTGCATTAAGAAGCAAAACCTTTTCTTGCTGACCACTAGTTATTTAAAGATCCCCTCAGACATGTTTTAAGACATATAAAAAATACTGTAATAACTCGTGTCCAGTATGGTTTGTCCACAAAAAAAAACAAAAAACATCGACATCTACTTACATGTACTCCTTTTACGCATTGAAAAATCCACAATCTTTCAACTGGTGGACACAAGATGTCTCGTACTTCAGTGAAGAGTCCATTCCCGATGTACATCCACTGGAGGCTTTAAGTCTCCACATCACACTTGTGTAAGCTGCATACTGAACAATAATTGGCTTCCAGACTAGTTGTGATGTCACAAAATCTTGATTGTACCTTTAATCTTCAAGTGAGATTTAAGGAGAGCACAGAAACTCCAGCAGATGAATGTGAAAACAGCCCTCTAGTGTCAAAAAACTGAATAACAATAAGCACAACACATTTTGGAGTGGTAGGGGTGTTTTATGACGTTATGACGTTATGTCATTGTTAGTGGTTTTGGAAGACACTGATTGAGACGTCCCGCTAAAGGTGGTGTCAGATAAGAAATTGCTCATATGAATTGTCTCAGGGTTAGAGTTGCCCTGTGTTTAAGAAAGTAAATTTGATCTCAAAGCTTGGAAAAGAAAGCAAGATGGACTCTTGATTGATCACGTACAGTACCAGTCGGCCTTTGGCTGAGCCATCAATTGAAGCATCTTGATAACAACTGATCAAACGCCATCCATAGAAGACTGTGAAGTGTGGTTGAAAGCTTGGAAAAAAAATAGTTAGTTTTACAAATAATAATGATAAACTGCATTATGACAATATTTTGCTTTTTGACACTTTTGTTAGTGAGCAGTGAAAGCTATTGAACACATGAAGTTATTTGTGGTGTTGCATAAGCCCATGTGTTAGGCATAGTTATACACATGACACAATAATACAAAGCTTTATCATATATTAAATAAAAAATTCAATTATTTCAATACATAAAATAAATCAAATAAGTTGCTATTGGCCTCATCATTCTTGCTGGCAGTGACTTGACAAACCAGGAGAAATGACAAATAATCAATGTACTGCAACTGTTGGTGTAGCATGACTGGCACAATATAAACGTGGTCATTATTCCTCTAGACATGGTTGTGATAGAGTTGAATTAGCATGCTCATCTCATCTCTCTGCGTGTGCTTCATCTTCCTGTTTCCATTGCTGTCTGTCTTTGTCTCGCTCTACCTTCATCTTTTTCAATCTACCGCCACTCCGCCTTCCTTCCATCTCTTTCCCCCGGCCGCTCTCTCTCCTCCCTGCTGTTTGGTAAAGATGACTGAGTGTGAAGATATGATGGAATATTTCCTGTCATCATTATGAATTAGCCTCTCCATGGACCCGCACGCGCACACTGCTACAGACACATACACACGGGTGCGTACACACACCGAGAGGCTCGTCATATCAAGGTCTCTTGAGTCAGTCTAACAGTGCTGTCATTGATCTCAGTCGGCTATCAATGGGGAGACTGCCACACACTGCAACAGAGCACAGCCAGGACATTTTCATGAAAGGAGATAGGAGGGTCTGAGACTGTGTGTCAATGTGTGTAAGTGAAAGAACTGAAGGCAGAATTACAAGCTCAAATAATTGCTACAATTATATCCAAGCCAGAAAAATGGGTACTCCAAAATATTAATTTTGTGTGGGAGCAGGTAATTTTAGTAATGCAGAAAAGTGAAAAGCTGATTGGTGTGCACTGCACTAGTCCTTTAAGCAGTGGACCCATAAACTGAATGGATGAATGAATTACCACAGACCCCCATCTGATAAGATTTTTTCTTTTAGACGTTTTACGACAGAAAGTGTTTCAAATAGATGACCAAAATAGTCACACATTCAGTCGTTACTTATGGATGGAATTATAGTGAAAATAAAAAAAATTGAGCACGAATGATATTGGATTTTTGGGGTCGATACTGATATTATGGAGTAAAAAACTTTGATATTGTATATCGGCCGGTTATGTAATATGTATATATATATACTGTATATATATATATAAAGACTTGTGAAAATATATGTATTGAAAGCAGGATATTTTACAGTTANATTTTTGGGGTCGATACTGATATTATGGAGTAAAAAACTTCTGATATTGTATATCGGCCGGTTATGTACTATGTATATATATATACTGTGTATATATATATATATATATATATATATA
>NW_019174416.1:6385551-6485844 GCF_002260705.1 Seriola dumerili | reverse complement strand
TCATTGATTAAAGCAAATATGCAACATACTGTTCCAGCCTTCTCAAATCTGAGACTTTGGCTGCCTGTTCTCTGTTTTAGATCACTGAGAGACCCTAGGCCAGACACGTGGGTGCTGGGTTCATCTCCCATTCCCCTGGACTCCCCTCAGGGGAGTGCAGGATGCTGATAGGGTGAATGGATCGTTTGAGCTGGACCTCTTCTGCCTGTTTTACCACAGTGACCCTGACCCAGGATAGTGAATAGAAAACCAGATTGAATGGAGGATGAATAGGTGTATGGATGGACGATGGGACTGTTTTCTAAAAACACCCTCAAGGTTTACGTGATAGTAAATACTGTAAGAGCTTCAAACATATTTTGTTGTGGAAAGTCATCAAGATGTCAACCAATGTGCCAACCTTCAACAGACATTTTCCGAGCACCTGTGTGTGTAGTTTGAAAGAAAATTAACTAGAAAAACTTGCAACAGATGTGAGTAGAGCAACACAGTGTGTACTATCGCAACTCTGTGCTTTGTGCCTTATTGTAAACGCCATCTGCAGAGGAAACATTGATTAGTGATCCTTGCTTGGCTTCGCTCCTCGAGTAACATGGTGACGTGTCTTTGTAGTGACTTTGTTGTGTTAATAATAGAATTTGTTTATCACTAATTATCTACATCTCATATAAGGTGTCGCAGCATGACAATAATCAGTGTGCACTCCTAGATGAATGTACACTGCTATTGGCAGGTATGTGGTGTGTGATGTATTGTCGTGTTGAAACAGGAGTGACGCAAGTTCACAGACAGTATGGGGGTAGATTGTGTATTGTTTATGTCAAATCTATGCCACTCAAGATGTGTCTGTGGTGTGTAGTTGTACAGACACAAATAAAACTATGAGGTGCTTTGTTTTTTAAATTATTTTTTATTTGTAGTCACATTGAGAGAGAACAGAATGTGGAGAAAAAGATAGTAGCAGTAATGGAGTCTTCAACTGCGGACTCACATGCTCATGGCACTTGCTGCCCCTAAACCACTCGGCTATTGGGTCACCCTCCTTTAAGCTTCTTGTTGTATCATTGCTTGTTAAGTACCATTACATCTATTAAAATGCTTTCATCAACTTATCATGTACTGTCAAATCCTCTGTTCTCATTTTCTACAGGTTTAATAATGTGCATGTGATGAAGTTTTGGTTGATGTAAAGCCTAAGATGCTGCTTACCACAAAGCTAATCATTGAGAGCGAGAATACAGGGATGTACATAGTGCCACCAATATTTAGAATTATTATTATATTTGTTCATTTATTTTTGGTGGGCTCTGATACATAAAAATGTCAGATTAATTCAAAAATGCCAAAGCTACAACTGCTCTCCATTGGCCATATCATACATTAAGTCTAGGAAGCTGTTTTCATAGTGAAGATAAATAATCTTTTCTTTGAAGTTTTGTTAAAGAAAGCTGAAAACATGAGTTTAATAAGTAGTTTCATATTCCTCGACATGTAAGATGACACAAATTATGGGAAAGGATGTTTTTTTTTTCTGTCTCCAGTTGAAGTTAATATTTTCAGTGCATCTTGTTCAGCAGCTCCACCTGCCTCTGCTGGAGAAGACTTATTACAAAATGAAAGTGCATTTTAAGTCGATTAATCTGTCACAGCACACCAAGTGAAACAGTAACATAAAGTTCATGCTACAAAATCTGCTTTGCAAGTTAAAATAAAAAGTTGGTGATCAAAAGCCAAAGCTCATTGGGAGTTACATTGAGATTTACACTATTATGCAATTTATACTATTAAGATGTATTTTTAGAAAAAACTGATGAGTTAAATACTCTCTTAAAAAGATGGGTAAACTAAATAAATTACAAGCAACATCCCTGCTGCCAGCTTATATATAAGCCTCTGAATCTACACTGCAATCATTGAGCTGAGCTTGAAAAACCAACTTTTATTATTTATTGCCAAAGCAGATTTATTGTAGCAGAACTTAATGTTACTGTTTCACTTGAGTGTGCTTGTGACAGATAATCAGATCCTTAAAATGCACTTTCATTTGTAATAAGCTCTCAGCAGAGCAGGTGGAGCTGCCTGAAAAGATGCCACTGAAAATATTACACCTTCAACTGGAGACAGAAAAAAAAAAACATCCCTTTCCAAATTTGTGTCATCTTATGTCGAGGAATATTGAAACTACTTATTAAAAAACTCATGTTTCATGCTTTCTTTAACAAAACTTCAAAGAAAGATTAATTTATACTTCACTATGAAATAACAGCTTTTCTACTAATGTATGATTATGGGCCAATTGGAGAGCAGTGTTAGCTTTGCATTTTTGAATTAATCTGACATTTTATGTATCAGAAGCCCACCAAAATAAATGAACAAATATATAAATAATTCTTAAAATATTGTTGGCACTATGTACACCCTGTAATTCTCCTCTCATGATTACTTTGTGGAAGTACTCTTGGCTTTACATCAACCAAAAACTTCACACATGGCACATTATTAAACTGTAGCAAAATGAGAACAGAGGATTTGACAAGTACATGATAAGTTGATGAAAGCATTTAATAGAATGTAATGTACTTAAAAACAAGCAATGATGACAACAAAGCAGCTTAAAGGAAGGGTGACCCAATAGCCAAAGTTGGGTTAGGGCGCAAGTGCCATCAGCAGTGAGTCCGCAGTTGAGACTCCTTTACTGCTACTACTCTTTTTCTCCACACTTCCTGTCTCTCTCCAATGTGGACTATCAAATAAAAAATAATTTAAAAAACAAATGCACCTCATAGTTTATTTGTGTACTGTTACAACTACACACACAGACACATCTTGAGTGCATAGATTTGACATAAACAATACACAATCTACCCCCCAACTGTCTGTGACTTCGCCACTCTGTCTCCAACACACAAACATTACACAAACACCACATACCTGCCAATAGCAGTGTACATCACAGATGAGGCACATGATTAGTTGTCATGTCTGCCGACACCATATATTGTAGATGTAGATAATTAGTGAATAAACAATTCTATTTATTAACACAACAAAAGTCACTACAAAGACACGTCACCATGTTACTCGAGGACGAAGCCAAAGCAAGGATCACTAATCCAATGATTCCACTCTGCAGCTATGAACGCCAGTTTCAAGAGAAAAGAAAAGAGTTGCGATAGTACACACTGTGTTGCCTCTACTCAGCATCTCTTGCAAGTTTTTTCTAGTTCATTTTCTTTCAAAACTACCACACACACGGTTGCTCGGAAAATGTCTGTTGAAGGGTTTGGCACATTTTGTTGAACATTCTGATGACTTTCCACACCACAAAATAGTTTGAGCTCTTACAAGTATTTACTATCACGTAACCTTGAGTGTTTTTAGAAATTCTAGTCCCATCGTCATCCATACAACCTATTCATCCTCCCATTCAACTGTTTTTCTATTCACTTATCTGGTCAGGGTCACTGTAGTAAAACAGCAAGAAGAGCAGCTCGAAACATCCATTCACCCCTATATCAGCATCCTGCAGCTCCCCCTGAGGGGATCCAGGGGGAAATGGGAGATTGAAACCCAGCACCCAGCGTGTGTCTGCCTTAGGGTCTCCTCAGTGATATAAAAACAGAGAACAGCAGCAAAGTCTCAGATTTGAGAGGCTGGAACAAGTAAATGTTTGGCATATTTTGCTTTAATCAATGACATGAACAAATAATTGAACCTTAATTTTCTTTTAGGCATCTAATGGATGATTAATGGAGTATATTGTTTTGTCACTGAAATATATTAGGAATTTTCTCTATTTATTGTTCGTATCCTTATGGAAAGTAGACAAGGGTAGGTGATAGCTTTTCCATTTAAATTGACCTCGTATCTCCACATCCCATCAGCTTGTCCTTAAGAATTTTATGTCAGAAAATAATCTGTCAAAACCAAAATTCACATTAAACAAAAACTAACTAAATGTCCCTTACACTCACCTAGACGCCATGAATTTGTGGTTGTTGCATTAAGAAGCAAAACCTTTTCTTGCTGACACTAGTTATATTTAAGATCCCCTCAGACATGTTTTTAAGACATATAAAAAATACTGTAATAACTCGTTTCCAGTATGGTTTGTCCAGCAAAAAAAAAACAAAAAAACATCGACATCTACTTACATTGTACTCCTTTTACGCATTGAAAAATCCACCAATCTTTCAACTGGTGGACACAAGATGTCTCGTACTTCAGTGAAGAGTCCATTTCCCGATGTACATCCACTGGAGGCTTTAAGTCTCCACATCAACACTTGTGTAAGCTGCATACTGAACAATAATTGGCTTCCAGACTAAGTTGTGATGTCACAAAAATCTTGATTGTACCTTTAATCTTCAAGTGAGATTTAAGGAGAGCACCAGAAACTCCAGCAGATGAATGTTGAAAACAGCCCTCTAGTGTCAAAAAACTGAATAACAATAAGCACAACACATTTTGGAGTGGTAGGGTGTTTTATGACGTTTTATGGACGTTATGTCATTTTAGTGGTTTTGGGAAGACACTGATTGAGACGTCCCGCTAAAGGTGGTGTCAGATAAGAAATTGCTCATATGAATTGTCTCAGGGTTAGAGTTGCCCTGTGTTTAAGAAAGTAAATTTGATCTCAAAGCTTTGGAAAAGAAAGCAAGATGGACTCTTGATTGATCTCACGTACAGTACCAGCTCGCCTTTGGCTGAGCCATCAATTTGAAGCATCTTTTGATAACACAACTGATCAAACGCCATCCGTAGAAGACTGTGAAGGAGTGGTTGGAAAGCTTGGAAAAAAAATAGTTAGTTTTACAAATAATAATGATAAACTGCATTATGACAATATTTTGCTTTTTGACACTTTTGTTAGTGAGGCAGTGAAAGCATAAACACATGAAGTTATTTGTGGTGTTGCATAAGCCCATGTGTTAGGCATAGTTATACACATGACACAATAAACAAAGAGCTTTATCATATATTAAATAAAAAATTCAATTATTTCAATACATAAAATAAATCAAATAAGTTGCTATTTGGCCTCATCATTCTTGCTGGCAGTGACTTAGACAACCAGGAGAAATGAACAAATAATCAATGTACTGCAACTGTTGGTGTAGCATGACTGGCACAATATAAAACGTGGTCATTATTCCTCTAGACATTGGTTGTGATAGAGTTGATATTAGCAGCTCATCTCATCTCTCTGCGTGTGCTTCATCTTCCTGTTTCCATTGCTGTCTGTCTTGTCTCGCTCTAACCTTTTCATCTTTTTCAATCTACGCCACTCCGCCCTTCCTTCCATCTCTTTCCCGGCCGCTCTCTTCTCCTCCCTGCTGTTTGGTAAAAGATGACTGAGTGTGAAAGATATGATGGAATATTTCCTGTCATCATTATGAATTAGCCTCTCCATGGACCCGCACGCGCACACTGCTACAGACACATACACACGGGGCGACGTACACACCGGAGGCTCGTCATATCAAGGTCTCTTGAGTCAGTCTAAACAGTGCTGTCATTGATCTCAGTCGGCTATCAAATGGGAGACTGCCAACACACTGCAACAGAGCACAGCCAGGACATTTTCATGAAAGGAGATAGGAGGGTCTGAGACTGTTGTGTCAATGTGTGTAAGTGAAGAACTGAGGCAGAAATTACAAGCTCAAAATAATTGCTACAATTATATTCCAAGCCAGAAAATGGGTACTCCAAAATATTAATTTGTGTGGGAGCAGGTAATTTTAGTAATGCAGAAAAGTGAAAAAGCTGATTTGGTGTGCACTGCACTAGTCCTTTAAGCAGTGGACCCATAAACTGAATGGATGAATGAATTTACCCACAGACCCCCATCTGAAATAAGATTTTTTCTTTTAGACGTTTTACGACAGGAAAGTGTTTCAAAATAGATGACCAAAATAGTCCCATATTCAGTCGCTTACTATATGGATGGAATTATAGTGAAAATAAAAAAATTGAGCACGAACATGATATTGGATTTTTGGGGTCGATACTGATATTATGGAGTAAAAAACTTTGATATTGTATATCACCGGTTATGTAATATGTATATATATATACTATATATATATATAAAAGACTTGTGAAAATATATGTATTGAAAGCAGGATATTTTACAGTTAAACAATAAACTTTAATTTTCCAAAATGACATCAGTGCCACTGAAGAAAAAAACAGTAGTAAACTTCACTGGGAATTAAATAAATAACTATAAATAAAAAACATAAGAACAAATATATATTTAACTTGAATGAAAACAAAAGATCAAATATACATAAAATGCTGCCTACATAACTTGAATTGACCTGAGCATTTCCCCTGCATTATTGCTACTTAATGAAAGTGTTCATATCAGCACATATCAGAGAATATATGTGCAGATACGGATATATCTGTGACAGGCCAATAACTGCCGATAAAATCGGCCGACTGACTCTAAAAAAAATCCCTTTTTCTCATAGGAACCCCTACAAGGACCTGTGAGGTTCCCTGGACCCCACTTTGAGAATCACTGCTTTAGGGCAGTCTTGTTTCATTTGAAGTTTGTAGTACTGTTTGAACGTGGGGAAAAAGTTGAATATTCAATCCAAAATGATATCATGCCCCAAATCAGAATTCTCAATGTAAAAGGGCAAGTGGTACTTCAGTGAGGTGTGTTTGTAAATGCTTGTAAATTTCTTGTCCTCGGTAAGCTAGGAAATAGTTGTTCTCTTTGCTGCTGTGAAAGGGAGGAAACTAGTTAGCTGTGCTAAATGGGAAAACGCCGAACTCTCTAAGAAGTATTGTGCAACAGTTTGAATTCGACACTATAAATGAAAATATCATGGATAAAGTTGAGGCTGAAGGAGGTAGGAACCCCAGATGAGGGCAGCTGCATTGAATCTTGAACGTAGTTTAGTCTACTTTAATCAGTCTACTCTAATCATTAAGACAGATTCTGTTAATTGATTTAGTCAAGCTATTAGCTGTCTAACAAACAGCAAGCGAACAAAGCAAGAAAGCCATGTGGTAGCCAACACTGTGCCTATTAGCTATTGTTTCAATCAAATACTTAGGAGGTACATGGATAGCTAACTATGAAGCTAACATTAGTTAAACGGAAAATCTTTTTTTCAATACTTTGCCTGACTTGCTGCCACCGTGACCTGACCTCAGATAAGGGGAAGAAAATGAATGGATGGAAATTTAATATATACCATATAATTGCTGAATTTACCAGCAACATCAGCACCAAATTTAAATGTAATTCTGTAACAATAGTAAAGTCAAAGTAACACAGAGCTGTGGAGTCCACAATATGACTGACACATGGGTGAGTTATATAGCTTTAAAACCTTCTGTAAGAGTGCTGCTGTGACTGTGTCTGTTACCTAACACTTCAGCAAAGTTGGACTGACTGAGATGTACAAAAAATATGAATCAGATGCGTGTAGGGAGACTGGAGCAATATTTTTCCTGATGGAGAAAAAAAATCTTGGTTAGTATATAGCAATATGCTGTTCGTATCAGATCATTTTGGCTATGTTTATGTTAGTTCAACATGAAAAACAAAGAAATGCATCTGATATTATACTAACACAGTGATGGAAAAGAAACTGCAACAGCCTTAAAATGGAGCCATAGGGGTCATAGTGGCCAACATTTCATTTTCAAATCATATTTCGCCTTTGTTTATTTGACAAATGCATCTATCACTTGACAAAAAAAAAAAAACTGGATAGAAACTCATCCACAGCCAGAGGGAGAGGGAGGAGGGACTTTTTATGCTGAATGGTGAAAAACTCAAATTACTCAGGCCAACCTCAGCTCCAGAGTTTGCTGTTAAAGCCTGGCTCTAAAAGCCACAGCACAACAGCTCATTCACTCATGCATGGCCTGACAACCACAACATGCAAGGCCTTTGGCATGCAACCACTGCTGGGCTGTAATACACACAATCTCACACACAATCAAGAAACTAGAGTTTGGTCTTATGTAGACATAGTCCCTGGTGTGTGAACCTGGTGTGTGTTGTTGCGTTTAGACTGGATTTGCATAGGTAGAACAAGGTATTTAAGATGGGAAAAGCTTTGTATTGTTAACATCAACACTTAAACCTAGATTTGTTGAGACATTCTTGTGATCTGATTCTGCACTGCTGCATCCAAGGTTGTTCAGGAAAAGAAACATTTTCAACTCTGTGACAAAAAAGTGAATAATATTCTGATGACCATTACTGATTAATTATATTTAAAAAAAAAGAAAAAGAAATTTAAGTGGATTTTGTGATAGAGGATTGACTAAGTGATTAGTGCTTCAGGATTAAATATTACTAAATTAAATATAATTTCAATCAGTTGTTCTGCTGTTACTCATTGAAAACAGGCTAATGTAGCTGCTGTAAAAAAAAAAACAAGCCAATTGTTACCATTTCCTTGCTATAAGTATGCTAGAAAGGCTGCTCATAGCATAATGTTCATATATCAATCATATGACACTACCATGAGGATGAAAACGAACAATGAAGTGTGTTGCCCAAAACAACACATGCACAGATGTGTTCCATCTTTTTCCTGGTGGTGCTAAGTGTGCTATTTTCAGCATGACCTGGCAACCGGCTCTTTTCACACGTATCAGTCTTACATCACAATGCGCTGAATTTTACGGTGACAAGTCGGCTCACTGGATTTACTCGTGGTGTTTCATTGAGCAGGTTCCCTGACTCATGCATAAACTATTAGCCTCTTGCCAGAAGGCATGTTGGGGTTTCTGACCCTTTGGCATGCAATGTGACAGCCATATGCATCATTTTAAACACACATATAGCAGATATACTCTGCTGACCTGTGTTTTTTTTCATAGATCTTCAATATGAAGTACAGCCCACACATAAAGCACATTTCTGACTATCTGTTTCTTAATGTGTTTACTTGTACATTGTTTTATAATGTTTGTCAGTTAAAAGCAGATGAAATATTAATGGCCATACCACGCATTGCGTGATTTATGGAAAACTGGTATTTTTGAAAACAGTATTTTTTAAAAGCAGCAGCACTCTGAAGAACATGACTTCAATTTCTTAACATTTTATATTCAGTAGTAGATGAAGAAAAATTCCTAACCAACATAACAGCAGTTAACATCAAGTTCAGCTCTTTTTTGATCTGTAGCAATATCGGATCCCTTTGGATCCAATGCAGTGTTCAGCAATAAGCTTGTATTTATTAGTGGAGTAAATTGTCATGCAGCTTATGTTTGAAAATATGTTATTTCTTCTGTTTAAGGTGGGGGGGGGGGGGGCAGATGAGTTTGAACTCAACTGAATTTTAGAACGTAACAGAAAGCATCAACAGAATCCTCCCATAATGCCATTTTCCACACGACTTGGTTATAAAACAGATGTTAAAAGTCAGAACTGTTGATGGATGTTGCTGTAGAGGGAAAAAAGAGAAAGAGGAGACACAGATCAGAAAATGGCAATGCATGAGGTAGAAAACTCTTAGGCTCAGTGATTGTGTTAACGTCAGCTGTCAGAACAGAACCACACACCTGTTTGATAAAAAGTGTGGTTGATAGAGGGTGTGTGATTTAGCTGTCTGGACAGCAGAAAGGAGGAGGAGGGGTTTGCATAGATATGGCTCAAACCTACATATTTAGAGTGCGGTAGTTTTTCCAGTAGTTGTAATTTAGAGAGAAACAATGTGTAAAAGATACACTGCTGGTGAACAAAAACAAACCACAGGTTCAGATTCAATTTACAGATAGAAATTGTTGAGTACTGAAGGTGTCATATTTATGTTGAGGAACACTTTCCCTGCGCCTAATGTGCTCACTGTGACTCCCAGCTGTACAGCAAATGCAAAAGCAGCATAAGGGGTAAAAGTGGACACAATAAATGAATCCAGGCTGAAAATATCTAACGTGTGCTGCAAACAGATGGGAGTTACTGTTAATTCCCAAATGGTGGCCAAGGCTTTTATTTAACTATATGGCAGAGAGAGCGAGGCCTTTATTTCTAATTTCCCCTTTTCCCCAGGTAATGCACACTCAAAACCTGCTACATGTTTACCTGTTGTCCTGTTAAATTTAGTATAATGTTTTTTTCAACATTGCTAATTCCATCAGCACTTTTTTTCCTTTTTCCCTAAACAGTTTTACCATGAATGAAACTCTACACTTCCTTCTACATCTTGTAGCCTTTCCTTTATAAGTAGGCTTTTGATGTGAAAAAGCTGCAGGAAGTGTTGTTTGTTGGTTAACATCAGTCAGGAGTATGCCAAAGAAGAAACGACTAGAATGAATTACAATATGAAAACATTGCTTCTGTTAAGAAAAAAATAACCCAGAGTGGTGATATGAAATGACTGTTGTTGTACTAATGAATTAGTGCTGTGGAAATGTACATTGTACTGAATTTATTGTGAGAGCTGTTGTAGTACTACAGGTAATTCCCTCAGTGTTTGTTGTTAACCTGGCCTTTATTTGTTCATGCTGGCCAAGCTCCCGTTCATTATTTAAGACCTCTCCATTATTTAAATACTGGCTTTTCTATCAAAATGTATGGTATTGTATCCTAGGTTAAATTAACAGAAGTAAGACTTCTGATATATGATGATAATATATTATTGATAACAATATGTTACTCTCAAACACACAATGTTAACATGAGTTGAGTTTGATAAACTCAAACCTGACTTAAATCTTATTAAAGTTGTCTTGAAATTTCAAGTTTTCTCAACTTTACGTTGTGCACGTCTCTGTGCACAAACTGAGGTTGTCTAAAGAAATGTTTTTTTGTTCTAGTGGAAGAACTTGAATGGCCTGAACAGAGTCCTGACCTCAACCCAAACCAGTAATGTTTGGATAAACCGGATCGTCAACTCTGAGTCAGGCCTTATCAGCCGACATCAGTAGCTGACCTCAGTAATGCTCTTGTGGCTGTATCGGAGCAAATCCCTGCAGCCAGGTTCAAACGTCCAGAAGAAAGCCTTCTTTTAGGAGTGGAAGCTTTTATAGCAGCAGATTAACGCCTGGGGTTTTGAAATAAAATGTGCCAAAATTACATGTGAGGGTAATATTTTGGTGTCCCTATGTGTTGTTTGGCTTTCCACATAGTTTTGGACGTATAATCTATTATGGGAGGATGCACAAACAAATTTACATGTGCCAGTTTCAGTTTTGACTATAAGGTATTTTTGCAGAGAAATGTATTAACAGTTGTCAGATGGAGATCCTCAGGAGAAAATATCAGTATCAGATGGTTTGTGGTGTAATTTATCTGTCAGATGAGAAAGTTTAGGAACCCTTGAATAGAAACACCCACTATCTTCAGTTAAAGGCAGGGAGAAAAACATTGCCTGGTACATTTTGACAGGGAGGACCAGTGGGGTTCTCAGAAAAGGCCAACCAGTGCAAATTGATGGCGAGCCATTTCACCTCCCCATGAGTCAAGCACATGGTGGCTCTGAGTTTGTTTCCATGGGAACGGCCATGTCAAGGCATGCTATCAAATAAAAGCAGCTCTGGTAACAGAAGGTTTACCATAGTTTACACTGGGTTGTGGAGGAAAGTGAAGCTATATAAAGTCAGATTTGATGTGGAAAAGAGTAAAATGTGGTGTTTTTAAGGACAAAAAATCACAGTATATTGTACCATTGTGATTTAATGTCACTGATCATTTCCCTGAGTGATTGGCAAAATCCCATAACATGGATTTGTAGTGAAAGTGCGTCTAGGAAAAGTCATGGAGGGACATGTCTAAACATCTTTCACATGCAACCTTCAAAGATATTTTAGCGATCAAAACAGCTGTCAATGTCTTGAGCTTTCCAAAATCTCAAGCTAAGACGACCTTTTAGGAAAGTCTGTTGGTGTGAAAGCTGCTAATGTTGTTGACGTGCTGTGGAAATCCGAATAGGCCAAACCCAGAGGGACTAGGCAGCAGAATACACTGCAAAAAATAGCTCTTTTTCACAACTCATTGACTCAAGGTTTGATGCGTAATGTGTTAGTTTTCATCTCCTAGTGACACAAAATATTGGCTGTAGCAACCTTGTAACCCAGTGTAGTTTTTAAAGTAATCTGCCTTATACTGTGTTATACTTTTACTGCTGTTATTTGTTTGAAATTTTAGTTTTTCCACCTGTTTATATATATTTATATTTTCACACATAAAGTACTCTGAAATAAAGATTGTTATTTTCATTTTGGCTGGAAGATAAGAATCAATGAAACCCCCAGACTCCCTGGAAAGTAATCCTAAATAAAGGGAAAGAGAAGGTTTTGAGGATTTCTTTGAGTAGAGGATGACCTAAACTGACCTGGAGATGCTGGACTTTAAACTGGAGCAGGGAGCGGATGGTATCTGTACTTTAAGCTGACCCCCTGTCACTATAACATTTGACTTGTTTTTGGATAGCAGCATCCACTGTTTAAGTATGTACCTTCATGTTTGAGGACATTTAAGTATATCTGTTCCATCTCACTGCAGTTGTTGTTTTAGCTTCACCTTATGGAGTGGTCCATTGCTGTTTTGTAATTTTCCAGTCTGAGGTCAAAGTGATCTATCTCCATAATAACTTGATCTGCTGATGAAGACTATTAGATGCAGTTGAAAGCTGCTTCTCAGTTTCTTACTTCTCAGAGTTCTCCCACTCCAAGAGTCCACTATATTTCCTAACAAATTTACTGTAAACACCAAAAGTTTATATAGTGGAACTTTAAATATAAAGTGATAATAATAATAACTTTATTTATATAGCACCTTTTAAAAACAGAGTTTACAAAGTGCTTTGACAAACGAATCAAAAGCAATGATGGTCAAAAGCAGGACAGACATACGGTATAGTTACAGAGGGAGGACAAACTTCAATATATGCTTCAATATAGATAAGGACAGTTAGAAGGAGCAGATGCTGTATAGACACACACACGCAAACAGAGTAAAAGCAATAAAAGGACGACATCACATAAAAGCAAGTCTATAAAAATGAGTTTTAAGAAGTGATTTAAAAGAAGTTACTGATTCTGCTAGCCTTATCTCCTTGGGCAGGTTGTTCCAAAGTAGGCAGGGTTGGGCAGTGATTCAGTAGTATGGTATCCTGGGGTATTTGAAAATACAATGTTTGTTTCATTACCGTCATGAAAAAATTCTGGTGCACAATGTGTGCATATATAAGCTATGATACATATCTTAAGAGTGTTTGTCCAGCACCACTGTGTGTGTGTCTGTGTGGTTGAAAGTGAAGACAGAACTTTTTGTAAACAATGTAACTTGTCAAATAAGACTAACTAGATAGTTAGAAGCAATCATAATTGCATATCAAACGCACCCTGAATGACAGGCACACAGAGGGCCGGTAAAGCGATGTACAGGGAAAACATGGCCCATCGATGCGGTGGAATTTCTCCAAGAGGCACAATGCAGAAGCTCAGAGTAGCAGCTAAAGACTTGAAAGAATCATTGGAGCTGGTTAATATCTCTGTACAAGAGTCTACCAGCTCCTGATTTGTGCTACTTGTGAATTTGCAGAGACACACTGCTGCAGTTTAGTAAAAGTTGCACAACTTTAATGCTCATTAGTGTTGACAAGCACTAAATGACTTGACTTGAAGTTTGCACTGTTAAACATTGATCACTCTCTAGTGAGAGTTGTTATATTAGTGACTTTATTTCTCAGTATGATCTACATTTCCTGTTTCTTACTGAATGGTGCTCTCGTCCTCAGCTACACTAATCAAGGCTTCTCTCCAAGACTATAGCTTCTTATTTTCTCCTAGACAAGGCATCTTTTCTACCTTGTTTACCTGCACTGAATGCACTTTTGGAGTTTTCTCAGCCTTTGGTTACCATGGCTATAAAAGACACATTGCTAGATTAACCATTTATAGACCCCCAAAGCACAATCTTTTATTTAACAGAACTCAATATATATATATATATATATATATATAGTATCATAATTTCTGAAAGTTGCTTGTATCTCGACATGCAAACTCTCTATATATAACACCTAAAAATATCACAAACTTGCCAAAAATATTGCAATAAATTCAAAAAGATCCATTAGAATTATTTAACGTTTCAGTAAATAAAAAACTTTTGCAGCAGTTAAAGAAAGTAATTGTTTAAACAAACAGATGATCTGAATACGCAACAAAGGCAGAAAAAAATAAACACATAGAGCTTGGGGTCAGTGGACTCAGTGAGTATTGTAAGGTAAAACAAAAGGAAAGAACTGAAGAGGTGCTAAAACACCATAACCAAGCGACTGCCTTTAGAGAACGGGAGAGGCAGAGACACTGTCAGCAGCAGCCACAGTTTTTTATTACAGGAACACCAGCCCAGGTGTTCCCAGTTGGCAGTCACTATCACTGCCCCACCCACCAGGCATCTGATACACAGATTGGCAGGAAGGGGAAGGGGTCCTCACAAGTGGTTCCCACAGACCTAACTGTGATGGGTCTGTATGTGGGTGGATTCTGAGATGGCCAGCTTATGTACAGTCAGTGATAATAATTGTGGGAAAATGTTCCATCTAGATTTACTTCAAAATCCATGACCCTCATTACATGCAGGACCAAACACCTCAATCACTTTAATTACATTGATATTAAGATGAATGGTGGGAAAGTACTATGTTAATATATTTATTGATTTTGATATTATGATGAAAATTAGATTACTTACTTACGCACTGTTGGAGTTAATCATGTAATGCGTGTCTGGTCACGATGCTGCAGGCTTTCTGCTCTGAGATACACTATATCTATCAGCACAGATCCTCTCTCATGCATATGGCCAGATTAAACCGCCAGGCTTCCTGGGGCCAGGAATGAGCTAAGGGCCCCTACTGAACCCCAAGTCTCCTCACTCTCTGTGCATTGTGCATGTGCCCTTTGACCTTCAAGAACACAGCAAGTACAGTGCACATAGAAAAGTACATGTGGGAACTTATTATATTTTGCCCTCAGCACACAAACCAACCAGGACGATTGAGTTGGAACTGATGATACCATAGTCACCACTGACTCATTCATCCATTTTTTGCCCATCATATTAATACACTTGAATAGAACGTGAACACAGCACATCATTTAAAAAGGATCAGCAAATATTTGCCATTCACTGCCAACTCAGTACATTCATTACAGAGCGACAATGCGCCCTGTTCCATATCAAACTGCGAAAACACAAAATATTCTCACATCTTTTATAATTATAACAATTTTAACACAATAAAAGAAAGATGTCATGAAATATACTTGTATCACACATGCAGCTGTGCCACTCAAATTGCTCAACTCAGTTTCTATGATGCCAGTATTACCAAGTGTTAACCAAGTTATGAAAACTTGAGTTTGTCCCAGTTCCTGCTGAAGGCAACATATGCATCACAATTTTAGCACCCTTCTTCGCTTCACATGCACTAATTCATCCATGGGAGACACCTAGTAGCTAGCTATTCTTTTATTGTTGGCTTCAAAGCAATCCAGCACAGTCACACTCCTCTGCTATTAGCCACTGAGCAGTTCCTTTGCAGTAAAGATAAAACTGCCAATGTAACAAAGGCTTTAGGGCTGTGTTGCTTTTAGAAACTAGGTTGAGAGAGTTACTCACAGTTTGGCCTTTGGAGCACTGAATTATGAAATACGTTATCTCATTTAACCTGTATCAAGACAAACTGCAATGAAAGCCGCAATATGAGCTCACCGGCGGTGACGGATTGTTTTCACTTGTCTTAACATTGTCAAGCTAAACAAGAAATTGACATGCTTATTAAGAGCAGTGCTTTGCCAGAGTATCATGGTATTTAGTGCAAAGATGTTTGGAGGAAGAAAATAAAAAGGGCTCACACTGAGTCAGAGTTTTGCCTGGGGGGCACAATAGAACACCAGGCCCAGATCTGTGTCTCTGTTTCATGGTAGCATTAAAAACACAGCTTGCCTCCTACCACACAAACAAAAATAGATAGCATGCTAGCACACTAACATTAAATGACCAGCAACCAAGAGGCAAAACTGGAACATGGATTAGCATGCTACCCATTAGCTATTCATATCTCAAAACATTATACTGCTAAAAATAGGTCAGATGCTCCATGGCCTTCGGTTGTTCAGAGCAAACAAAGATGAGAGAACATTGTGATCTAGCGCGGTGGCACCATGTATTTTAGCTTAGGTGAAATAAGCTCAGATTGATGCAGACAAGGTAAAGCTGTGGGATGGTGGAGACAAGAGGCACCTCAAGAGTCAGACTGCATAGGTAAACATAGGTGGTTTTTCAACGTAAAGTTGATTGTATAACAGGACAGAGCTGGAAAGAGCGAGCCTTCAGAGAGTATTCAGACCCTTTCGCTTTTGTCACATTTTGTTAAGTTGGAGCCTTATACCAATATGGCTAAAATTCATTTCTTTCCTCATCATTCGAAACTCAATGTCCCATTAGACAAAGTGAGAAAACCATATATATCACAATGATTCAAGTATTTAGACTGTTCTGTTCTGTGTTGAAGGGCCTTTGGCAGCGATTACAGCCTCTCACATCTTCTTGGCTGTGATGCAACAAGTTTTGTAGATCTGGATTTTGGCATTTTACTGCTGGTCTTCTCCTCTCAAACTTTCCCTCAACCCTAACCAGTTTCCTTGTCCCTCCCGCTGAAAGACACCCCCACAGCATGATGCTGCCACCACCATGCTCTTGCTGGGATGGTATTGGGCAGGTGATAAGCAGTACTTGGTTTCCTCCAGACATGATAATTAGAATTGAGGTAAAACAGTTCAACATGGTTTCATCTGACCACAGAATCTTGTTTTTGACACTTGAGAGTCTAAAAGCTGCTTTTTGCAAACTCCAAACGGCTTCATGTGTCCTTGAATGAGGAGAGACTTCTGTCTGTCCACTCTGCCACAAAGCCCAGATCGCTGGAGTGCTGCAGTGATGGTTGTCCCTCTGGAGGTTTCTCCCATCTCCACACAGGATCTCTGGAGCTCAGTCAGAGTCACCATCAGGTTCTTGGTCACCTCTCTTGCTGAACCCTCTCCCCTGATCGCTCAGTTTGGCTGGGTGTCCATCTCTCGGAAGAGTCCAGGTTGTTCCAAATGTCTTTCATTTAAGAAAAATGAAGGCCACTGGGCCCTTGGGAACCTTTTTTAAGCGATTTTAGCAAAAGGTTGAAAAATAACATGTAAAAAAAATGAACCCTCTCTGAATGCACTCTAGATAGAGTAAATGTTTATCTGTATTCATGCTTCACACGCATACGTCCATACACACACACGCACACACGCACACACGCACACACACACATACACACACACACACACACACACACACACACACACAAGGTCTGCGCCTCAGTGAAGTTGCCCTCTCAGCAGACTTCTCTGACAGCCTTTGGTTGTCACGACGATGATGAGGTCAGAGGTTTGGGGGCGGAGTTTGATCCTGATTGACAAAGACAGCCCTGACACAATCTCTACCAGTCAACCAGCCTCCCACTAGACTGTGTGTGTGTGTGTGTGTGTGTGCGCGTGTGCTTGTGTGTGTGGCAGAGACAAAGAAAGATTGTGTTTCAGTGTGAGTGCATGTGTCTTTCTATGGCTTTGTGGCTGTGAATGTCTTTGTGTGTGCAGTTTTGCGTGTCCAGGGCATATCGTAGCAAAAGGGGTGAAACTGACAAAACTTTGTGAGATTTCTTGACTCATATCTCTTCTATATTTGAGTGTGTGTGTTGTGTGTACAGCCGTGTGTGTGTGTTCGGAGAAAGTAAAACTGACACGGAGGAGAGACAGATATATTTTGACAAGAGATTGTGTCAATCTTTTAGTGAGACCCTATCTTCCCTGAGGATTTACATCGCCTCCCTCTGTCAGAAAAGAAACACAATCACTAGACACTGGCTCTGTCCAAATACTGCTTCTGTAAAACATGTCTCACATGTCTTTTATTCACTGAATATGATAGGTAGTGAGGTGTATTTGAGCTGCTTTATGTGCGACTCGTCAATTAAAAATACTAACCTGAGCATTTTCGCTTCGTAATGAGATCATAACCATGTTCATTTTGATGCATTTGCATGATTACAGTAAACAACAAGACCAACCACGGAGAAATGTCTATCAGCTTTGACACCGCGGGCTGCTGGGAGAATCACTTCCAGCATGTTAAAGATGACAGGAGAGGGGGTGGTGTGACTGGAGGCAACTAGGCTTATGGGAGATGTCTTAATGTAGCAAAAAACCAATCATCTCCACTATGGTCTTATTTGTTCACAGTAATTACATAAAGGAATGACACTTTTTTTTTTTAGTTAGTTGTTGAATGAACCCTGAGATCGAACATCTTGTTTTCAAGGAGGTACTTAAATACAAAAGACATTAACATAAAAAACAATTAAGGAGCAATTAAAAACAGGAGAGAAAGAAAAAAACAATGAAAACGACCCACCATACACAAAGTAAAAAGAAAGAATTAAGAATCAGCAGACCAAATTAAATTATTTGTATTAAATGATAAAAACTACTTGTCTAACAAATGGAATTTACAAGCTACAAAAGGAACGAAAACAAATCTAAGAGTTGACAGCCTTACTAGTGGCTCTGTAGGGCCGTACTAACACTGGCTTTATACTTTTTAACAGCTTGTTGGATGGGTGCATAGCTTTGGAAACCTCCACACCTTTCCGACGTCAGGTCCAAACATTTCTGTAACTTTCCAAGACAGATTGACCAGCCGTGCATAGGTAAGAAAGAAGCAAGGGTTTAAACCAGCTCTCTTTTTTCATCTATTACACCACTTTTCTTACGAACAACCTTGTGCAACACTATGAATATCTTCTTGGAGAAACTGTCTGGAAACATGCGCCGTTATTCCGGTTTTAATGCGTCTCTCCCCTCTCTGTGTTAGCTGGCTTTTCACTCCCTCCAATGGGGCTTTTCGGATCAGCTGTAAACAGGTTCTGTTTCAGTCATTGTTGGATATGTCTAACAAACTCTGCAAAACCATAAACTGGCTCTTTGGCACAGCAGTACTTTGAGTTAAATGCTAACATCAGAGTGCTAGCATGCAGATGTTTTGCTATGTTTAATACAAGTTTCATTCTCTTTTCTTGAGCTTTCAACCACATATGTGGTATTCACCAGTGGATGGAGTTTGTCCTGGAGACTCATCAGTTGAAATCATGTGACGTACTATAGAATTATTGAAAGTATAGAACTTTGGTAACCAAGCAATTTCCATAACAAATGAGCAAACTGAGGAAGACAGTGAGATATGGTTGAATGCTCCAGAAGAAGTTAGCGAGTGGAATTTTAGTCTATTTTTCAGTTGAATTAAATCTTTCCAGAGTAAAAGAGCAGTACAACTGAGACAAATACAAATAGACTCCCCACCCGCACCCACACACACACACACCTATAATCAGTTACAACACTTGATGTTGTCTGATGTTGTCCAACATGTGAGACCACTACATGTTTGTCTCTGCCTGTGTGGTCCTGTGTGTGTGTGTGTGTGTGGTCCTGTGTGTGTGTGTGTGTGTGTGTGTGTGTGTGGTCCTGTGGTCCTGTGTGTGTGTGTGTGTGTGTGTGTGCCATAAAGGCTGACACAGGACTGTATTATTCACTATATGGAGATCAGTTTGACCTCCAGGTTGACCTGTTTTTTCAGATCTAACACATCCTCTAGGGTCACACCCACACACACAAGACACACACTCATTGGTTTGACACAGAGACACAAATGCACTACACTGATGACATATCTGTTGTCATGTGTAAATGTTTGTGTGTGTGTCAAGGTTGGTTCATAGAACGCTAATACAGAGACTGTGTGGTCTCAGTCGATCAATATTATTATTCAAACAAGCTAGAAATCGTTCTCTCTCTCCTTTTGTTTATCTTTTACTCTCTCCATCTTCCTCTCCTCCTCTCATCCCTTTTAACTCCTCTCTTGTCTTTGATCTTTCTTTTGTTCTATCCATTTTTCCTGCATCCCTCTTTCTATTTCTTAACTCCTCTACTCTTTTACTCATCCCCTCTCCCTCCCCCTTCAATCTCTCTATCCATCCTCCTACTACCTCCCTCATCATTCCATCCTTCTACCTTCCTTCCATCCTTTCCTCCTCTCTCTCAACCCCCTTTTCCCCCTCCCTTTTCTTCTATCCCAGTTCTTTCCTGGTGACAGCTTGGTGGGTAATTGATTCATGTATAAATGGAAATCATTTGCATAATTACTTAATGTTATGCTTCACACATGTGTACGACATGTCAATGACTCAGTTAAGATCACATGTTACCCTCACAGAGAGATAGAGATGCCTTACATAATGTCTGAAAATGAAAAGATCGTGAAATTATTTGAGCCCTTGTTTCGACGCTGATCAAAGATAATGTAGATTACAGTAGATTATGCAGAAGCTGATGTGCACAGCATACATACACCTCCTTCTTTATGGCACCACACCAGATTCAATGTCCTGATTTTTTTTTTTTTAGCATAGGATGGAAAGCCTTACATCTTTAAGTCACTGGTAAAGACAAGCACAGGTGCCGTTGTAATTGTAGTTAAAACTTGTTGCTCTGTCCATGAAATGGACAGAAAAGATCATCATTTTTGTTGTTCACAGATGGAATGTTTGCATTTTTAACCTCTGATTTACTCTATGAAAATGAACGCATTGAATTGTATGATGAAGAACCAGAGAATAAGAGCAACCAAGACTGTTAACACCACATTACATTTCTTTTGGTTTGTGTTTCTAAGTTTTGGTTTGTGTCTGAGTGTCTATGACAGGCACACAGGCAGGGCTGGTAAAGGGACAGGGATGGTAAAAACTTTATGGAATTTTTTGATGATCCACTGGCCCACCGATGAAGTGCTCCCGATAGCCAGTCCAGCTATGATTCACAATAATCACTCAAAATCAGAAGGAGAAGGCGCATGAAAACAGCTGTATATGACTTGTAGCTCTCTCTCTCGTTCTCTCTCTCTCTTTCTCTCTCTCTCTGTCTCTCAACGACTGTCCCTTCACTTCCTTGTCGTCTCTCTTCTGTCTGTGGTTTGATACAATGGGGGGAAATGGAATTGAAAGTTCTATTTACAACCATGTAAATGAATTAAGTGACATGTTCTGTCTGTCTGTCTATCAATCTCTGTTCTGTATAATAGCGGCACCTGCTGTCTGTGGTTCTGAAACAACAGAGTTAAATATTACACAACATTTATGTACAGAATTTGATACTGGTAAAGGATTTGCCAAATCCAATCAATCAGGTGCTGGTCCCAATCTGGGCGGTTGGTCCCGATCCTTTTCTGGCAGGATCTGGCACAAATGAAGCCCTGGTTGAATGTATGTGAGATGTTGTGGTTCAACAATCCAGCCTATTATTGAGATGTATTAACTGACCATCATCTTCACAGTGAAGTTGTGGGGTTCACACGCCCTCCAACTCTAAACAAAACCCATGTGACTCCTAAATAGGCTTACAAGTGGCTTGCCCAGTTCTGGACCTCAGCATGTTGTATGTTACTCAGTGATTTGTGATTCTATAGGTGCTTTTCGTCCAAAATGTTAAAATGTTGCCAAATCCAACGTAAATCCACAGACTCCGCCGGCCAGTGCCACAATCTGCACAGCAGACTTAACCTTTCCAGCACAGAAGAAGACCAGAGCTGATCTGAGCACAAAGCTGACAACTGTGAGATCACAAAAGCACTTCTGTTGACACTTCCCCCAAGGTTTGGGCTAGGATTGTTATCAGGCTGAATCACAGTAAAATGAGTACAGAGTAATAAAGTTCTCTTGGCTCAGAGGCAGATAATGAGGCAAACCACTGGCTAATGTCAGCTAAGTAGACACAATAAGTAAAATAGATGGCTGTAAAATTGCAAGGTTGTGCAGACTTCACAGGGACTGGTTGAATTAGGGTTAATTGTTGCGATTGCGAAATCCTAGACAGACTGATGAAAGAGAAGCATATCAGTTCTATCAGACACGCGTGACACCGACAACTGAAAAATCAGGTTGAAAGGCTTTCTGTGGAAACACTGTTAAAGTAACTGGGAGGCCTCCTTACACCTTCAGCCTCAGCAGCGTAGATTCAAACCAGTTTCTTCACTGGACACACAGACGATCCTGATATGAACCTCCCAGAACTCCCAGTCTGACACACCAACAACCAAAATGTTGAAGTAATGCAGCGTTAATGGGATTAGTAACTGCAATGTAACGTCTTGATTTCAACTTGTGATCTCTTACACTACTCCTCATTGAAAAAGTAATCGCACTATGCTGAAGTGTTACTGAGTCATGTCTCACTGCCAAACATGTATGATGTGGCTGTGCTGCTCTTATATGGTCAGCTATGCTGCCAGTCAGAATTTGATGCCAGGACTATTCAAGGAAAACCACTAAAAGTTCAAATTGAAATTGTTTGTATACAGTATGTTGATCATCACTGAATTATGAAGTCTACTGCTGAAGATGGATCACCTTCTGGCAGATTGGCTGGAGTGCTCCAAGCTGTTGGTATTTATTAGACACTTGCTAAAGTTAGAAACCCAAACCAAGAGGCAAGCAATGAAATGTTCCTTTTGGATGCCAGTCAGTTTTATTTGCCTTCATCAGCCCTTCATCATACACTGCTGTGGTTTGGTTTTTTATGAAATGCCATATGGATCATGAATCACCGGCTTTTAATGGCACTAGACTTGTATAATGTTTGTTTGTGACCTCCTCAATTGTTAACTTTATATGTGCTTGTGTGCACATGTTAGATTAGATATTTCAGGTATTCATCCAACATTGGCTATGAATGGTAAACAAATTCTATGGGGACATTTTATCATGTTTCACATACAGTTTGTGCCCTGATCTAGTTCTGTCTTTACACTTCGAATAGAAAAACACTATGCCGCGTGATTTTTGTATTCTAGCTGAAACCCCTGTTGCCAAAAGTATTAGTGTTTCCTTTACAAACCTACAGTATATTAGATGAAATATGGTTGAATAACTTTCGGAATCAAAACACTGAAATTTTTTCTCATTTGAAATTGGTGTATGAGGCTGAATGAGACCAAATTCCTGCTGATTGGTCAAAACTTTGTAAAAAAAAAAAAAAGTAACTAAGTAAAATGTCGTTTATACAGCTTTCAAAGCATAACATAGTGCTTAACAAACAGATAAAAGGTAGAAGAATAAAATAATAAATGAATAAAAACAACAGGAGACACAACACACAAAAATGACAAAACAGTCATTATGAATCTAAATAGTGTACATACTGTATAACTCAAGCACAAAAACACAAAGATAGGTATTCAGCTGTGACATAATACACAACCTGACTCCCTGGGACACGGAACATTAAACACACAGCCCCCTCGTGGTTTCAGAGTGGAAGTAATAGTAGCACTCCTTATGAGGAGTAAAAAAAATCTTCGACGTCGGTGTGAAAATTACCTCAGACTAATGAAGTTTTCACAGCCTGCCGGTACACTCTATCACATCCTCTGAGGATAAAAAAAGCATATAGGGTTCTTTTCTTTTATTACCAATAGCATTTTCTCCGCTTTGAAGCATCAAAAGATCATAAGAGATCTGATAAGTGTGAATGACAGAATTGAATATACTATGGTGAAAATGACTTCCCCTGGCTTTTGTGCATGTTTTACAATCGAAGAAAAAGTAATAATTCACTTCAGGCGTCTGTTACGGCTGAATGATTTCCATACAACCCTGTGGAAAACCCTCGGGAATGCAATGAAAAGTAAGTAAGAAAGTACCACTTTTATTTGTTACATGCCTGTTCTCTCTGCCAATAATGTGGCTGTACTATGAAGAATAATTCTTTCATGCCTATAAGAAAGGTCAGAGAAAACATAATATATGCAGCTGTCCCTAAGAAGCAACAGACATGCTATAAAAGTGTAAGCTGTGTGAAAGTTCCTGCTGTGGCAGAGCTTTCTTCTTCACACTGTACAACAAGGGGACATATAACTTCTTCAGTGAGACAGCAGGAAAAAAAAAAAGTTTTTAATCAATTCAAGGCCCGCGCTGTTGTTAAAGATGGAGGACATTGTCTACCAAATAAATAGAAACATGACTGTGCCTTATATTGTGCTCCAGGGCCATCTTCTCTGAGGGTGTCCACTGAGACAGGACTCAAGAAAGCAGTATTTTATCCACCACATGCCTTTATGCTGAAGCCAAGTATTGAAAATGTCTTTAAAAATCTAGTTCAATAGGTTTCCCACAGGACACAAAACAGTTAACATAAAACATTATACTGGTTTAGGGTTAAAAAACTACAATCCCAAACAAATGTTTTTGGATTTATCTTTAATTACAAAGCTGTATTATCAAATCTAAGAATCTATCTGTTATGTCCAAGACTATGATTAAGGAGATGCTGCCAAAAAGTAGGGTTTGACCTACATGGCCTCTTTCTGGAAGATTTTTGGCTAGACATTAATAGACTTAATATGAGTTTAGCCATGCTAGCAGCATTGCCTCAACAACTAGTGACTAGAGAGCCATGCAATTTTCATTTACAGACATTCATTTTCACCAAGAAGGAATCATACTGACTATAGTGATTCCCTTCCTTTTCCTTTAGCACCACAGTGAGGTTCACTAATGTGGTTCACACTGAACCTCAACAAGTATTGGATGGATCACAATGAAATTTGCTCCATATACAGTATTCAAGATCCCTTTAGGATGAAGATTTTGATAATCCTGATTTTTCATCTTGCACCAGCGGCAGGTTGAAATTTTTAACTTATTCAGTGAAATACGTCAACACCTGATGCCCCAACTTTTCCCCCAACACCACCATGAGGTTGACACTTATTTTTTATCGACATAGCTTTACAACTATTGAATGGATTGCCACAAAATGTGGTGCAGACATTCACTGTTCCCAGAGGATGAATAATAATCACTACACTTTGCATCTAGCTCCACCATCAGCTCAAGATGTCAGTTTATCCAAAACTTTGGTTTGTGACCAAATACCTGGAAAACTAATGAGATTATAGTATTATTCTAGCAGTATCATTGTGAGCATGTTAGCATGCTGATGTTAGCATTTAGCTCAAAGCACCTCTGTGCCTGCCTCCAAGAGCTGTTGGCATGGCTGTGTACTCTTGTTTTTCCCTCAGTCCAAACTCTTCTCACAGCCTTGAAATTCGACATCTGTGGTCAGGTTAGTGTCACAGCAGGTACAGCCCAGGTGGATCTAATGACATTAACAACGGCTCTGTCCCATTTAGGAACCTGAGGAAGCCAATCAAGTGACGAAATCACAGGCCTGGAATTGGATCACTTAACATGGAAAGCAGCCCTGATTAATGATTAGTTACACCTGTGCTTGATGAGTTATGTCTACCATGAGAGAGCTACAGTGTAGTGTGTTTTAGGTTTGATGGTGACACCTGCATTACCTCCTCAGCCATTTCTCATCTGTCAACTAGTTGCCCCTGCTCAGATTTCCCCCCTCAGTCGGTCACATGACTATTAGCCACCTTCATGCACAGCTGTTCTGAATTCAGTTATTAATGTCTTACTATAAATAGAGGCCTGTTGAACCTATTTGATTATTTATTTCAGCATTAATGTTGTTGTATAGCTTGACACTTAGCTCATATGGTACTTGATACTTTAAAAATTGCTGTTGTTACACTGGCGTTAGCTAAACTGTCTGTATATGTGGCTTTGTTCATGCACACTTGCTGTATTCAAAACTCCTCTGGAAAAGCAGAGAAAGGAAAAGTTGGATGCTGAAGTGCACAGCCAGTGTGCTGTGATGTGACTGGAGTTGATAGGGATCCATTAGTGAGGACATCATGAGGTCTGGACGAGAGTCACCCACAGACACGCAGCAGTCAACGCTAGTCAGCGTCATAGATGACAAAACCAACAGTGCAGACAGGACTTTGACACAAGTCATCACTCCACACAGAAAACTGAAGAGCTGAGGAAGAAGACGCAAACATTACCAGGGTTAGAGGTTCATTCCCCTGTACACAGTGTGGTAGTCACACTGTCACAGTCACCACACCTGCTATAAGTGAACAGCACTTTTAATACAAGCCTCCCGGAAATACTGAGACTCAGATACTGAGAGAGAAAAACAACAAGTGTCAAGTAAGGAATTTTCTTTTGAAGCCATGACACTTTATCATATTGACGTAAACATATCATGAAAAACACAGTGCTGTTCCAGGGTTTAAGAGGAGAGGAGATAAAATAGGCCTTTTTTTTCTTACATGATAGTAGGAAGTGAAAATCTTATTCAGCCAGAGGAATGCATTTATATAAAGAGTCTTAGACAGAAAAAAGAGATATGAGACAAAAGGAAGAAAAAGCTTTTAGGAGAAGAAGAGAGATCAGAGGTAGCAACTGTTCACAGGTGGTTCTCTTGTTGTGAGAGCTGTTATACAGCATTATGTATCTATGTCTAAACCATATCTCACTATTTGTAAGTAAGGATTTACCTCCCTAAAAGGACATATTGTATGTCTGTAAGTTTGTATGTGCGTGTGTCTAGATAAGCCTGAGTATGACCAGGAGTGACTCACAAAAACATCTGGGACAAAGCTGTAAAAGCTAATTCGCTCACTCTGCTCTTCAAGTTTAGTCTCCAAGGAAATATACAGAGGACCATTATGTTTTTGAAAGCTATGAAAAAAGTGACTAATTGTCATTGGAGACTATTGAAATAACTGTTTGAAATCAGGGAAAATTATATTTTTAGACTTTTAATTTAATGTTTGATAACTGTTTTCATATTTGGAAATGATACAGTGGATTTGTATCTGATTTGTCTTTGATTTGTCTGATTAATTTATTCCATTAATTATGTTGTTATTGAGGTCATAAGCATCATCATGTTGAAACAGCTGTAGGTATAATAGTGTTGATTCTAATTATAAAGAGAAAACAAGTGTTATAGAGTACAACAAGAAAGGTCCTACATGCGCACTTATACATTCTTAAACACATACATCTAAATGAATGTACATATCCAAACCCATCTGCCCATACATATGTACATAATGATTTCATTCAGTGCCTCCATGATTGCACTTCCATAGCACAGTCATTTGTTCTGCTTTGTTTTTAAACAGTTAATCTTGTCCTGAATGCATTTGAAAATATACATTTTGTTCTATATATTTTCTTTATGTTGAACAGTTTGTTCCTCCATCTCCCAAAAGTTACCTGTCTGTTTTTACTGTATTTAGTTGTGTATTATAGGAGCTATTTGTAAATTTTGCTATTGCTACATAGCGAACATTAGCATTAACAGCTGTTTACTTACCAGTCTAGAAGAAACGTTTAGAGTTGAGCATCAAATTTTATTCCTTTACTCATCAAGAGCTGTCTGCGGAGGTGGAAAGCAACACCAGTGATAACTCTTCTCTCTATCAGGTCCTTTCTCCTACCGAAATTAGCACGCTGACCAGCTAGCCCTGGCCCGTCTTGTCAGTTAGCGAATCACTGTAGCCTGAAATCTGCCCTGAAGACGTAGCTCTGATCAGAGGACGTATTATAACCTCTTGTCTTGTAAACACAACGATGGCTGAAGCTCTTGTCAAGCAACAATCACTACCACCCACTTATACAAGTAAGAAACCACATTCGGCAGCAGACAAAACTTACAAATAGCCTCTTTTAAATGTTACGCAGATACATCGACATATCCTCCAAAAGCTGAAACAAAACTAATTTGCTAGACTGACAGTGATTATCACTGTTAATTCCAGAATATACTGGATCGCATAGTATTCACTAAACTCCTCCTGCTTCATGTTTGTTCACATGTCAGCCAGAAACCTGCTGTGACAGAATGTTTTACTTATTTCTCAGATAGCAACATTGGCCATTAGTGCTTTGTTTGCTCATTTGCTCATGGTTGCTCCTAATGTTAACCTTACATGCCTATCTATCTCTCAAACTATATTGTATTTTATTTCTTTATGGGTCTTTGGAATCCCCCCCCCCCACCCCCCCCATAATTGACTGAAGATTTCACTCTCAGCTTGTGTGTTTGTGTTATTCTATATACAAACTTTTCATATCTATCTTCCTGTCTACAGATCCATTCAATTCCTTTGAAAATAATCACAAAAAACCTGTTTGCGAGATTCTACAAACGCTTTTAGATTTCTGCCTGAGGCTCAAAAAGGGCAGAGCGGGCAGTGTGCGGAAAGAGACAGGAAGCAACAAGAGTAAAAACCCTGAGGAAACACACACACACACACAGTCTACAGAACACCTGTTTATGTCTGTTTATGAGACACAGTATTGCTAAAGCTGAATGCAAAATGTCACTTTGCAAAAAAAACCTAAAAAAAAGAGCAGTTTATACCTTCACTTCAAACTGACATGATTACTCAGCTGGCATGAAAACATTTGGCTGCAAATGTTTTTCACTCCTTCTCAGGCTCACACACACACAAGCAAAGAACACAGTGTAAAATGTTTAGCATAAAAACAGACCTTCACAGGTGCACTTCAAGTAACTCTCAACACCAATTATATATCCTTCACCACTGCACTCACTGCATTTGTGGTTGATATCTGAAAAAGAATGCTATTTTATGTTATATTATTATATGAACGCCTTGTCTCTGGTCTTATGTAATAGTATGAGTGTGCAGGGTGACTCACCGTCCACCAGGTGCTGATTACACCCGAGAAAAAGAGGGACATTTAAGATACTTCCCCTCTCTCTGAAATATCACGACTTGTTTGTCACCCCCCCCCACACACACATCTCTCTTTCTCTCTCTCTCTCTCTCTTCTTAGTTGTGAATATTAAATAATACATAGGTAGCAGAGGAGGTTGGGTGGGGGCAGTTTGCAACTTGCCCTCTGCAACTGTCACACAATGCTTGAAAAATTACATGGTTCAACAGAGCGTTTGTGACCCTAATTACAGAGGAGCCTTGATGTACGTGTTGTTTGGGAAGTCTTTCAAACTTTGTGAAAAACAGCTCTAACTGCAGTCAAAGTCATTAGAGTGTGTGTGACATTGCCTGAGGTGTCTGATCTACAGAAAGACCTCCACTTCACAGCCGCCACTGTCAAGAAATATCAATGGCTTTTCTCAATGATAAGTTTTGTATTGAAAAAATAGTAATGTCCCCCATTAGAAGCTTAATTTAAAATCATCTTGCAATTACTAAGTCACACTAAAGTCACAAGTATAGACATAAACAACGTGCTTAATCTAATAACACAAAAACAAGTATTGAACGAAGCCATTAAACATTCACAGTGCTGGTGGAAAAGTAAATGAACCCTTGGATTAAATAACTGGTCAAACCTCATTTGGCATCAATAACCTCAAACAAGAGCCTCCATTAGTTGCTAATCAGACCTGCACAATGTTTGGACCATTCTTCCTACAAAGCTGCTTCAGCTCACACACATTCTCAGGATGTCTGGTGTGAGCAGCTCTCTGGGTCATTTCACAGCATCTCTATTTGCTGAAGGTCTGGGTTCTGACTGGGACACTCCAAAAGGTGGATTTTCTTTGTTTGAAGTCATTCTGTGTTAGATTTTACTTTGATGTTTAGGGTCATTGTCCTGCTCCATCACACAGCTTCAGCAGGTGGACAGCCACTCTGACATTATTCTGTAAGAGACCTTGATAAACTTGGGAATTCATTCATTATTTTTATGCCTCTGCGCCAGCGATAGCCAGGGCCAGAGGCATTATTTGTTCGGGTTGACCGTAGGTACATCTGTCCCATTCTCGTGAATGTGATACCTCAGGAATTTGGTGGTCATAGGTCGAGGTCACTGTGACCTCACAAAACACGATTTTGGCCAAATATATATAAGGATAAAATTAAGCGATGACATTTTATATCCAAATTGCCAAATGTCAACTTCACTGTGACATCATAATGTTCTGCAAAAACACTTCTGGCCATTATTTAACACTGTAACTCAGGAAGGAGAGATTGAGGCCATTACCTGCAACTTGGCTGGTTGATGGAGGCACACAACCATGAAGCAGTTATTCTAGTGTGGAGAGCTATGACTTCCTGAGAGGTGTTTTTTCCATGGACACTAAGCTCCACACACCATGATATCAATCAATCAATTAATCAATCAAGCAATGAAGCAGTCAATCAATCAATCTTATTGAAACTGTAGTCTCTCCCAATACACTTAAGAAAAAGTATGGGATAAAACATACAGCAAGCAAATTAAATGATAAAAATTAAAGACAAACCAACCACATTGAAAATCTCAATATTAGGTGTATAACATAATAAATTATAAAAAATAAATAAATAAATAAAACAACCATGTTAAATCATACAGCCAGGATCGTAAAAGCCTCTCAAGTTGTGTATCTTAAGGAAACAGTGCTGACTGCCTTCTACATGCTTTGTGCTCAGATATATGCTTTGTTTTTTATGATATTGTCCATCATTTCAGTTTAAGATATCCCGATTTAAGAGCACTAGTATATATAGTCGTTCTCACACATATGTATATTAACCATAGTACACTTGACACTTGCATGGTTCATGATGACCTTTCTTTCTGCATCAGGGATTATACTTCTTAAAAAAAAACTTTTAAAACTCCTGCTGTGTTCTATTGAGCTGAAAGCTGTCTGGGGTTCCCCATGCTTACACTATCACAGACACGCACAAATACACACATTCCCCTATACAGTTAGCCCTGTGCACGCCCCCTCATCCCAAAGTGTGTTTCCCAAAAGACAGAGTCTAGTAGAACTGTCAAATCCCAGAGACACAGTGGTGTGTTGGGCTGGTTGGTGTAAAACTCTAGGGATACACACACACACACACACACACACACACACACACACACACACACACACAGACACAGACACACAGACACACACAAACACACACACCAGCCCAGAGTGCCGAGGTAAGCGGGTATTTGACAGTAGACCTTCAGGGAGATAGAAGAGCTTTTGCTGTCCAGAGAGAGGGAGGGTTAGGGAGGAGGGGAAGAGAGGGGGGTTGAAGTAAATGACAGAGGAGCAGGAAGTGAAAGAATGAGTGCTGTATCACATACAGCTAGGAGGAGGAGAATTACAGCCACTGAGAGTAATTTTGGAACAATTACTCAATATTACTATACTCATACAATATACTCGTACAATATACCAGTTGATGTGTTATTTTTACTGTTCACACCACAAAATTGGTGTTTGGAGCTCCCCAGTAAAGAATAAGTTACTAACTAATTAACTGAGAGGAACACTATTTTGGTCTTTTAGGAACATGGTTATTAGATATATTGAAATGATCCAAGTTTGAATGGAAAGGAACAGCCTCGTACTGTTCAGGGTTTCACTCTCAACACTGTTATGTCCAGGTACTTGAACTATTCAATACTAAACATTAAAAAGAAGTCCTCTCCTGTGAGATTCAAAATCTGAAGGAATTTATGTGGGTTTTTGAACAAATATGCATTTATGGGGTATGTCAAGGATAAAATTGTTCAAACCTAAATGCTAAAGTGTTTATATCTTTATATATGTTCCAATAATTCACACTTGAACTTGAGGTCAAAAGCTTGCAGTTATAGCTGGGCTGCATCTAATTATGCATCTTTGTCTCATCACTGCAGTGAGTTGTATAAATGGCGATAATGGAACGTGCTTTTTGGACAATCTCTCGTTAAAGGTATTTATGGTTGTTATGCACACAAAAAGTGTGGTCCCAGCTGTGGGTTGAGGTGTGAGAGAAGATTTCCACTGTCCCCCACCAGGTGAAATCATATGAATTGTCCTATGATGTCAGGTCAGAGCACATTTATTGTGTGGTGAATAGATTGGCTTACAGACAGCTGGGAGATCTTCATGTTGTCAGCGTTGTAAAATTGCATTTTCTCAGTTGCCATGTAGCAGGGTTGCCAAACACTTAATTTCCGCACTGATCGGGTTGTTTCAGTTAGAAGGAGATGTTATTACATGCCTCACAAACTCCACGACGATCATTATTCCCTTGTGATTGAGTCGTATCTTTTGAGAAATTCCGCATCGTTTAAGGTTTCCAAAACACTGCGACGTGGAATGACAGCAGCCCTTTTAGAAAAATTAGGAATCCTAAAGTTAGGACTGACGCGCCCATTATTTTTAGGAGTTTCCCCTAAATTGTCAAGTTAGGAGCTACGTTTAGCCTTAAGATGCTTTGTGAATATGGGGCGAGGCCAATAGCTATTTGAAGTGGGCGCCATTGTCTCATTGTTAGTTCCAAGTTACAAAAATTGTCTGACGCAACCCATCAATTCCAACGTTGGAAGGTTTAACCATTTTAGAATAGCCTTATTAAACTGTGAATATGTAAAAACCTCATCTGGACTGTAAAATACTAGCAAAGGAATAAAACATGGCAGAACCAAAAACATTGCAGCATCTGAGAACAGTGAAATCAAAACATGTGCGATGTTACACAACTAGAAAAAACATCTGTCCTCTCCAGGTCTTCAGTTTTACAGGACTGCTGTTGCTTGTATGGAAAGAATAGCAGCTGGACAATGGAAACAATAGCGTGTTATCTGGGTATTCTAAGGTACAGAGACTGGAGCTATCAGAATTGTTGGATAATGCTTGCTTTGGTTAAGAACAGTGTTTGTTAATAATTAGGGTTTGTCCAATGAGAGCTGAATTGGAGCACAACGTCAATTCAGGAAGAAGTCAGGCTGCTTGGCTACCGGCTCACTTGTAACTCCCAATCGTAGGGTCAGGGTTAATTTTAATGTAACAAAAGAGAAAACTGTCTTGGGTTAAAGGAATCTGCTGCATAAAAAACTGCAAAAACAGTATTCACAAACAACATGCACACTGTTAAAAATATAAGAGTTTTAAGGATCATTTTCATATCAATTAATTTACCAATTATTTTCTTAACTAATAAATTAACCATCTTCTCTATAAAATGTCAGAAAAATAGTCAAAATTTCCCAGAGCTCAAGGAAACGTATTCAGATGTCTTCTTTTGTCAAACCAACAGTCCTAAACAAAACACACTCACGTAACTGTCTTGTTACAAAGAACAGCAGTGAAGGAGCTGGGACTGGACTAAAACCATAATTTCATTTTCAAAATATATGCTGATTAATTTTCTGTTGATAATCTAACTGATAAATTAAATTTGAATTGAAAATTATAACTAAATTAACTAATCGTAATAGCTCTACAGCATGCATCATCAATACAAACCAGATTTTGAAGGTGCTAATGAACTGTCCCATGAAAGAGAAACATATAGTTTTACTCAGGTTTTAACCCTTATTGTATAACAACCATGTGTACCCTTGTTTTTTATTGGATAAAAGTCTGACCGAAATACATGACCAAAAGGGACTTGGCAACAAAGAAAGGACTTTGCACATTGCAATTGAATTTCTACATTTCATCACTTAGCGTCATTGCCTCTCAGCCTATGTTGTGTTAATGAACACAGCTAGACGCAGTCAACATTAAAATACACACAAACACTGAGAGAGACACAGAGCGAGCCTCTGTAGTAGAGGAGTGAAGTAAAAAGCAGAGTAACTGAGAAACAATGAGTTGCTGTTGTGGTGTTTTGATGAAAGCAGGACTTAGAACAGGGGTTCAAGGAGAGAGTGTGCGGTCTTGCCTGTGAACTGGCACGTTTGTGTGTGTGTGTGTGTTACACCCCCACAGTGTCAAGCTGCCGTCCTCCACCTGCGTCCTGAATATTAATGAAAAGCTGAATGCTGCCTCTGTCTGGGTTGTTGTTGTTGTTGTTGTTGTTGTTGTTGTTTTTCCTCATGCTAATCATGTTGTTGACTGCTACTGGTGTTCAACAACACAAACTCAATCAGGAACCAGTGACTTGATAGTAAATTCTAACTTATCAATTATTTACAATGAAATTGGCAGTTAGCGCTTAAATTAAATCACCAGCAGACTTAATTGTGTTTAATCAAATAATTTCCGTTTTCTTTCTTTATTTCTTTCTTTTGGACCGAACCACATTCACTGTTACACTTATGTTAAAGTTTAGTTTTAAAGGCTCTAAGTTCTTCCACGCTGGAAGACGTTGAAAAGCAAAGAGACCCCTGGGAAGGAGAGTTTCGTTTACAAAACTTTAAAAAACTAATTCAAGCTACTTTGTAAAGGATGATCAAACACAAAAAGAGACGAGGATTCTTCAAGTGTTTTCAAGTTCTTTAGTTTGGGTAGATTTTTTTTAAAAGAGCTATAACTTTTCAAAGGAGTCTTTGATTCTTCCAGAAATTAAATAAAGTAGAAATCATAACAAAGAAACTGAGGAGGTTTTTCAGAAAGAAGTTGTGCTGTCACATGTTGCTGATATGAAGTGTTTCATTCATTTTTATACAATACTCTTGTATTGTGTGCTCATAATTCAGAATCAGGTGGTGAGACTCTGCTGGGACTAAGTCAATCTTTAAACTGAATAGTTTGTTTGATGATCATATGGAGTGACACTGATTCCAAAGACTGAAGTCATACAGGTTTATACAGTAGTATTAAAAAGTATTAAATAGTATTTCAAAAGGCCGTCTTCCTCCCAAGCGTCCACATGTGAGCTCAAGAGTGGGCGTTTTGAATTATTGTGACAGCCCACTCCCCCTGCTGTGCTGAGCTTGGTACTTCCTTGTGGGGAGTGACAGTGTCAGAGCCAAGTGTCCAGGTATCAACACAGTACATATTATTCATTCAAATAATAATCTATTTGAGTTGACTGACTGAAATGATTTTTGGTGAGAGACCTAATGAAAATATGTGAAAGGGACGTTCACTGTCATTACATTATATATATTATGTACTTATTAATTAGCTTAGATGGGTATCCCTGATCATGCTAACTGATCAGGGATGTTCATTTTATATATAATTAATAGAACAAATACCAAAAAGGATTAATTATTAGCTACTATGCACAACTGTGTTGCCAGAAAATTAAGGTCAGTTTGCTGTGAAATGCTTCTGCGACATGATCATTTCTTTCCTGCTTTTTCCCCCAACAATAACAAACTGCGTGTTAAGCAGTCAGCCCATCTCAGGTGTCAGTGTCCTTGAACACACCAACAGGTACTGTCTTCAAGATAAAACTTTGTGTCCTAAAAAATAAGTTTGCATACTCCTAATTTGCAACAGCAGATACATTTAGAGAGAAACCAGTTCCATCCAGATTATGTTTTTATCAGCAAAAAGGAGGAAATGTTTGTAATGAATGCATCTGCAAAGGGGCAAATTTTTCACACAGAGCATATTGGTAAAACATTCATATTTCACCTCATCCTGATAATATCGACTCCCGCCATATAATATCTGCTTGTAGCAACTAAAGTGTGATTAGATCTCTTTATAGTTCTGATGAGACACACAGCACTTTAATATTTAACCAAGACCAGGAAATGTATCCTGGTCCTGGTTAAATATTCAAAGAGTCAACAGTGATTTCATGCACAAGACAGAATGTGTTTACTTGATTAAAATTTTAGCAAAATAACAATCTTAATCAGGGTGCATTTGTTGCCTAACCCGAATCACATATGGGCCCCAGGGTGTCAGGACGTCCTACTCATCATTTCTCTTTGTGGAAAAAAGTGTTGCCATCAGATATAATCCTGACGGCAAATATGTTTCCTGCTAAATGTTTTTAGCAAAATAAATGACTAGTTTATTAACATAATTTCTAAGACATGGGGTTGTTCAAAGAGTGAAAGACTAAATGAATATTAAATGTTGACAAAAAAAGATAGATAGAAGAAAGAAATAAGTAATGTTATCCACAGAGAGTAAACTTAATGCGATCTTACTTTAATCAAGTTTCAAGTCCATTTTCATTGTGTATCGGAAAAAAAACAGAAACCATTGACTCCCTTGTAGATAGGGAATTAATCTAAAAGTCTACAGTGTGTTTTTGAAAATAGTCAGCAGTCAAGTAAAGCTTATGGAATTGTCATTGTCAGGAGCTATTTGTAAGTTTTGCTATAGCTACATAATTAGTGTTAGCATTAACAGCTGTTTACTCACCAGTCTATGAAAAAACGTTGTGAGTTCATCATCGAACTTCATTCATTTACTCACCAACAGCTGTCTACAGTGGTGGAAAGAAACACTAACGTTAAGTCTTGTCTATATTACATTTTTCTTCTACTGAAGTTAGCATGGTAACCAACTACCCCGGCCCATCTCATCACTTTCCCATAGCGACTCACTGTAGCCTCCAATCTGCCCCGTAGACGTAGTGCTGCTGAGAGGGTGTATTATAACCTCTTGTATTATAATTACAACAATGGCCGAAGCTCTTGTCAAGCGACAATCACCACCACCCGCTCCAGCCAACAACCACATTTAGTGGCAGAGGGAGAGAGACAGAAAAAAAAAATGACCCTTTAAGCTAAAACACATAAACACTGGTGTGGCCCTTTAAATTAGCTGAATTAAACCACAAAATAAAAGTCAAAATACTAGTTTAATTATATGTAGTAGAGAGGTTTAGTCCAATGTCCATTTTTTTTTCTGTGTGTGTGTGTGTGTGTGTGTGTGTTCCTATACACACTCACACACATAATGGGGAATAGTGAAAAATACACATAATCACACACAGTGACATGAATACACCTTTTTACATACACAACGCACATACAAAAATAAACTGCATCTGCTTAGACACTTAGACATGTACAGAGCCTACACACACACACACACACACACACACACACACACACACACACACACACTCGTGTAGAGGCAGTACTGGAAAAACACTGAGCTGAAAAATAAATTGCAGTGAGCTGAAACACATGAAAACACACATGCGCACACTCAGTGGAGTAGATGGGGCTTACATAAGAATTTTTGGAGAGTGGATGGAGGAACAAGCTTTTAACCAAAGTAGAAACAGCAGTAGAAACATCTACAGTGAAAGAGAGAGAGGCTCCGTCCTCTTCTGTCCTCTCTGTCTTTTAAACGAACCTCATAGCTCTTCTCTTCCTCTCTCTTTCCCTCTCTTTCTTTCTATTTGCCGTTTAACCTCGTAGCGTTGTGCGACTTTTATCCCTGAAGACTTTATAGGTTCATAAACTCTGTCCCACCACATCAAACCCACACACACACAAACACACACACAGACACACAGGTCTGGGCCACAAATCTCTCAGTCTTTTATGGAGCTATCTATAGCGCTGTCCAGTACTCAGACTCTGCGTCCCTCATCTCTGTGAGGAATAGAGGAGGAGATAACTTTCAGTGGGTGGAGGTGTGAGAGAGGTCAGTCAAATCGCAGTGTTGTTATGATTCTCTCCTTCACCAAGCGTGTTACCCTTAGCGGTGAAAGTGTGGGCCCACTACTGTTTTATTTCAGTGGCAGAGTAGTAGATCAGTGGGCAGAAAGCATACATGTGATATTATGTCTGAACGGCTAAAAGCTGCTGTTTATGAGCGACAACTGAAAGAATGACATTTACTGTGAGCTGTTCACACAGCTGCCATATTCACTGTCATCTAAATGTCACATCTACCATTTATCATATCATAGAAAGTCCTTGCTTTGCAGTTCTGAAAACCAGCAACATAGTGATGAATGAAAATTTTGCTAAACTATTTGACCTTCAGTCGTTTGTCACATTATTCCAAACCACCACCAAAATTAACATTAATTCCACTTTTCTTAAAAATCTACCACCTTACATAACATACACTGGTTTAAAGGGTTAGTCTACTCAAACACATTTTGTTATATGACTGTAGTGATACAGTGTCTATTCATGCAGATAGTTTGGGTTGGCTTCCAGTAGCTGCTGGACAGATATAATACAGCCATAATGTGATGGCATAATGTCCTTATTGTGCGACATGGCTGAAGTATAATGTCTCTTCCCAGCTTTGCTTTCTCTGGCTTCCAGCAGATTTAAGAAAAAAACGGACCTTCATGTTTAGTGCCTGAACACTTGAAACATTATCTTGAAAAATTTCAACATATTTTCTCTTTCTGAAAACAGTCGCACAGTCAATATTGATCACTGGAATACATTTCACAGCAGAAATAGTCCCTTTTTATTTTGTAATTTGGATGGACTGATCATTTAAATGTCTCTGCTGTGATGTAGTAGTAGTAGTAGAAATTTACGCTCACAACAGGCAAGCCGCTTTCACATGTTTGTTGGTTATTTTGTAATAGCAATATTTCCAGCAGCTCCTAAATGCAGCATAAGATGCATGGTCAGTGAGTTGTCTTCTTCCAGAGTGTGTATTTGTGTGTTTCTCCTTGTGTGTGTTTTGTGGCAGCCATTAAACCACTCCAAAACAAGAAGAGCTAGAACAAGCCAGAGGCTCTCTCTCTGTCTTTTTGTTTCAGTCTTTTGCTCTCTCTCGCTCTACGCTGCCCTCTGTGTTTTGTATGCTCGCTCTCTCTGCATCTCCTCCCTCTCAACACTGGTCCATCCATCCGCTCTGTACATCGGCCCCCCACCCCACCCTTCAAGCTATTTCCAGGAGAGTGACACAAGACAAAAGTGTCTCACTGAGTTCATGTATTTTTAGCACGCATGCACACACACACACACACACACACACACACACACACACACACACAAACGCCCTCAGTCAATTACAGTGCTATAATGGGTCTTATGAGAAGCCTTTCAGTTAGCTTGACACGATTTCACCTCAAAGTCTCATAAACTACAAAGCTGCCACACACATGCTACATTCAAGTGCTGCGGGAAATATCATCATTCATAAACAATTAAACAGCTAGTGGTACAATCAATATGACCATTCACTTTCTCGTGATGAAATATCATGAAGATCAATCATCTTAAAAGCAAAAGCCCGTCAAAATCTTTTGGTACATTTGGATTTTTGTGAGTCTTCCACCTGTTTTCTGACTAGACAGACACACAACGACACTCACAGCCCACGTTGCAATTAAAAACCAAAGTCCATCACCATAAAATAACAGTGTTACTGGTGGTCGGGACCTTCAGATGGGATTATGTCATGAAGCTTCACAATTTATGTTTTATTTATTAAAGGTGTTTTTAGCTGTCAAGGGAAAAACCACAAACACACACACACACACACACACACACACACACACACACACACACACACGCGCACATACACAAGGCCTGCCCTATTTAAATAACCTGCACAAGGTTTAAGTCCACAGTGACTGACCTCACTGACTGCACACTGCCTTCCACAGTCAGGTCAGGTTATTTCCACCCACCTCCACCCATCCCATGAAAACATTCATATCCCAATCATAACGAACCTGAATAAGATAGATGGAAAATAGTTATTTTAATACCGCCTGTTTACACCTCATCTCATTTAGTGTTTGTTTTCACCCCCTGCTTAAGCCTTGTTTGCATGGTAATAACGTTTGGTGTATTTATGTGTAACTGGGATATGAAAATTCACATGTAAACAGATTAGCCTGTGCAAGACTTGAGTGAAATATGAGCTTTTTACTGAACAGCACAAATACCGATGTTCTAGGGGACTTCACTGATTGTGCTGCATTCATGGCATGAAGGAAAAACCATCGTCTTGATGAATAAAAAGGTTTTGTTTGCATGAAATCTGATTTTTCACTCATTAATTTGACAATATACTGAGCCCCTTCCCTCTTAGTGACTGTTGGAAGACAGAGGTTAATGCTAAATGTCTCAGGCAAATAGTCAGCATCCTCCCTGTGATATTCCATGTACAGGACTTTTAAATAAGACTTTTTCTTGTGTTGCAGTGTAGAGTGAGTTAGTCCAAGTATAAAGAAAAATTCAAGATAAAACTTTTGTGCCGCTCTAACACAAGTCAAGTCCGGTCAATTTTTATTTGTATAGCGCCATTTTACAGCATACGTTATCTCAAGGCACTTTCCAAATAGAGCAGGTCTACACCTTCTCTTTATAATATTATTTACAGAGACCCAACAATTCCCACCAAGAGCAAGCGCTAGGCGACAGTGGCAAGGAAAGACTTCCTTTTAAGAGGCAGAAACCTCGAGCAGAACTGTAACTCAGGGTGAGCGCCCATCTGTCTTGACCCGTTTGGTTAGAGAGAGAGAGAGAGAGAGAGAGAGAGAGCGCAGAAGAGAGCACAGAGGAAAAGAACAAGAACGTACAGTGATAGCAATATTAATAATAGTGATAGTAGCATCAGTAACAGCAATAGTAATATAATGGCAACTGTAGTGCTCCTACTGATAAAAATAGAAATGACAGCTAATAACATTAATGATTATCATTGTTAATTATAGTAAATTTAGGCAGGTTTAGCAGCAGGTGTTAAACAGGATCATGGGGGCAGTAGGTGGTTTGCAGTTGCAGGTCCAGACTGTACAGCTCTGGAGGCGGGAGGACCTGCGGAGAGTAACAGGGAGGAGATAGAGAAGGAGAAGGGAGAGAGAGAGAGGCACACAGCCTGGGCGCTTCATGTGCTTGAGGGAAAAAGCAAACGGTTAGAATGATGCAGTGATATTCAGAAAGTTTGCAGTGATCTCCTCTGCAGAACAATCTGGACTATACTATACTGAGTTTACTGATTTATTGAGACTGAGGCCCACTCGCCGGTGGTAGGATGGCGACAGGTACAAAGCCTGAGTTTGTACGAGAATAGGAAGCTAACTGAAAGTGTGGCGGAATCTAAAGCGTAACAGGTAATCTATGCCTAGTTATTGTTGCTAAGATATGATTGAACAATTGCTGTGCAGTAGGGGGGTAAAGCTAATAGTAGATTAGTGAGTGAAAAATCAGAGATAATACACATTATACACTTTTTATACACCTTATATTTCCCTTATTTGGCTATCACTGTATGAAGTCCGTCTTTTGTCCCTCCACCTGCACAACCCCATCACCAGCCATCTGAAGGCTGGACGTTACTGGCTGTTGGGGCCGTCAGATTGTATTATGTACCGAGGCTTTATACTCGATGTTTTATTCATTAAAGGTGTTTTTGGCTGTCAGGGTGAAACAGCCAGAGAGGAGGGCCCTCACATCTGCGTGCCTACACTTAAAACCACAAAGGTAGACAAGATGTTCTTACCCTTATCAAATTATTAGCGCCCACACAGACAGAGTACAAGATGCTCTTTCACTTTAAAAATCATTTAAAATGCACGCTGAGAGTGGACTCCCTTCCAAATGGAGCGAGTTGTAAAGTTGAAGATGCCAGTTGAAAAAAAGAAAAGAAAAAAAAAAAACACATACACAGACTGTGGAAGCAGCTGCAACATGGAAACAGCTTTACGGTCAAGTGCAAAACAAGATGTTTTCTGGATACCAACAAACAGTGTTTCAAATCCTATGACCACATTCATCAAGGAACACCAATTAAGAAGTCAGTCCTTACTAGCCAACTCCTGAGTGACAAATTTTTTGTGTTACTTTAAAAAAAAAAAAAAAAAAAGTGTTTTATCAGCTTGTTAATGTAGGATGAGAAATGATTCCTGTCATGGCTGAGACCTCCAGAGCTGTCCTAACCTGGTAGTAGTTTGCAGGCGTTCAGGCAGAAACAACCTGCAGGAGAGATTTTTGATCACTCTTTATCACAAAAGACTTAAAACATACTGTGTTGACCAAAACTCAGTGATTTCTGTCACTGATTTTGAGAGATACAGAGGAGAACATGAAATGCTCATATAGCTCCTCATAAAGATAATTCACACGATACAAGGGTCGGGGGTTGAAGTCAAACCTTTCTCTTGAAAAAAATGGCAATGGATAAAATCATATATAGGGTTGTATATATTATTTATTTTATCATCTATTATGTACTCGCTGCTCCGCCTTCACCATCTTGGCAGATCCTGACTCAGCCTAACTCCCGGCTAATCAAAAAATGGGCAAAGAGGTGGGGTGTATTTGGAGCTGAGACTTTGGTGCATGCCAGATTGAGTCAAGCATTTTAACATAGGAGTCTATGGGGATTGACTCAGTTTTGGAGCCAGTCTTAAGTGATAATTCAAGGAAATACAGTTTTTGGCACTTCCACTTTGGCTTCATTTTTCAGCCCCAGAGTTTGCCGCTTGAATAAGAACTACTTGAAAAGATATTTAGATTTTTACCCAACTGTTAGTAAAACTACAATATGTCAGCACGGTTCCTGCTGTACCATAAAGCACACTCTCCCCTTAGACTCAGCCCACTTCTTGGTGAAAGTCAGTGTAGGAAATCTCTTTTTGAACCCATCAAATCGAAGAGTGATACTGAGAAGATTGAAAAATTCAGGCCCTGGTTCCATATGAAGCCTGCTCTACTCAGTGGTGGAATGTAACTAAGTACATGTACTCTAGTACTGCACTTCAGTACAATTCTGATGTACTTTACTTTTAAACACTACATGTTGTTTATTACTTTTACGCCCCTTCATTGCATTCAGAAATATTGTACTCCTTACGCACTAATAAGGAGTAAGGAGTGTTTTCACTTTTACTTGAAGTATATTTTGCTAATGATACTTTTGTAGTTTGACTTAAGTAAAGTTTTTATTGCATGACTTTCGGTTGTAATGGTGTATTTTTATATGATAGTATTACTTTTCCTCGAGTAAAACATCTCAGTACTTCTTCCACCACTGTCCGTCCCTGCAGCGTCCTGTTCAAATCACCTCACACGTGCACATACACACACGTTACACTCTGAATATTTTAGCTTGTCTTTTCCATCAAAGCCACACTAAAAATTCATTAGTGTTATTCTTTACCTCAGGCAAATTGACTCGGCAGCCCTCGGCTAATGGATAAGGTGTGTGTGTGTGTGTGTGTGTGTGTGTGTGTGTGTGTGTGTGTGTGTGTGTGTGTGTGTGTGTGTGTGTGTGTGTTTCTGTCAAGGCTTAGATGCTTCTGGACATACTGACCAAGATAACGTGGTACATGTGTTGAGCTGTGACCTCTGGGTTGGAGTTTAGTTTTGTGTGTGTGCATTATTGAAATATATATACCTGAGCTCTAACTCAAAAAAAAAGGGAGAATAGTTTGTATCTTTTAAAAAAATATTCAGAATATATATGTATGCAGACTAGAGCTTGGGGTTTATACAAAGACTCCCACTGGGTCAAACTACTTAAATTTATTAACCTGATTTGGTTTTTGTTTTTTGTTTTTTGTTTTTTTTGGGGTTTTTTTTTTGGACTTCCTTCATGGTTGCTTTCACATAAAGCCTCATGGTGTGTTTGAATTTGCGGGACATTATGGGAGTCTGGTCCGGGGCTTTGCTGCTTTGCTTGGATTGGCAGCCTGGAGCCTTGCTCAAAGGCATGACTGTAAACCATTGTGAAACAGAGGAAATAGCATGTCGAGTGTGTCCATTCATGTGGTAAATTGTGTGTTTGTGTATGTGTGTGAGCTCATGTGAATGTCTGCCATATCTCAGTTCAGCTACTAAGTTTGCCACCCTGTTTATTTTAGTGCATCAAAGATAATTTTCAGATAATTGTAGTGGCGTGCAGACCTCACTCTCAATAATTAGCATCGCAAATCTCTGAGCTTGTTTAGGAACATCGGCTCATTTTGCTGTTTTTAATTTAATGAGTCTTGCTTCCTGCTCTTTCTCTCCTCCTCCTCCTCCTCCTCTATTTCCAGTCCTGTCTTTGAATTCGCTGGTGTCCAACTCAAATCGTTTGGCTTGTTTAGATAATCGGATCATTTAGCTGTTTTAATTTCAAACCTCAAAATGAATTTACCCACTCATCTCTCTTCCTTTCTTTTATCCGTGACTTTCTCTCCTTCCCTCTGGGGCTTTCACTTCCTCCCTCTCCCTCTCCCAATTTTCTGAGCTTATTTATATAATCAACTTATTTAGCTGGTTTTATTTTAACAGCCTTTGGAGACTTTTTCTTTCTGTCTCTCAGGATGTTTCCTGTGTCGTACGTTCATGACTCACAGCTTTGTGTCTGTTTTCCGTTCCTCCTTGCTTTCTTTGTCCTGCTTCTCTTGTTCCAGCCCCGTGTTTCTCTGTCATGTTCAACAACCCACAAGATGATCTACGTCCTTACGACAGCCTGTTTAGCCTCGATAGCGTCTAATTACGTACATTACATATGTAACACTCATCTCTGATGTCTCTCTTAAGATGTGGGATGTGTTGTTGCAGCATCTGGGGGCAGGAAGAAATGCTATTCAAGGTTAGGATTACTTCGTATGCAGGGAAGACAGATTGTGTACAACAGATGTGACCCAACTGAGAGTAATGTTACTTTGAGCTCAGCCAGCTTTGGGTCAATGCCATCAAGTTGCATTATGGGAAATGTAGGATCCTGACTCATATCAGTGACTTATACTCGGGATATCTTGACCTCTGGTGCGTCAGTCTTGACCATCCTGTGTCCTAAATCTTCATGGAAGGACAATAATAAACTGTGTGAGTACTCTTTAAGGAGCTATTTGTAAGTTTTTCTAATGCTACATAGCCAGTGTTAGCATTAACTTACCAGACTTAAAGAAATGTTGCAAGTTCAGCATCAAACTTCATTACTTTACTCACCAAGAGCTGACTCCAGAGGTGGAACGCAACACCAATATTAACTCTTGTCTCTCTCACGTCTTTTCTTCTACTGAAGTTAGAAGTTATCAAGCCACAATCACCACCCCCTGCTCTCAGCAAGAAACCCTGTTCGGCAGAATAGAAAACGTACAAACAGCCCCCTTAAAGGGAAAAATGCAAGAATTACTAACCCAGCTATTGCTGAACTGACATTTTTAAAACAAGTCTTTCTATTCTTTTGTTTTCTTCCTCCTTATTCTAGCTCTACCTGCATTGTTTCTCTACATAGGCTTGTGCTTTTGTTATAGATGCAATCCATCAGTATCTTTTAGTCCAGTCAACACATCAGACCATACATTTAAATCAGTAGGAGTTGGTGTCAAAGTCACAGCCTGATATCAGCAGACAGATTATTAAACTATGAAAGAAAAAAAAATGAATTGAAAACCAAAAAATCCTGCTAACAATAGACAGACTTGTCAGCTCTGTCAGGACTGTGTGCCTTCATTAACAGTAGGGATCCTGCCCATCAGTGAGAAGTATACTCGCCCTGCACAGCTGATGCGGTTTAGAGTTCAGCACCTTGGACAGCGGTCCTGACTCACTTTCATCAGATCCATCTGAGCTGTACAGGAGAGTCAGGACACTGTAGACCACAGGCTGATCTGTTCATAGTCTTTATCACAGCTGAATATAAATCAGTAAAGAACCATATTGTTTTTTCTTTATATACCAAAAGGTCATCAGGAGTCTTTTGGTTGGTTGTTATTCTCTGTGAGATTTCTCTTAAAATGTAAATACAGTCTTTGTGTTTGTGCATCTCAAAGATACTGGTGAAAACAATGATCTCTTCATAATAGAATTATACTAAGATTGGTAATATTTAATTAAATCCAGGCTCACTGTGTACTGTATTCTCAGATATAAATCTGGTTAAGCACTGCTATAAAAATGAAGATACTATTTATTATACATGTCAATTTTTCCTCACAATATACCTGTGGGTATTGCAAAAAACATCTAAGACATGTTCTCATGGTTTGGTAAAACGCTGAGTGGTTTTTGGATGTTTTATAGTTTGATTATAAAAAAACTTCTCTCAAACTGTCAAACTGGAATAAAAACAATAAAATTTACCAAATAAATACATAAATATATATGAATATGTATGAATAAATATATATGAATATGTAATCTATATTGGCCTTTCTGGAGTACAAGTGTAGCAAAAGACTAAACTGACAAGATTAAGTGTTTATATTTGGGTCTTGCTGCCTTGAAAACAAACAAAAGTGCTTTTCATTGATTGGGAAGTCTGAGATAACTCACTGTTAAAGAAACCTTAAGTGATCCACAAATGTTTCATTGCTTATCTATTTGTGCAACAGGAAATAAAGTGTGGATGACGAAGTAGAGCGGGTCATCCACTGATGGGAAGGTTGGTGGTTCAATTCCCAACTCTTCTTGTTGAGTTGTCCTTGGGCAAGATACTTAACCGCAAGTTGCTCATGATCTAACATCAGTGTGTGAATGTGTGCGTGTGGTAGAAAAGCGCCATATGAATGTGTGTGTGAATGGCTGAATATGGTTTGTAGTGTAAAGCGCTTTCAGTGGTCAACAAGAATAGCAAAGCGCTATGTAAGTCCAGTTTATTTACTTAAATGAAATCCTTCTACTTTCTTAAGATGCTTTATTATATGTATCTGAGTGATGGATTTTCATATCAGACAGGAAAAAGATGGGACTAAACTGGACATTTGCCAATAATTTAATCCCACCAATCTGTGAGTATAGCCCAGACTGTGTGTGGGGGTGTGACAAAAACTGTCCATAATTATGTCCAGTGGGACAGTGTTTAGGTCAGAATGCTCAGAATAAGATAAACATACGAGCAATGTGGGTTTTCTTTACGATTTTTAAGACTCATTCATTTTCATCATGAGTCCTGCTGCACACTGACGCTCACACACGTGCACGTGACAGCACCATCAGGTCACAGTATCTACGCACATGCTGAGGTCATGCTAGTGGCCGAGGTCAGGGTCACTCATGGCCCCGAGCGATGCAAACACACATACAGACACACACACACACATACACACACACACACACACGCACACAAAGACAGAAATACACAGACACACTCTCTCTCTCATACACATACACCTATTGTCTTCATCCATTAGTTTTGCTTTGCTGCACTGACCTAGCATGGCCTAGACCTACTTATCCGTTTTAGTGTGTTTGTGGGTGTGTGTGTGTGTGTCTGTTTTGTTCTGCTTTCCAAGTGGAGCATATCTGAGGGTACGAGGCACTGTTGCTTCCTGCACATGCACAGAGCTGAAGAGGGCTGCTGAACTACCTCTCCTGGTTGGATCGTTGTCTGTTTCAATGAAGAACACACTGTACCTGAAGGGTCGCGTTGCTGTTTGTGTGTATGTGTGTGTTCGTTGCTGGAGGGGACGTGGTTCTGAGAATGGAGACACTTGCTCTAGGGTGAAGCTTTTCTTAACCTCTATTAAACTTCTGTGAGACTGTCTTCTGCAGACTGCAGCAGCTGACAAAAAGAAGAACATGTTCTTGTTTAACCAGGGTGAGAACACAAAGACAGCAGCTGATTAAAGCATGTCTGAAAGTTTGATTAGCTTGTGCCAATGGTAGACAGGTTGTCCCTTTTTCTCCCCATTCTTCCTGCTGGTGTTTGAAGACAGTCAGTGTAAGTGCAGCTATCAGGAGGGTCTTAACAAACAGCTATTAGTTTTTATTGCAACAGCTTGGGGAGGTTTTGTGCAGACAGGAAAGCAATAAAGTGGTAAAGAGTTCCTCAATAACATGCACTTGTGTCAACTAAATGTTGCCTGGTTTTAACTTTAGCATTTTGAGGTTCAGTGTCTTGGTCAGTTGTTTAGTTAAGCAACTTTAGATTGGACATATAGTAGAATATCGATAGCATTTTGCATACCTCTGCTAATACAGATTAGATCTTGCGATACATGCATGATGCAAATGGTTTTCCACTCGGCAGCACTGCATGGTAAAGTGTTTTTTTGTTTTGGAGGTAAACTGGTTAGAACAAACAGCTAACTAACCTAACTAACCCTGTTGCCTGCAGCTCCTCGCCTAGCTGGTCAGTGTTTGACCTGTAACTTATAAGTCTACAGTGTTCTGGGTTTTTTATGCATTTTTGAATATCCATATCTTTTTGTTTTTATTGAACAACAGCACCAGTAATAAAGCATCATATCTCTCACTCACACGTTGCATAGCCCATGGCTGCTTCACAGTAAAAAGCTTCCCACTAGCGAAAGCTTTTACTTTGTAATAGCAGCAGGAAAAGCTTGGTTTGCATTAACAATAACTTGACACAACAATCAGAGCTCTGTTGTGGCAGGTGGAGAGGGATCAGTGAACACTGACAGGGATATCTGTTGATTAAAGTAAAACCTGCATGACTACACACATTGAATCGTTAGCGTCTGCTAAACTGAACTTTTTCCTCAGATAAAAGATAAAAATGAACAGTCCTTTACTTTACTTGCAGTTTCTAAGACATATGTTGAAATGACTGTAAAATATATAATTGTTGATGGTGAAGGAAATATAACCAGAAGTAATAGGTATATTTAATAATATTAATATAACCTCTAGATTCACTTTTTATCACATGAATCAGGAGTGTAAACAAAACAGTTATTTTATTGTAACATTTCCATATCAGCATATAAACCACTCAAAGGTTTATACACACAAACCCAACTGAACATTCACATACATGCACTCACAGACATACACACAAGACACAAGAGAGAGAGATTTAAATAAGATTTAAGTAAATAAGGAGATATTTACAAAAAACACTTAAAGGTTTAATATTAAAAACAAAAAAAGATATGGTCAGGTTGAGTCCAGATATTGCAAAAAGGAGATTCTTAAAAAAAATTATTTCAGATTCAAAATTTTACACAAATACGTTTCACTTATAGTGAATCATGGGCCTTTGCAGAATAAACAGTTACTCAACGGAAGAGATGTAGGTTAAATCATTGTGTCTGATTCACTGTTGCTTCTCTGAGCACACACGGATTAATCATGTGATCACTTCAGAGATGCACTTGAAGGTTACTATGTAACTGTAGGTTGGAGTGAGTGTTATAAATGTGTCCTATTCTTTTCTCTTAGTGAAGAACTTTCTTCCTCCTCAGCTCTCTCGTTACAGCGCTGTATTTCTCCGAGCTTTGATAAATATTGGTTTAGAGAGAATTGTTTGAGATCATCCTCAGTCTGCGAAAAATGGTCAAAGGAGTCGCAGGTCAGTGCAGTTACTCCCTCTTGTGAGGACACAGTCGAAAGGCACATGGTCACTGCTCCACATGGCTGTACCGTGTGAAACAGAGGTGGAATACAAACCGGCGACAAGCCCATCAGTCCTGAGCTAAACTGATTACACAGTGACACACACGGGGAACACAGAGATACACACCTTGCCTTTATTTATCAATGCCGTGCTGCTCCGAGGTGATTCTCATCTCCAGTGATCATACACTAGTTGACTGGAATATTAATGGTATGGTTAAGCTCATAGCTGTAATCTGAATGCAGTATTGATTCTGGAATAACTTTAATGGGAATAGCGTTATTGATTAGTTAATAACTGGCAGTCCCCATGGGAGGAATGCATCGATTGTGCATACATTGAAAGAAACACAGCGCAGCACGTTGGTCACTGCAAGTGTAATGGATCAGACCAGATAAAGTCTCATCTTGAAAAATAGATATCAGCGTTTTGCACACCTGGTTGGACTTATTTCTTGACTGTTTCTGTGAAGTGCTTTAGCCAATTACATGAGCTGAAGCTGAAGAAAACACATCACAGGTTGAACTTTGACCAAAACAGTTCTCTTGGTTGGTTGTGGTCTTTCTCCAGATGACAAAAACACAGTGAACCGGAGCCCCCGGGTGAGAAATAAAACTCACAGAAAACAGTGGAACCTGGGACGTTTTAAAGTGTTTAATATTCTTTTTTTTCTTTTTTTGTGAATTAATGCCCGACGTTCCCACTGGCTCTGATTCACAACTCCACTCAAGTGCGGAGCAGAGAGCCGGGCTTTGTAAATGCAATTACAGTCAAGGAAGTTCAGATCTGTTCCCCTCTTCCCCCTCCCCTCTGAGAATAAAACAATAACTGGAGAACTGACAGAAGGAGAGAAATTCACACACACACACTAAACACACACACACACTAAGCACACACACATATTCAGAGTCCTATAAAACCGTTAATGTTCCTTGCTTTATTGGCACCTTGACATTTATCTCTTCACTTTGTTCACTCCGCTTTTCCTTCCACTCTGTTCGTCGTGAATGTTGATTTTGCTGATAGTGTTCCTGCTGTTTTCACATCCATATTACTCACAGTACATTACGGTTACATTTACTGCTGTCGTTAAAATAATCTTCATGGGACTGGACTGAGACACAGGGAGAAATGAAATGACGGAGAGTGAAAGAAGAGAGAAGGAGGGAGGAAGGAAGAATAAAAAAAGAGTCAGATATGAGGTACAGGGGTGAAAGAAGGGTGAGGGAGTGATGAAATGAGAAAAAAGGAGATGAAGCATGAAAGGAGAAGAGAGAGGATGTTAAAGTAGTGCTGTGAATCTGTCCAGCCCTGGGAAGGATTATTATTTCACAGAGACAGAGGAGGGAAGAGGAGAGTAGATGAGATGATGGGGAGAGGGCGGGTGTTTGCATTTTCACTTTTGTCAACTGTGGTAGAAAACAGTATTAAAATAAAATACATTGATTCCTTTCTCATACTTTCTTTAATTCTGTTGTTTTCTGGTGGTTTATTTCACCTAGTTAGGCTGTATTGACGAGTTGCAGTGCAGTTAATTAGCTCTGAATGATACAGTTACAAAATGCTCACTGGGGCTTCACAGAATCTGGTGGTAATCCTTAAGATTTCAGTCCATGTTTATTTGGAAACACTCGTAGTTACTGTTGGTTTAAGTGGCAAACACTTGTTGAGCAGCTAGTTAGTAAGGAGTACAGATTAAGATCATCTGGTGTGTCTGTTTTCAGTGCCACCAAACAAATTGGGAAGTCAGTGAGTAATCTGCCTTTTGCCACCAGCAGTCATAGGACGTTTTCATGCTGCACATGGTGCTGGTAGATTTCCACAGTGAAGCTGGCTAGCTTGCTGAGGAGTTGGAGGTATGTAGCTCTTCATTTAACAGCTCACTGTGGCTGCTCCTGACTGTTCTGTTTCTCCCTTCGACTCTTTGTATTGAATGACTGTAGTCAGCACTAACTGTGATGACAAAATGCATTACATTCCTTGGGACTGTTGCACAATAAAAGCCACACGTTACGCCAGTTGAATGCTTTTAATGTGAAGCAGTGGCAGTAGGAATGAGATAAAAACAGCAGTGCTGGATTACATGTATGCATCATTTCCTCTGAGTCTCTGCTTAGGCAGGCGATTTGAGTATAGTAGAGGAATGGTGGACTCTGCCACTAACAATAAAAACTACTATAGAGAGGTAATAACAGAGCGTTAATGCATTGAACAACTATTACTGAAAAAATGTATACTATAAATACTATAGAGTCAGGGTGTGATTCCAAAGAGGAAATATTTGTCAGCTCTTGTACCCGATGCTCTGAGAGACAGAAAAATACTTTCTACTGCGAGCAGCATCTTCTCTCCATTGTAAATGATGAGGAAAATAAGAGCCTCCCAACTGACACGCAGCCTCCATGCAGTGGTTTCACACACTGCCATGTACACTCACCAAATATTGGGATGTAAACAGCAGTTCCTTAGTTGGAATGCAGAAGGACTGATCACCTCTTAATATGTAGATTTCAGTGTTTTCAATAGGTAATATCTGCAGGAATGACAGAACTGCAGACACACACACACAAACACACACTATTATTCAACATTTCGTCTTTTTGATGTTGCCAAATCGTTGTTATCAAATCACACTGAACCTCACAGACAAACTGAACATGAGGGAGAAGTCATTGGATTGGATGCAGCAGGGGTTGTGTGAATCATATCAGTCTGCCATCTATGATAACTTTTGACATTTTAAAGTAGAGATTTCTGCTGTTTCGCATTCACAGTGAGGTTAAATCAAATATCCCAGCTCTGGCAGAGGCTCAGCAGATGTCCTCCACCAATCAAACATGATAAGTGAGATTTAACCCAAGCTCCACTGAGTTAAAAGTGAAGTCAGTCCCACACTTCAGCCCCTTGAACACGTTTCCACCCTAAAGCAGATTCAGAGTAATGACCCCCCCTCGGCTCAACACTGTACATCTACTGTAGTTATATTTTAATCACTTCATATTCATATTTGAATCACCTTAATTAGGATCTCTGGACTCTCAGGGCAGGCTAAAATAAAAACGCAGCGTTGGTCCTTGACTTTAAATGCAAAATATTAAAACAGCAAATAAAAAATGTTAAGTAGAGGGATTTAATACTTTTTTTCTCATCTTTTCTCATTACTGTGTAAACATATCTAAATGTAAAATTGGACAATGAAAAGCTTTTTTAAAGCCTCTGTGCACCAGTGTTACACCCACACAGGTGTTTTCAATAACAATATTTTAGCTAATAAGACTTCAGAGACACGACTGGTTGGTTTAACTTTTCTGGGAAAATAAATTCAAAACAAGGGATCCTTCTGCTTGAATGATCACTGATGATGACTACAGTGATAAGAAAACGTATCACTGCTATTGCTTAATATAATCATAAACTTTATTTAGCACTTCAACTGAAAGTACTTTGACAGATATAAAAGGAGAAAGGGAGTTAAGACAGGGAAATCATTTAAAAAAATACTCTATGCAAAATACAGATATTTGTCAGTGCATGTTCAAATCTGCACCTAAAAAAAAAAAAAGAAAAGATTGCTCTAATAAGTATAATACGAATGAAGTCTTTAACATTACAATTCAAATTAACATAACGTTTGCTTGTCACTGACAGTATACTGCTGTTCTCACCGGTTTCTCTCTCTCTCTCTCTCTCTCTCACACACACACACACACACACACACACACACACACACACACACACACACAAATACCATCATTTGTCTCTTTTTCCACCTCTCTCTCTCTCCCTCTCTCTCTCTGGCTCATTATCCCTCTCTCTCCCTCTGCTTTGCTTTGAATAGAAATCGTGTGTCTTTCCTGTCAATACGGTATCTACCCACGCTCACCGCTATATATAGGACCTGCCGTCTTCCCACAATCCCCCTCTCCTCCTCCTCCCACTCCTCTACCTCTTCTATTCAGCTTCCCATCAAATACACTCATTTCACTTCAAAACAAAAGTGAAGCGTTAGGGAGGAAAGAGAGCAAGGGAGGAAGGAAAGAATGGTAGGACCAGGGAGAGCAAGAGAGGTGATACAGGAAAAGGTAGAATACAGTGGAAAAGAGAGTAAGATAAAGACCCTGAGTCAGAGTGGGAGCAAGTAAATGAGATGCTTAGAAAAAGGTTAAGAGAGGAGGAAGAAGGTAGTGGGTGAGTTAGAGATGAAACAAAAAAGAAAAAGGTCTCTATCCTTTCCTTCCCTTTTATGTCTTTTTCTGGCATTTTGCTCTTACATGTTCGTTCTGCCGTCACCTCAGACCTTCTTGCTTTTGGCTGCCTGTGATGCTGCTGATCTGGGAGCTCTGCTCTTACATTTGTTGGAACTGGATCTGCATGAGAGTGTCAGCTAAATGACCCCAGAGAAAGATAGAAAAGGGTTTGAGGGTAAAATGTAATTAAGGATTTCAGTTCGAGCGCTGGTATTGGCAAATATCACTCCTGCTCAAGTGTCCTTGAGCAAGATATCGAAAGTCTTTTCTCTCCAGAATGAACCCTGAACTCCCTGAAGAGGGAGGCAAGAGGAAAGAAGTTTTTTCTTTTCTACTGAGATCAATAAAATATCATTTAATACAAGAAATCATTTCATCTGAAGGATCCCCTGCTTTGAATTTATTTTCCCAGAGAAGTAATCATGAATCAAGAGTGACTGAATGTTTAAACCAACCAGTCGTGTCTCCAAAGTCTTATTAGCTAAAGTACTGTTATTGAAAACACCTGTGTGGGTGGTGCACTGGTGCACAGAGGCTTTAAAAAAGCTTTTCATTGTCCAATTTGTGATGAGAAAAGATGTGAAAAAGAGTATTAAATCCCTATATTAAACACTTAGCATGCATTATTTGCTGTTTTAATATTTTGCATTTAAAGTCAAACACCAGGGCTGATTGAAAGATACAGTATATGCATATGGTTGATTCACTTTTTTTACATTAACTGGCAAAACTATCAAATTTATTATATAGACTGGAGATCAAGTCAATTCATTGAAATCACCTGGATGAATGAATCCACTTCAATTGGCCAAAGCACAGTTTTTACGTCAACTTGTCATATTCAACTTTACTGAACTCTGATACACAAATTATTAGTGTCAGTCTTTGGAAACCCCTGGTGTATAGTATGGAATCTGGACACTTTATATTTCAACCGACCAATCAGCTGGTTGTGGATCATTTATGGTGATTGTTGTACTTAAACACTTGTGGATCACATCAGGTGACTTTTGATTCTGACTGCAGATGAGTTTATGTATTTGCATGTATAAACAATTCAACCAAGAAATGCAGGAAGAAGGAATTATAAAAGTGCAATAGAGCTGAAGGAATCCAAATAGACATGTAAAAGCAATTCAAGAGAAGAATAAGCATAACAATGACAACCGTATGCTTGACTGGATAACAAGAGCTGAATGTCAAGATGAAAAGAACAAACAAAAAAACAACAAAAAGCATAACTGTTACAATTCAGTGGTTTGGTGGAGTATTCTTCACCGATATCTTAAAGTCTTCTTTTGCTGGAGGGTTGAGCTCACCCTTGTAGTGTTTATGCCAAGTTCGATTTTCTAGTATAAAGCAAAAGAAAACTTCCAGAGATTTTCTGTAATTAATGTGATGATGAAAAGTGACCATGGAAGTTACACTGTTAACCCCTCTCAACAAGGTGTGTGTCTTCATTTGTGTGTGATTGTGTTTGTATGTGTGTGTGGGTGTGTGTGTGTGAGTGTGTGTGTGGGTGTGTGTGTGTGAGTGTGTGTGTGTGTGTGTGTGTGTGTGCGCGCTGAGGAATTTTGTGGCTTTCTAAGTGCATTTCCATTTACAAGCTTTAATGTGTGGATTTCTATGCACATGTTTATGCTGCTGTATCATGTGTGGGTAATGAGCACTCTCTCATATTCTGTAATATAACTGTTTGTCCGCCAGATGTTGTTGCCAAAGAGAAGAGCAGTGAACTGTCAGAATTTAAGGTGGGGCGTATTTACCAACACACAAATTATCCTTCTTTAATAAGACTCTCAAACTGCAACCTCTTATGATTTCCATCTGACAGAAACTCCCAGCATATAAAACAGCTTCAAGGGTTCATATTCAATGCGTTGCATAATGTTAACATGCTGAAGATGTTCTTTAGATCAAGATCACACACTAATCAATAATGTATCTGGGTTGTTGCTCTGTGGGTCCCACACAAGCACCTTGTGTTTTTATTAACTGAGGTCTGAAGGGTAGCAATATAATGTAATGTAAGGCTGCATCTTCTTGTGTCCGTCATAAAAAGTTATGGTATCACAGAGCAAAAAAGGGCAAGAAAAGAAGTTTACATGTACTCTACAATCTGTTCATATATTTTATGAACATGAGTAAATCATAATCATGTGACACCTTTATCAGGCACAGCGCATCTGCAGTGATAACAAGTTTTGGTGGTTGAACATTCATTGTTAGTTATGCTTTCACTAGTAATAGTGGTAATAGAGCAAACTTCATTCAAGGGTGAGCGGTCAATGAAGGAACTGTTGAGCAGTGTTCATTGTTTTCTATGTCTTCTGATTACCAATTTGAGGTCACTGAGTCTCCGTTTGTTAAGGATTTTCCTTTGTTTTCAGTCTGTATTTGACTATATTCTGCCCATAAATAGTTTGGTTGTACTGCCACTTCTACACAATGTACTTTCTCTTCTTTTCTGTCTTTGTTTTTACCCTGCACATACTTGTGATATTTGTTAATTAGGTAAGCTTGTGCCTAAGAGTAATTTGAAATCTAGGGTGTCAAAAAAAATGGTAGTTGTTTAGTGTTCAGATACATAAAACATAAAATAAATTTTAGATGTGGCGCAGTGGGATAGAAAGTCAAAGTCCTAAGTTTTGAGAATTCTGCTCCAAATGGCACAAATTGAGATGAAGAGGTGGCCATGCAAATCAATGCTTCACACACACATATGTGCATACATTTTTAACTAGTTACAGCCAACATCCATATAGCTGATACATTTCTTGTGGTAAACACACACAGACTGCACAAAAAGACTAGCAGCCGAGTTTGAATAATGATGTTTAATCTGTTTTACATTAGCACTTTGAAACACTCAACTAATTCTGGTAGCTCTCTCGGTATATCTCCTGAGAAAAAAAATGTTTGGTGTTTCATTTCTTTTCATTAGAAAAATTTGGGTTATGTTGTGTGATCTCTGTTGCTGCTGTGCAGAAACACAGCTGATGGATATGTAACCCCACAGACGTCACCAAAATAAAAGCAAGCAAGTGGAAGATGAGCACTTAAAGAGAAATTCCACCCTCAGAGAAGGTTAAAAGTTTGTGGCCATTATCTCTTTGCATCTAGTTATATGGACTGAAAAGATATGAGGTTATATTTCCTGAAAGATTAGCATGTCAACTGTCAAGAGCTTTGGGTGATTAACATTGTATACTGAGTAATTTTCACAGTGCTTCTAAGTGCCATGAAAAGAGAGGTAATGCATGGGTTGTTTTGCATAACATGCTTTTAAAGGGTACAATGTGCCCTGTAATGTCTGCTGTAATGTCATGTATGCCTTTAATGTATGTGCAGTGAGCGTGTAAATGGGAAAATGTCACGTCTAAAATGAATGTATGTTTTCAAGCCTTGATTTGCGCTTCCTGAACATAAATGTATTGACAATATGTGCAAACATAAATAGATAATTCTGCTCTGTCCATCTGACCCCGTTCAATATTGAATGTGTCAGGAACTATATAACATGTATGCAGCAGCCCTGACTGGCAGGTTAAAAAAAGACGAGGTCAAAAAGGTGCATCCGCATGCTCAATCACACACGTGCTGGAACGCTCCGAGTGGTGCTTAAGTAGTTAAATATTGAGAAGGAACCCTCCATGACAGCCTTGTTTCTCCGCTGGAATCGCAATAGGTTGCAGAGCCACTCGAAAGGGTCTCTCATTCCTTCTGATATTTTTCCTTTTTTACCATGTAACACTTGAATCCATCTGCGTGTTGCACCAGATCCCTAATGATACTACTCTGTATTCAGCGTGGCTTAAGTGATTCTAAATGACATAATGTTTGCATCTTTGCATGCTCCTTTTCAATCAAAGGCTTGTGATGAAAGCACTTGTAGTGAATTCCTGATGTCCTGGGAATTTCTGAGCTGAGCGTGATTCCATTTGTTTAGTGCACATGCTAAAGTGATTATCATGTTTGTCTGCATGCATAATATAAACCCATGAAAGATTGGATTGGCGACTTATATATTCCTCTGTAAACCCATCACGTTGAGATCAAGATCTTGTTTGCAAGACAGACATGAGTACAGCCGAAAAAATAACAATAGAAAAGAAAAAAGCCAGAAGGATGATTGAGTTTTAAAATCCTCAATCCTTCAAGTCAACTGCATCATTTTTTTTAAAGAAGTACAGGGTATGTAAATAACAAAGGCCCAAGCATATAACCTTGTGGTACCTCATTAGTCATTACAAGGTAGGTTGATCTGGAACCACAAGAGTGAATTACTTACCTCAAACTGACTTTTCACATTGGCCAATTTATTTTAACGGTGACAATCTCATTTTTTAGTTTGTTCATTTTTTTGCTAACTTTTGGTAAAAGACATTTGAACAAAAAAGAAGTAATAAATCACTGTGGACTCAGTTGAAGACGGTTATTTAGGCAACTGCAACTCTGTAAATCTGTTTAATCCCTGAAATGAAAAACTAAAATAAACACGAGACATAAATATTGTTCAATATGGAAAGTGGAATATTTATTCAATTATCAATATCAAATTCAAATAACTGCAAACTATTCCTCCACAGGTCCATGTACACCCATGAATTACTACATTTTGGATTTGCTCAGCATTCATAGCGTTCATTTTCTCAGGCCTGATCCCGGAGGAAAATACTGTTTTCTGTCCTACCAGTGCCAGTCAGTTAATAGCACTCACTTTATGCCTCAGGTATAAATCACTCTATTGGTCTTATTAGCCAAAACATTTTTTCACAACCTTGTAATAGTTTTTTCCATGATGTTTTTATGACAATGTCAAAGTAATGAAAAAAATTCTACAACCAGATCTTGATGAAAGCAAATTTGAAATAATTAGGAACAATTTGAGGAATAACAACAGCAGATGGGCTTTAATATGGACAATTTGTCAGAACGGTTTGAGAGACGGATAGAAAACAGACATTACATACGGCTTCTCTGCTGTCAGGGAGAGACAGACATGAACTTTTGATGTTTTTTAATGAAACAGCTCACTACAGAACAGAGGACGAGGTAGATAAAAAACACTCCAATAACTCACCGGCTTTGGTTAAAGCACTAATAACTAGAGAGGGAGCAGCCCTCACAGGTACAACTGACATTTAAACACAGACGAGACTTTCCCATTATAGTACATTCTGTGTTATTTTAACATTCACAAATGAGACAGTCTTGTTTCTGAGAGATACTGTGGTTCACCCTGAGGTTAGCAGACGACCCAAATAACCTCATGGCTGCAGGTCAGACACATGGTCAGCTCCTCATACAGCCTGGAGAGAAGGAAGGATGGAAGGAAGGAAGAAAACCAGAGGGATATTAAGGGTAAATAGTCACTCATCATTTTCAATTAATGGAGCATGGGATTCAAGCAAGAATAGATCTATACTTAACTATAAGCTAACAACAAAGCCTCTCATCAATTTTAATTCTTGAAAGCCTTTGAACCCTTTGACCCAAACACATTTCTCTGGATCACTGAGAAGTCTGTACTGTCACACTGTCACTTAATTTTTCCACCCAAAGAAATTTCAGTTGCATATTAGCTCTCTTTAAATACCAATTTAATTCCAGCTGAAAGTCTTATTTATGCTGACTTCAGGTTGTTAAACAGCTCATGTAACTCTAGGTGTGACAGTACACTGTGACATCACTTTTCTGTGTGGATTAAGGTGCAACAGAGCTCACTTCTGAACAAACCCAAAGTGTGAAGTTAAGCAATGTTTTTTAGCCTGCTATTAAATACACTTAAAAGCTCCATTAATTGACTTTACTATCACCTTGGCAATACTGAGCCACATTATCACCCTTTTGAAGTAGTATTTGTGGCCACCTGACTAATAGAAGAATTATGTTGAGCTGAACTGAAGAGTTTACTGCGGGTTTACCACTACGAGTGACCTCTTTTCAGATTGCAGTTCGTCATTTAATCCATTGATCTGTGTAGTTTTAAGAAATGCTGTCACCTTTTAACCAATTTCAGTCTTGCTGGACAGTTAGTGCTGTGGCCAGATTGGAAATCATAATGAATACTAAGAATTAGTGTTTGCCAACATTAGACATTAGCCTCCATAAGCTAATGTCATGATCATGGTCACACTAGACCAATTGCCGCTGAGTGTATTGAATCGAGGTAGGGTGTGGTTTTGTCTTATGAGTTGTTCATTTGTAATAGAACAAATGTGGACTTTTATCTCTCATAAGTTACATACTGTCACCTTAGAGCAACATTTTCCTGCCAGCAGGAATTTTAGTGTGAGGTCTTATTTTAAGAAAAATATTAAACAAAATATGTCGCAGAGCACCTTTAAATAGATTGAAAAAGTTTCTATGTCTGTCTGGTGGACCTTGCTAGGGGCAAGTACAACTCCCACCCTGACACATAAACATTGAACCCTGGACACACAATAAAACAGTCATCTTGTTTATTAGAATTTATCCCCCAATGACTGTGCCTTGTTGCTCTTTGGACATTATTAGCTACAGCAACTGTAACACCCACCTAAAAGACCTGAAGACCCACAGGAGCTCAATAGAATGGATCTGTTTAGCTTCTTTTTTTTTTAAACACCATGTTCAATCTAATACTAATATTACGTGCTCAGTTCATTCATATGTGTCCAGCTAAAAGAAGTCTACAATATGATGTCTCTGCAGATCACCAGTGTGTTTGCGCACACACCCACCGTTATACACACATACTCTGCAAGTTCGACAGTGCATGAAGCATGATTCACTGATGATTATAATTGTTACCCTCAGCCCTTTGGATAGACCAGTTCTTCAGATAAGTCTAAATAATCCGATTTAATTATCGGTAAAGGGAAGTAATGAGATTACATTTACTTTTCGGGAGTGAAATTGGGTGTAGTAATCCAATTAAAATGTGGTTATGTAGCAGTAATAAGGAACAGATTATCTAAAAAATGGGAAAAAAATAACCATATAAAGCCTCAGTGGAGCAGACATTGAGATGAATAGTGACAGTAGAATGGGGTTGAGCAGGGGTAGCAGCACTTCTGTGTGTGTGTGTGTGTGTGTGTGTGTGTGTGTGTGTGTGTGTGTGTGTGTGTGTTTGTGGTTGTGGGTGTGTGTGGAATATCAAGTCCTGCTGGAAGGGCTAATATATTTATTTAACATGGACAAGCTAATTGTTAGATTCCTTTGAAGCCTAATGAGATTAAAAGAGCAAAGCATATTGACTAAGATATTTCTCCTCCTCTCCATCTCTTCATCTCCTTGTCTTTTTTTCTCTCTTTCATGGTATCTCTGTCTTTTCTCCTTCTTGTTATTTCTCTTCCTTTTTCCATTGTCTTCCCACATGGCCTTGTACTCAAGGGCTCTTCTCTTCTCTTCTCTTCTGCTCTGGCTTTCTGGAAAATGAGTGGTTTTGTTTCTCTTAAGCAAACGTTGAACTGATGTTGACCCCCTCTGTGATTTTTAGTCATGTCTTTTTGTGTGTGTGTGTGTGTGTGTGTGTGTGTGTGTGTGTGTGTGTGTGTGTGTGTTTAAATGAGTGCCTGCTTTGATTGCTGGGGAGAATTGCGCCTTGGAAAGAGAGACAGTAATCTCACGCCTCACACACGCACACACACACGCACACACACACGCACACACACGAGCCTATTCTCTCTGTTCACAGTGTAATGAGGCAGAAATCAGAGTCAAGCTGTGAACTTATGAAACAAGATGTAGATGAACAGAGGCCTTGCCAAGACTAGAAGGCCATCAAGCTGTTCTGTTTATTGCCGTCTCATCCCACTCGCATATACACGGCTGTATTGTCAGTGAAATGGCTGTTATTCTTTAAAGGCCCGATCTGGAGCGCCTTCGCATTGATGTATTTCCCAATCATATATCTGATGAGTTTGGTTCTCACACAGAAAATGAGCTTTTGGAAACTTTCTCTGTCCATTTTGACTAAAACTGTCAGTTTAATAGCGGTGTTTATAAAGTCCCAGGATGCATGTTGACAGTGAGTGGTGCATTGAGGGGTGGAAAAATTATGAGATTTATCGGTGATGATCATCACAAGTTCTTATAAGCTGCAATTAACACACACCAGTTTTCAGAAGCATTCATCTATGCTTTTCTTTTTACTGAGAATACCTAATCCTCACACACCCTGCAACAGTTTGCCTCAATATACCATACACTATGAACTTGTCTTTCAAACGTCAATAACAGTATAACACAGATACTTCAGTCTTTATACAGTTGATATGAATGTACTTGTACATTCATCAGAGGGACTGGTGCTTAACCTACATAGCTATAACAGATCTTTCTCCTGGAAGTCCCTTACAATGTTTACTCTTAGAATTTCCACTGTATATTTTACAATCAAAGAAAAAAACATCAGTTTCGATGTATCTTCTCCAATAATATCTTGGTATGTTTTGGTGAAAACTGGCAAAAACTGCAAATGATTAGCTTTATATATGTAAAAATGACAGACTGCAGATTCAGCTCCTCCACTGCTTTTACCATGACTGTGCAACATGGCTGCTGCCTGTCCTACTGAATCAGAGGATCGTTGGTGATTAGTTTTCTGCATCCAGCTTGACTCATCCCGTGAGCTGACAAACACAGACACATAGGCACATGACTGAACCAGGCTAACCACAAACACCTTTAACTTTGTCTCATACATGGTGTGGATTACATCAAAAGATGCACTGTAGCACTTCTAAGAGCTACAGAAAGAGCAAAAACATCCCCTTTGAGCTACTCTAAATGCACTTAATTACACTTGATACTCAGTGAGGATGCCTGAACTGCACATGTCACTTTAGCAGGAAAGTTTTGAAAAAGCACCATGGTGTTTTTATAGCACAGAGGAATCAAAATTCCACATGTGGTTTGTTAACAAAAAGATGCTTATGTGTGACTAGTACCAGGTTTTTCCTCACAGGGAATATAGTCAATGTTACAACATGTACCAGTCTTTGACTAAAATGGCTTTCCCTCCATCTCTGTCTGTGCCTCCAGACTCTGGAGAAAGTGTTTCATGACCCTCTACCAGACAGCACACGCTGGATCAATACTCAGAGCGTGTGTGTGATCAATAACCAATCTGATTATAATTAATGTAGGATCGAGTGGGGTGCCAGTAGTATACACACACACACAGACACACACACACACGATTCAGGACAGTGTCACGGATGATTTGGGAAGAAAGAGGCAGGGGATGTGAGCTAGGAGAAAATCTTTTTTTTCCTTTTTTACATCCCTCCTCTCCTGCTGGCTGTGGGCCACTTCCACACACTTCTATCTCCCTTCCTAGCTTTCATTTTTCATAGCTAAGGGCTTGAAGACACACTCATGCATCCATGTCATTCTCTGCCTTGTTCATGGTGTCTCCATTGTGCTTCAGTGCATAAGGGAGTGAGAGAAAGTCTGAAAGACAGAGAAATGGAAAATATCTTGGGAGCGACAGAGAAATTGAATCCAAAATGAGGCCTCTCAGTTTTCAACTTCCTTCATGTCTTCAGATTTTTGCCTTATCAGTCCCAACAGAATGTAGGTGTCCCGCCCGTTGTTTGGATGAGGCTTACTCATGACATGATTGGTCTATCTTGTTGTTATCGTACATATCAATCGCCCTGACCCTTGTGAGCAAAATGAGCTACCCCACTTGGATGTGACTCCTCTTTACAGGTTAATATGTTGGTCCAAACAACAAGTGAGTATCAAAGTTTGGGTGTGTCTCATTCTGTTTGATGGGGAAAGTTGTGTATTGGCTGTGAATAATGGGCTGGGCTATTTATTGGTTATGATATTTTAGTGACTATTCACATTAATTAAAACTTGAGGAAATAGTATGTGAGAAAAACTTAGTCAATGCAGTTTGACTGTTGTGTGCCATTAGTTGCTGTCAGGTTGATTAAAAACGTCACTGGTTTCACTGGTTATATTGATTACTCTTTTATAATGAATTATTGAATATGACACTGTTATAATTATGATAACAAACATTTTGTGACATTTTTCTCAGACAAACTGAAGCTCTACATTTATATGAATACATCATGACAAATTTGGACCTGTACTATTCAAATGATCCTGGTTCTTCTTATAAATACATCCATATTTTAAGATGAAAAGAGACTTTAAAAGGCACAAAACTGGAAGTTTGGCCTGGGACTGTGCGAGGATAATATCACTTTTATACAAGTTTGGTCTTATTTTTATAATTTTGGCCATCATTTCTCTCAGTAATAACAAAGGTGTACTCACCAAGTTCATTGCTGAGAATCTCAGAATACAGCAACATGACTGAAAAGAAGTCTGGCTGGACTACAAACACAAACAGTCAAATGATCAGATAGAAAACTCCAGGTTAGTTAAACTTATTCGGAAAGATAACAAAAATGTGGAAGTGTCACTGTCAGAGTTCTGCAGACCAACTAACTGCTTAAAAATTGATTTAATAATATAATACAATCTTTATTACTAGTGTTTTCCAGGAAGAAGAAAAGGGGGTTAATATTATAGGCAAGCAGGCCAATTCAGTTTAGGTACTTGTGCACAACATTATCTGGGCCACTGAAGGGTTTTTACTGTGTCACAGTAAAGTTGTGCACACAGAACAAACTGGGCCAAGAATTGACCCTTGTGGAACACCACTTAATGGAGGGTAAATGATGAAACAAAATCATTTATTGAGTCAATTGAGGGCTGTGTTGGACAAATAAGGTTTAAACACCCATTATGTGTGTGCTTCCAGATATCCCCTATAGATAAATGTTGCACTGTTATCAGGCAGAAGCAGCACACAATACTGCATGGAGCCAATGCAATCAGGTATTTTTACAAACATGGACTCATCTTCAGTTTTACTGAAATACTAAATTTGAAGTTGAAGTTGTTTGAAATTCTGGTTGTATCCAACCTGTCTGTATGTATGACATACTATCTATGACTGTAATCATTAACTGTCCCATTAGACTTTGCTGTAGTGATGCCTCTGTCACTTTAGTGAGTATAGTGTTAAAATGATGGACAGAACCACAAAAATAGGACCCAAGTTGTAATGAAGAGGTATTATCCTTTAAACCTGGTCATATAAAAAGCAGCACATTATATTACTGCTCCCAGCTTGTAATAAGCTCAGTAATATTGTTACCTCTCAAATCATCCTGATATCAAGCAGTGTATGACTTTTGCAGGGTTAAGAGGTCAAATACTCCGTATGAATAATAAGAGCATATAAATCTAGTTCTATGAGACACACGATATTGGATGGTTCATAACTGGTTTAAATGGTTAATGTGGTCTATACCTCTGGGAGAAGAGAAAAGGTCTTGAGTGATTAAAGAATCATAGAACTGATCAATAAAGCATAGAGGGAACGAAAGGGAAAGAATTAAAAAAAGAAATAGAACGGATGAGTGGGAGAGGTCATGATATAATCCTCGAGGACGGATGAACTCTGACTTCTCTGATAAATGTTACAGTACATTGTGTGTTTGTGTGTGTGTGTGTGTGTGTGTGTGTGTGTGTGTGTGTGTGTGTGTGTGTGCGAGTGTGTGTGCGCGAGTGCGTGTGCGTGTGTGCACAGGTGAGTGTTAACTATAATGGGCTTTTCAGGAGCCCATTATACTTGTTGGGTATGACAACTTTGCCAGGATCAAAATGATGGATCCTGTAAGTTTAATTGGTTGTTTGAGGCTCAAGTTGGTTTTAGGTTCAGGTTAGAATTGGGTTAGGGTTTAGCATTCAGTTGTGATGGTTAAAGTTAGAGTAGGGGGCTAGGGAATGCATTATGTCAGTGACGGATCCATACAAATATAATGAAACAAGGGTGTGTGTGTGTGTGTGTGTGTGTGTGTGTGTGTGTGTGTGTGTGTGTGTGAGAGAGAGTGTGAGAGAAAAAGAGAAAGAGAGGGACCAAGGTTAAAAGTGACATAATAAAAGAGAAGGGAAAAGCCAGAAAAGCATAACCTATTTATTGACACTTATACACAAGCAGACACACACACACTGTCAAAGCAACGTGTCATGTAAAACTCCCAGCTTCTGCAACTAGCCTTTTTTTCCCCATTTCATTCTATTTCTCTTTTAATCCATCTCTTTCTCCCCATGTATTGTATGTTCATTTTTTTCCCTCCTTTTCCTCCTGAGGCGAATATGAGACTTTTCCTTCTCACCCCTTTTTTCACAACAGGCATAAAGTGTTTCTTTTTTTCTTACCATCTAGTGCCAGCCTGTCTCATATTGTCAGGAAAATAGGCAGTCTAAAGGAAGTAGGGCGAATGGAAGGATGTGTGCGTGCGTGCGTGCGTGCGTGCGTGCGTGCTTGCTTGCGTCTGTGTTTTGAGATGACTTAACAAACTTCTGTATTAAAAAAAAAATCAATGATATCCTGATAGAAATCATTTGGGACTAGTGTTGCCACGATACTTCAGACTTTGAGAAAGTCTTAAAACTGCACCGATTTTCATTTAAAGCCACTTTACAGCCTCCAATATACAATTGATGAAATATGGCCTTTTGTATTACAACTAACCTGAAGTGTAATTGGTTACACCTCTGGGTCACGCCCAGTTTTTTTTGTTTGGAGCATTTGGCTGGTGGCACTGTGAGATGACTTTTACAAATAACCTTCTCTTTGATGGAAACTGACTGATATTTATTTTATTCTTAAGTTCAATTTTAGATGAACTTTGAATTTAAAACAACTATATGGGGAATAATGAAATCCACCCCTGCACTCCTCACCGTGGAAGTGTCAGGACAGCAGATAGCAACGCACGCCACAACTTTTTCACCCATGTTCACCAAGACAATGTCATTTTCACAGTAATACGTCGAAGAAATTTCTCCTTTGCTTGATTGTGAGTCGGTTTCCAGGATAGCTGCCAAGTATGCTCGAAACTATCCAGTGTGACCAAGTGTAAAAATAAAGATTTTTTATCCGTTCTGAATGGCTGCAGTTGAAGATGGAGTAAAAAGCCTCCTGTCATAGAAAACCAGAGAAATTGAACAAATGGAGATAATCGAGCACAATTTTGATCATTCATTTCTCAAAGGCATTCGTGGTGTTGTACTTGTCTGTACAGACAGGAAGTGAAGGAATTTAATGAAGAAATGTGCCTCTGTGCAAAGAGAGCTCTGAGCTGGTTTCACACACTGTTTGAAAAGCAAACATGAACTTGGTTTGAATCATATTGACCTCTGAAGTTGGTTCAGATAATGGATAGATGGATGGTTACTGCAAAAGTTTGACACTGACCAGATTACCTAAATTGCTTATAAATGAATGACTTGTTTAAGAGCTTTTTTTGTTTTCATTATGAGCAATGGACTGGTAGAGCAGCTCAAGAAAACCATCATCTGTGTTCCACCTTTTTCGATTTGCTCTTCTGTCACACCCACGAAGTCTCCTGCTTATTCTTTTTCTTCATGAACATCTTAAGCACATCGGCCTTTAAAACTTTCCTTCTGTATAACATACAGTGTGTTACTTCACCATCCTGCAAATATATTTTATATAAAACTACAGCAGACATACAGTAACATACACTATGTTTAGAAGAATCAGAGTGGTATTTAACTAAAGTGGGTCTTTAAGCAGACAGTAAGTTGTGTGAGCTGCTGTTTCATGGTAAAATGGAAATGAAACCAATATTTGTTTTTGTGTTTGTATTTGTGCAAAACCTTTTCAGACTTGACAGCAGCAGACTTATGGATACCCTGAGACTTGAGCCAAAAGAAATCTCTGCCTGTGTTGGTGACAGAGAACTTCAAATTCTTGTTGTTATGGGAAGTCGTTCCACATTCAAAATTTTTATGTTTCAACTTTAGCTGAAGCATTCTCCTGCTCCTCTGAGGGCTGATATGGCCCACAGGAATCCAGAGCTCATGAAACAGCTCATAAGTTCACAGCCCATTATATAAAGTTGAATACATGGACAAGAAGCGAAAATCATGGCTGATTTTGTTTTGGATTTTTGAAAAGCGAGCTTGTTGATGATGTGACAGTTTCCCTTGTCATCTTCCTCTTTACCTCTTTCTCTCTCTTGTCTGTGATGTGCAACTGTTTCTATTTGAGAACAAACAGCCTCCTTCGTCAACACTGCATCACATCTGTCAGCAGGCCGTTCATCTTACTGTGTGTACGTGTTTGCCTGAGCGTTTGTGCTCCCTTGTTAGAGATGTTTTAGATGAGTCAGTGTTGGTGTTTTGTGTGTCTGGATGTACATTTTGTGTCATCTTCTGGGCAATGAGTCAGTGTTTATGATGGGAGTGTGTGTGTGTTATCTCTTAGCGTGTCATTGCAGCATGCTGTCGACAGAACTCTTTACAAATCCTCCCCCTAAAAACAGTAGGATAATAGAAAAATTAAGCATCTTGATTTGGTTTTTGCAGTTATACAGCAGCTCGGCTCCGCGCTTATTTTATGAGTGCAGCTGAAATCAGCCACAGTTTGGCTACAGAGAGAGACTGAATACACACATACATGCATTTCCCAAGTAATGTAAGGACACATCCACCCACTCTCACTTATTCACACAGACAAATACACACACTAAATGATACTGAAATGAGAGCACACACTTGGAGCCAGGTAAAAATAAACACACACTGTTTGTGGGTGGGATCTATATCTAAAAATCTACTTTTCGTTCCAAGTCAAAAGCTTCCGAACAGTGACTTCCCAGCAGCACATATAAACATTTTCTGAGGGATTATGTGCATGCGTGAACAGTTTGGCTGTTTTTGAATATGAAAGCGTGTTTATATTATATTACTATTTGCATTTGTTTACCCCAGCAATTCTCTGAAATCTGCCAAATCTGTTTATGTTGCATAATTATTCCTGCACCCCCTCTCACAGTAATCTATAAGCACTATATCTGGAATGAGGAATGAAACCTTTGATTTACTTATTCTTGTCTTGTCACAAAACTCTTTAGGACACATGATCACCAGTTTGTCTCAGTTGCAGGATCATCAAGTTTTTTTACACATTGGGAATTAATCAGTTCCAACCAAAGGTAAATAGAAAAGATGCAACTTCTATGTAACATTTAGGGAAATTGGTTCTTTGAAACAGCAAATAACAAGATACAACAGAATAAATGGAAAATAGATGATAGGATGAAACTGAGTTGTATCAAACATAATGCAACTGACTGGTATATGTATTTAAAGGAGCTAGTTCTAAGTTTTGCTATTCCTATACAGCCACAATAGCATTAACAGCTGTTTACTTAACAGTCTAGAAGAAATATTGTGAGTCCTGCATCAAACATCAAAGTCTTGTCTCTATCATGTCTTTTCTTCTCCTGAAGTTAGCACGCTAACCAGCTAGCCCTAGCTCATCTTGTCTCTTTCCGATAGCGACTCACTGTAGCCTCCAGCCTGCCCTGAAGATGTAGCGCTGCTCAGAAGGCGTATTATCACGTCTTGTCTTGTAAACGCAACAGTGGCTGAAGATCTTGTCAAGCGACAATCACCACCCAAAGACAAATCCACTACCTCTTCTTGGGGGAGCCCAAGAAGTTTTCAGTCTAGAAAGGTCTAGAAAGGAGATGTAATCCCAGCAGCATGTTTTGGGTTCAAAGCAGTTAAGTTCAGCAAAGGCCTTGCAAAGGAAACTCATTTCAGCTGCTTGTATCGCAAAGTCTTGGGTTTCGGGTCACTGCCCAAAGCCCATGACCACAGAGAGCCTCTGTTCTAGCAGCTACTGTAACTATGCCTACTGAAGAAAAAAAAATAATTCAAACCTTTTTGATTTTACCAAATTTAAAGAACAGTTACTTTGTGAGCACAGAAAAATGACTACTTGGTTTGATTCATATCCATAAAACTCACCAACACTCTCTTCTAAAGCCATTTCTCCAACTCTCTACTTGCAATCTCTGCTGTCAAAAGACTTCTACATCATTCAGTCCTCTCTGTCCTGCTGTTATTACAGACATGTCTGAACCAGCCACGGCCAATCTACTCACTCACAGATTGAATTCTTTTGTTGACTTGTGACGTTTTATCCACAGTGGTCGACTGTTTATTGGAAATGGTGTTTGTAATCTAAGTAAGACTTTGTTCCAAGCCTGGGTTTTTAGCTAGCTGTGATTACAAATGTCAGTCTGATTTTGAGTGATGTTTTTCTACTAGAGCAGAAAAACCGGATCCTCAGATCCCTCCTCACTGCAAAAGTCTGGTGTGAGACCTGCATGAAATGAATTTAAAGTGAAAAATAAACTAAGATAAACTAAAATAAACTCTTCTAATATCTGCCGGTGTATTTACAATGGATGGTCTGGTGGATAAAAACAGGAAGACAGAGGTTTCTTCAGGACAGCGGTGTTTCTTTTCTTCAGTTACACAAGCAGCAGCAGCCAGATTTAGCCCCCAGTTTGACTGCTGTTCACTGCATAAGTGTTGTAGTTGTGTAACAAGGCTGGCCCTGTTCAGCTATCTGAGTATAGTTCTAGTGTACATACACACTTGACTGTACCTTGGTGAGGCACCTACCAGAGTCAAGGGCCTTCTCCATCAGTCGTGAGCGCCACTGTTCTCCCCTCTCCGTCTTCTCTCCAGGCTGCAATACAGGACATGAGAGACAATGAGCGCTCTTACTGAAAACTCCAGGGCCCACACTTCAGTTTTAGAAACACTGTTATTTTTCTTGTAGTTATTTTTAATATCTCTTTTTATTTCACAATAATCAGTGTACAACAACTGGCACTCACCAATGGATGAACTCGCAAATGCAGCAGGACACTGAATACTTCCTTCTAGTTTTAATGCTTATGAGCTTTAGATTAAAACTGCCATACATTACTGTACTGTGCTAACTTAACTCCCTAACACCCCCACTGTACTTGTTTATGAACACTTACAAGCACTATTATAAGTGTTTTGGTAGCAACATCATTTATGTATCTCCTTTTTACAGATGGGATTTTATTTCACAGCACATTTTATACGAGGAAACTACAACAAAGTTGCTTCTGTTGTTGTGAGTTAAAGGTCCCATATTTTACACTTTTCCAGTGTTTTATTTGTTTTGATCCATTAGAAGATATATTTGTTGTTTTAAAAACAAAATCCATCTCAACGTAGTTTTACATCTCCTCTCTCAGGCTTCTCTCTGGTGCTCTCGTGACAAAAGGTCGGTGAGCCAATCAGAAGAGAGGAGGCTTTAAGCCTGCAAGGTTGGATGGTGGGTCCTGGTATGCTGGACTTGGGGCATGGCTGAGAGCAGTGACTGCTTTGTTGTGACATAAATTTTTTTTGTTTTTGTTTTTTTAGTTGTTTTTTTGGGCACATGTTTGCCTTTAATTGGATAGCTACAGTGAAAGAGAGAGGGTAAAGAGGGGAAGGCATGCAGCAAAGGGCGGCCGGTTGGATTTGAACCCTGGCCGCAGCGGTTATCACTAAGCCTTTGTGGTACACTCTCTACTAGGTGAGACACCTGGGTGTGTGTTCATCACAAAGTTACAGAAATCCTGACAGCTCATTTTAAGGCTTAGTTTCTGAATACAGGCTGTGTGTATTTCTTTGTGGAATGAGCACTTTGATTCTTTCACAGTATTAATATAGAACTAGACCTGCTTTATAAAAAAAAAAGACATAGAGATCTCACTTTATACAATATGAAACCTTTAAAAGATACTGCAAAACTAAGCCTGTTTACTTTTATACTTTGGTAGCAGATAAGGAAGTGATGTGCCTCACTTCTCGTTGATGATACAGACCAGGGATCCCCATACATGAGCGCTTCAGTTGGACCCCTCCTCTGCGTAATGTAATCAACATTTCCAACTCAGGAGAGGGTGTCTAATGCCAGCTTTAATCCTCCAAAACTATTTTGATTGGGTGCGTACCAACCACCAGGTTGGTACGCCAGGTCTCAGGTAGGTTCTAGTCATAAGAAATACCCTTGAAGTTCTGTATTTAGATATAAAACCACTAGACTCTGCTTTTAAAAATGAACACTTAAAAACCAAGTTGAAATACAATATTTACTAGCCATTACAAAACATAATCATAGAGTAGTAGCCATGGAGTTTTGCACTCATGATTTCTCATGACTGCTGTCGAGAAGAATGTGAATGAACACCAGACAAAGAAGGAGGAAAGCAAACCACAGTCATCCACAGTAATTTGTGTCCCTGGAGAGGCCGGAGTCCACTCTCTCTGAAAAGATGAGTCAAGAGTTTAAACAGTGGGGGTTGAGAGAAAAAGGGAGACGGGCGAGTGGAGACAGAAAGATGAGAGGAGCCACAAAGTGAGTCAGAGAGGGATGATATGTGGGTCATGACTCCGTGGTTTTCTGCGAATCTGTCTCTTCCTCTTCATTACTCACATGACCCAACCCGACTGGTTGCTTCAACCAGGCTCGGCACTCGCTGACTGGATGGATGGGTGGCTAATTGGCTGGCTAACTGATGGATGGATGACTGATCTGGTGTCCGTATGACTTTTTTCTGTGTGGATGGACGATGATGATGGATGATGGATTGATGGATGATTGAGGATGCGTGAATAAAATGGATGGATAAGAAGTGGCTGTGTGGGCATCAGCATCTATAAATGGACTAACAGATTGAATTGGTCTTGTGTCAACTGGTTTCTAGTAACTCGTGGTATTTTGCGCTTTTTTCCCCAGTCAGGCATGAATGAGGGTCTCTAATTGAATAAACACATATCTATCTCTGTGTGGAAGACTTGCATTGTCTGTCAATCCATTAAAGTTAGATGGCCCTCCTAACTTCTTTCATTAATTTGCTACAGCTTCGTCTATACGAGCCTCAGCACCAATGAAATTGATGAACGGTGTTATTTTCAGTTTAGGTGCTTTAGAAAGATTCCTCTACAGCTGTGTGTGTGTGTGTGTGTGTGTGTGTGTGTGTGTGTGTGTGTGTGTGTGTGTGTGTGTGTGTGTGTGTGAACATCTTGATCAGCTGGATAGAAGGAAGAGTAACACCTTGTCTCAGCAGCACAAAAGCAGCAGCTGTGAGTTGTCCTTCAGTGTCTACACACAATCCATTCACTGCGCTCAGAGGCGCTCGACAAAGCTCACAGCCCTATTCATGTCATGTGAAGTAAAAAATAGAAGAGGCCACAAAAAGACTTGAAGTGTAAAAAGAACGGTTGCAGCTTAGTTCAAGTAAAATACGAGTAAAGCCAGTTAAACCAGATAAACAGCCGCAATGGTTAAAAGAGTGCCCCACCAGTGTAGCATCAGACTCCCTCAGCACTGTTAATCTGAACTCATAATGGATAATTTAGATGAAGGATCTAAATCATGGTGTTGATTGTGATTGTTATCATCTATGAACCCCTATCCTCAGGAGCCGCAAAAGCCTGGAGTTCACTGTGTATCAGTTGCTTTTTGGGAACATAAAAGTTTGTAACGTCATTTTCATCGAGTTACCACAAACAAACTGACACAGAAACCCTGGGACAGGTCACTTGGAATGCTGGTTTGTTTCTAGGTTTCAGTGCAAAGCTGCCATTGTTCCGGTGGTGTGTGTGGTGTGTGTATTTGATAAGAACTTGACCTCAAAAAAGGCCAAATGCCAATTTTTTGCCCCCTGACAGGTTAATCCAGCAACAGTTGTTAAGGCAAACCCGGTCTCACGTCAGCTCGTTTCCAGGTACATGAAAAGATTGATATTGATTTTGTGTATATGGACATGAATTATCCATTTCTTTCGTGATGCCCAGCACAAGTTTTAGTTTGTGAAATTATTACTAAATTTAATGTTGTGATTCCTGTACATTTACAGGAGTTTTCTATTGTTGCACTTGGTCAAGTTTAGAGAAAGGTGTTCCTCTGCTTTGAAACAGAAAAGGTTCACAGTGTGTTTATTTATATTCAACCAAAACCACAATCTTTCCTAAACCTTTGCAACAGAAATGCTTTTATTGCCTAAACCTAACCACAGACCAAACTCTAGATGTGAACCCTGGCCTCTGGTGTGAAAGTAGTGGCCTTTCTGCACCTGCCATCCACCCCAACATACTGTACCTCCTGTCTACTTTACAGGTAATGAATGTCGCACTTCATTCATTTAAAAAATATGTTTCCATTTTGTGCTGAGTGTCACAGAAATAAATAAAATTAATATCCAGGAACATGAAATCAGTAAATTACATTTCATGTTCCTGGGCGCGAACTGATGTGAGATTGTTGTATGGTTGAGGTATAGGTACAGACTTTCTTAGCCTCTGCAGAACGGGCAGACTTCTTCCAGCACGGGCCCTGAACATTGGCACTGAGCACTAACCGTGAACTGTGAATTCATCTAATATCAATGTAATTCCTTGGATTCTGAGCTGTCTGTTTGATGACAACTGAAAAACACAACTTAAATGCATCCCTGTACCTAACCTAGGAAATGATTTTAAGTTCTTCCGAAGCTAATACATTCCCTCCAGCCTAGCCCTTCTGTACTGTATAATAATAACTCTGTGTCAGCTGCTGATATGATACCACAACATGTAGTCTGTTGTGTGCAAGCGTATTTATGTGAATGATAACATAATGACTTGGCAGTTCGCAGGTGGCAAAAAGCACTTTTTGAAAAAAACAGTATCTGATATTACAAGAAATGTTTTGGTGGTAAATGTAAATGCCGCAGCATCTCGGACAGATTGCTGTACATCTCTATCATTGCTGTGTATTTTACAGTTTTTCCTAGCTGTATTAGAGTGTAAGTACTTTGCAGTGTCAGAGTTGACTTAAAGTCTGTCTGACAGTTGGATGGAAACTTGCTCTCTGTCACTATGTCGCTCTGGCTGGAGGGGAAGGGGAGATTAGTGGGATGCTGTCCCAGGCTGAGAGTCCCTGACCTGAGTGAGGACAGCAGCCGTGTCCTAGCTATAAAGACAAAAAAGAGGGAGAGATCACAGACAAGGCACTGCACACACTTCCATCACATCCCCGCTCCCTCCTCCTCCTCTTTAGCTCCCTCCACTCTCTTCCCCTGCCCTTCCTTTCAGTCAGTGTCTCCCTCTGTCTCTCTGGGCATCTCTTCACCCCTCTTTTTATAGTGTCAGACACCCAGGGTCAGTGAGTTCATCCAGATAGACAGACATAAGTGTACCAGCGTCTCATCAGAGGAATAAACTCTGTGGTTTGTCCTCATGTAGCAGCCAGGGTTCACATACCACTGAGATGTAGATGACTGACGTAGCCCTCATAAAATGGCTGTATAATGAAACACCACAAAAAAACAAACACACCCCGCAACGGTTGGCATTGCTGGATGTCAGTCAGCCTCAGCAGCAAACTGCTTTCCATTTGCCTGAAGGTGATTTTGATGTAAAAGGAAAAGGACAAAGTAAGGGGGGGAAATACTTTTAGCGAGGTGGGACACATTTCAGTGTGATTATGCTCTGTTTTGAGAAGTAAAAGCAGTGACATAAAATACTTGCTGGTGGTAATAGAGACCAGGCAGAACATTTACATGCCTAAACAGCATTTGTGTGTATGTGACTTTACTGTTTCTGTGTAGGGCAAGTCACATTACTTTGTTTTGGGAATCTCAGGGGCTGTAGTGCACCATACTTCAATGCACCTAGTTTTTGTTTGAATATGGGGCGTATGATACAGGCACTAGTTTTGGGAAGAAACTTTTAAGGTTACAGATTTACAGGGTGGGAAACAGGTCAGCCCATTGGTCCACCACTTTGGTCCATACTGAAATATCTCGAAAACTGTTGGATGGATTGCCATGAACTGTAATTCACTCATTCACGTCCACCTCTGCATGAATTGTGATCATTTTGATTGTCCTTCCATTTCCTCTAGCGCCATCATCAAGGCAAACTTTTAATTTGTACTGTACTTGAGTAAATGACCAAAATACCTGCAAAAGTAATGACATTCCCATCGACCCTCAGATTTACTTTGTGTTAAGTGCTATTTAGCAAACGTTATGCTAACATGCTAAACTAAATCAACATGGCAAACATTTATCCTGCTAAATATTAGCATTTACCCCAAAGCGCTGCTGTGCTAGCCTCACAGAGCCGATAGCTCGGCTGTAGGTCCTTGTAGAGTAACTGTAACTATGCATGCAGTTCAACAAGTGGCTTAACCAGACAAACAGGATAGAGCAGCATTCAACAGGTCCACATCAAATGCAAATATTACACCAAAATGTCCAAGAACAAGCCTCCCATTTGTTAGATTACAAAACAAGACATAATAAAGTCAGACACATTATAACTCATTAAGTACAGGGTAGGATCCAATAACCCTGTATGGTTTGCATTGTGTTTTTTCCACCTCTAAGATAGTACACTTCTACTTGCCCGAAGACCACATAATGGAATTAATTTGAAAATTTGAATAAACATGATTTTATGTTTCATTATCAATAATTATGTGTTAAACACCAAATTTCATTCATGGAGAGAAATCCCAGGAGTCTTGGGAAAAGAATTATTACTCGGCAAATAATATTGTTTTCATCAGTTTTCAGACAGCAGTGGAAATAGTAATTCCTTATTTGACATTGCAGATAACAGATAATAGTTATTTGGTTTCCTCTATGTTAATCTCCAGTCTCCTATGAACATTTCCTGTAGGGCCCATGCCTGTTTTATAAAACCACTTTTAATCACATTTATTATCCTTTTGTGAAAGGTCTACTGAAGCCATGTCATCAGCATATTCAGAAAGACTGCGAGAGTATGAATCCAGAGTTCACTAAGCTACAGGGAAAATAAAACTGTAGTTAAAAGGGATCCCTGTGGAGCTCCTTGTGCTAACAAGGCTCTGTTCTGACATAATGTAGAGCCATTGAAACAGACCCTCTGTGCTCAATTGAACAGAAAGTCTTTGATCCAGACAAAGAGGCATCTGTTAATACCCAGGTCATTCACTCTCTTCAGCAAAATGTCAGTTTTCATTCAATTAAAAGAAGTCAAATTTAAGAATGAAGTTCTGCCGGATGCTACAAAGCTTTGAAGGTGGTGTGTACAAACTTAAACATGGTTAAAACTGCATCATCAGTCAGACTTATGAACTGTGGTGGGCCGAGATATTCTCTCACAGATGAAAGGAAGAGATTGGCTTTTCATTTTTTTCATTTTTGGCTTGGAATTTGTGCTATACTTTAGGTCTAAAATCATTTAGTGAGCTGGTGAAACGTGTTTTGTATTGGCAGTGACCTCCATGAAATAAAGTGCAGTTATCTAGAAAATAATAAAAGCTAGTGAAGACTCTTTTTAACCTTTGACAGCAGTCTGTAAGTACCTGCCTTGTTTACTATGTCAGGGCCTTAGATTTTTCCTGTTCTGATTCTAGTCACATTAAGCTCTGCTATCACCTGTATTAAATCTACCAAAAGATGTGATTGACTTCATTTCATTAACAGGAACTGTTTACACATTTTGCCAGGCCTCATGCACAATGCCAAAGCAAAGATATTTATTTTCATTTTAGAGTCTATTTCAGCCTTCACCATGAAGAAAATGTACCTTCTCTGCTGTGCAAGTCGTCTGTTAGAAAAGTGCAGACGTGTCCTTCAGATGTCCCAAAGCACTCTGCATCACTCTGTGTTAGGCAAAAAAAAATTACTGAGTGGGCCTGCTGTCTGTAAAATCTCTCTGCCGCCAATAAATACATCGTTTACCTGAAAAAGCTGCAAAAAAAAAAGACATTTGAGCAGAAATTGCTCATTTTTGTTGTTTGAGGTAGTCTGAGTGGCAGTTGCACTTTTTGGCATCTAAAACATGTCTGAACTGAAATCTTCTTTGGTATGCTTGGGTTAAAATGATTATAAAGGTAAAGATATGTCAAATGCTGGCATGTTGGTGTAGCTTTATACCTGCGTCACCCTTCCTGCCCTTGGTTCCTAATACAGACTTCTGCTGTTTCTGCAAATGAGCAGAGCTGTTGTTTTTCTGGTGAGGACAGTCTGCGCAGACAGTTGAAAATGACAGATGGTGAATTAAAATTACATTAGCTCACCAAATCCACTTGTCTCTGTCATCAAGTGCCAAGAGAATATTTAAGTATTTATTGAAGTATTAAATATGTTTCCCTCTTGTGTGATTTATATTGGGACAAACCCTCAGAAAAGTGAGAGAAAGAGAAGAAGAAGAACATTAAGACATTAAAATCTGATTGAAATATAATATCTATCAGTTATCTGGTTCACAAGTGAAGTTTTAAATTTCCATGTTGGCATTCTTTCCTCTCTAAAGCCTCATTCCCAAACTAATTACTGGGTGAAAAGAAAGAAGAGAGAAAGAAGGGAGAGATGCAAATAAAGAGATAGTAAAGCAGAGAGAAAGAATAAAGCTAGTGAGGCAGACTTAAAAGGGAAAATGTAGGAAATATTTCTCTTCCTGGATCAATAATGATGTTTCGTTACATCTAATGTCAGAAGCTAAAGATTTGAGCGCTACTTAAAAGGTTGAGAAAGTTTGTCTTACATCAATATTTCTGATGAGAAATATTTTTGAGAATATGACAGTACTTGCTTGGTACTAGCTACCAAAGGTACTGTAGATGTCGTAGCTACTGGAGATGTGATTCTTCCATGATTGACAAGAGCAGTATATTAACCTTACCAGTGTTCTAGTCAGACGGGAAAGTCGAAGAGAAGATGTCAAGCACAGTAAACAATAACAACATGTGGAATGGCAGCAGCAGGTGCAAGTGCAGATGCAGCGACAGGTCCAACACAACTTGTGTGTGTATGGATATTTATAGTTTATAGTTTATAGTTATATATTCGATGCAGATCATCAGGGAGAAGTTACACACGACCAAAAGTCAGTATGCAAACAGTGCCACAGAACATTTCAAATGAAAGGTGGAAACACCTAAAACTTATCTAAGCAGCTCAGAGACAGACGTCAGATCTGTACACAGAATTCAGTGAGTGAGTTTCAGTTGTTAACTTTATATTAACAATGTTCATGTCCTGAAATGTTTCCTTTATTGCTTGTGAATTGTGACAGCTGGCATCTGTTGCAGCAATGCAACGCACGCGTGTGTGTTTTATCGGCTATATGCAGCGGCTTATGTTATTTTCTCTTTTTTGCTGTGGTATTGAGTTTGGTCTCGAGAATCGTGGAATTTTATTGGTTTTGGTACTGACTACCAAATTTCTGGTATCACGACCTCCCTAGTTGTCAGGTTACACTAACTAGCTAGTTAATAGCTATTTAGCTTGATTGTTACAGTGATATTTTACAGCAAAAATAGATAATTTTCCAGTCAAATAAGTAAAGAAATGTAAGTTCTTGAAGGTTGACGTTTCATATCATGAAGGTATCATGAAAAAATGACGATGTTTAAGTTAAAGTTAAAATTTTCTCTTTCTTTTCAGAGTCTGAGGAAGAAAAATTCTCAGTTTCCTCTCCCTTCTTTACTCCTCTATTTTCTCTCCCATATTTCACCTAGAAAAGGTTGAAACCTAATTAGAGGTCCAGGTGAACATATTTGTGTTCACAAGACTGTGTTAGCTTCTGTCTGTCTGGCCTACCAGCCAGAAATTCATTAATTTGGCGACGTCCTGTTCCCAGCTTGCATATTACACACACACACACACACACACACACACACAGTATCACTGCCAAAAGGACAGAAGGTACAATTATGTCAAGGTAATGTTGCAAGTTAAAGGATTTCAACATATTGCTACTCTATGAAAACCTCATAACTGTGTTTGTTCATGAATTAAAGGTCCACCAGGTTTCTCTAATGTCAGCCTATGCACTCTGCCTCTCTGTGCCACCTGTGGGTGTGAACTGAATCATAGTTCTCTGACGTTCATATTATAAGACAGACGCACAGGGGACAGTCTGTCATCTTTGTCAGCCACATTTTCTACGTACATTCAGATGGTCTGTCATGATGAACACTTGGTTGGCATTTAAATATTTCTCTACTTTAAATTGATATTGTATGAGAACTTAGTCATGAGACATGGGTGATTTATTTCCAGTGTTGAGGAAAGTGTTTTTACACTGACTTGATAATCTAAAGATAATCATGTAAAACTGTTTCCAGAAACCGTAAAATCCGTTTCTATGACGAAGCAGAACAGGGACAGACTCTGTAACCACATTGTCTGAACAAAGAGAAGAGCAACATCAGATTATCAGAATTTTTAGCATTGATTACATTCATTTATACATTCAGAAGCCTTGAGGAGAGCAGAATTAATAACCTCAGCTTGGTGACCAGAGGAATGTACAGAGTGAAAGCTGAAAAGGTGAAAAGCTGAAGCGAGGGAAAGCCAGCTCATCTATTCATCCAAGTCCGGCTGACAGTCTATTGCTGCCCGCCTTGGGCTGGTCATCTGACCCAACTGACGAATCTGATCACTCAGTTCCCCAGCTTCATGAATTCTGGCTTTTTCATTTCTAGTAATTATGTGCATCCTTATATTCCCACAGGGTCCTGTCCAAAAGCAATGTGTGTGTGTGTGTGTGTGTGTGTGTGTGTGTGTGTGTGTGTGTGTGTGTATGTGTGTGCGTGTGTACATGCATGTGTGTGTGTGTGTGTGTGTGTGTGTGCGTGTGTACATGCATGTGTGTGCGTGTGTACATGCATGAGTGTGCGCGTGCGTGCGTGCGTGTGTGTGTGTGTGTGTGTGTGTGTCGAGTCCTGCAAGTGTATGTCTTTGTGTGAGTCGACATAAGTGATATCTGTTTATCTGTTGTACAAGTGTGCCTTTGTTGCACAGATAATTACTCACCTGTGTGTGTATGTGTATGTCCTTTAGCTTGTTAAGAGCCACTGTGTGGAACAATAACTACACGGACAGAGAGAGGAAAAAGACAAAGGGAGGGTAAAGGAGAGGAGAGAAAGAGAGAATTAAATCAGTCTGGTGGAGAAAACAAAATGACACATAACAAAAGAAAAATACAGAGGAAGAAAGAGATGGAGAGAGCGAGAGAAAAAAATACAGATGAAATGAAAGAGACAGACGAAAAACAGAGAAAATAGCAGCAAAGACAAAAAGAGAAAAATTGAGAGTGATCGTCCCCTCAGAAATGGTCCTGGTCTTTTATCTTCCTCCTTTCTAAATGTTAAACCTTTTAGTACAGATGAATCCAGGTTGAAGGCGGAAGTAAACAATATTGTGGTGGCATCTCACTTGTGTGTAACAGTGTAATGTATGCATGAATAGCCGAGTAGCTTTTGAAATGTGATCAGGAGATCTTGTAGAACCTGTTTTCATGTTGAAAATATAGACATCAAAATACCAGTGAAATAAAGATTATCATCTAAAACACTTCACATGTCAAGTGTAGTCCACCTTAATTTGATGTCTTTGCACCTTCAAATCACCAAAACCGCACTGACAGCTCTGTCCTGTCATCAGCTGCTCCAACATTAAACTTCAAACAGTGGAAAAACTAAAAAGCAAAATCCACAAGCCTCCACTCCATGAAATTAATTTCACTTTAAAGTGAGACCATGTCATTTTTAAAAGAAGAAATAACACATTCCTCCTCTGAAAATTCATAAGCAACAAAATACCCAATCAGAAGGCAATTTGATGAAATCTTCACAAGAAAGGAATGAAGTGATTATGGAAATGTTAACATCATGGTGTTGTGAGGGGATAGTCAGAGAGTCTGGAGTCTTGGGTTAAGTTTGTTGAAGTAAAGAGGGTTTTCACTATATACATTATATACAAGTACACAGAGGTTAAAGTGGGCCGGAACGATCCAGAACAGTGCTCTGACACCTTTGATTAATAGGTAAATCAGTCGGTTATTATAAAGATCAGTTTCTATGTGTGAATTAAAAAGAGCAACAGAATGGCTTGTTGACCAGCGGAGAAATGTGGTTCTGGTGTGAACAGCTAGGCTGCTGCTCATGTGACATAGAGTTGGACTGGCAATCGTAAGCACCTAGTAATACTGGCTATAGGGTTACCAAGCACTTTCATACCCTTACTATAAAGGCCACACAAAAATGTTTTTTTACAAAGCCTGAGTCGGTGCTGATTTCACACTAGTGTTTTCAGACTGAATAGTTTTTCCATTCACATTTCATGTGTTTTAAGAGCCAATTGTTGACCATGATCAACCTAAACATGCGCAACTGCAATACATGAATCCACCGGTGTGTTCGACGGTCTTGTATACTGCGTAAATTGTGCTTTACTTGTTAACTATATTACATCAATAAAAACACAGATTGAAGCATACACATAAAGCCTAATTTCATCTTCAACTTCATATACTGTAGATCATCTTAATGGTGAATGGAAAAGCACTTTATCAAAAACTCCTCAAAAAGCCAGAAATAGTGTCAGTTTAAGGTTTTAAATGAAATGAATGTCTTAAATGCATCTATTAGAAGACTTATTGTCTTGTTTCTGTTTAACACATCCTGTTTTACTAAACACAGAAAGACTTAATTCCTTGTCCTATTATTCTGCTCATTATACAAATTTTGTTTTGGCTTTAACATTAAAATTGTCTTTAAATTAATTTCCAGTAAAGTTAAAAAAAAGCTTCTCTAAAGTGTTGAAGTCGATAGTCTGAATCGTAAAAAAGATATTCTGGGTTGGAGACTGATGAATGAACACTGGCTGATTTGCTTGAAGATTACATTGCGTGTTGATCTTCATTTTCCCTGTATACCTTAAGTATTTGGAATGACATCAACCACATTCCATGCAGGTCAAACATTGATATTCACTGTTTCAAATGTGTGTATTTAGAGTGAGACTTTGAATTCATTACATCATCAGCCCAAAGTAAATAGAGAAGGATAGAAGAAGAGAGGCAGAGACCAGACCAAATATTATACATGTATACTCCGATGAGTTTGTCATACATAGACCATCATACCCGACAAATATTAGTTTGTGATGTGAGCTCAGTGTTTTTCATTTCACAATCAGAAGAGAGGAAAGTAAGAAAAGACAGAGAAGTGAGAGAATAATCAAACACAAGCTATTCTTTAGCCTCATATTCATCGACTGATGTGAAATCAATATACTACTGAAAATGAGCCACCAGAAGAGACTAACAGTAAAATTATTGATGGTAAAAGTCAGCACATATCTCAGTACCTGACATTTCTAATGCGTTTGGGGGTAATGACATACCCTGCATCTGACAAAATTGTATTTTGTTTTCTATGGACCGTATGATTTCTGCATATTTTTCAACTGTCTCCCCTCCTGAGAAAACAGCACACCTTTCAATGGGGATCTAAATGATTTCAGATACAGGGGCCATTTACAGAAATTAGATTATGACCAGATTGAATAGATGGCTCAACACCGTTTCATGTCCTTTCTCCCGCTGAACACCAAAACCACACTGCTGTGCTGAATGAAATAAACTTCAAAGGCAGGGAAAAAAAGGCAGGAAGAAAAATCCACAAACCTCTAAAATCAGTTCACCGTAATTCACCTCTGTGCAACTCTTCTCAATGACATGAGGACAATAGACGCTGACTATCAGTGTCTGTCTCCTGAAAGCAGGGGTGCTCTGCATGTTTCCTCTTGAACAAATTCATACTTTAAAGATTATTTTTTTAGATGTGTATTGCATCTGATTACAATGCAAGAAATCATGGTTTGAAAGTTTGCTGTTTAATAAGAATGAGCCAGCAGGTAATGCCAGCGAGGGTTATTCAGCTGACAGCTTTGGCTGGTTGGTCATGTAGCCTTGGTTAAAGCTGCTGGCAGCTGATGTTTTATACCAAGGTTTACTGTCATTAAAGCCATTATGTATTCAGTTTAAAAATGGAAAACTTAAACCTTTGACAGACGTGACCTATAAGCACAGAATGAAGAACACACAGATTTTTACAGATATGCACCACAAATGTCACATTTTTCTAGATTCAAAAAGTAATCAGCTTTATTAAAGGTATCGTATAGCAGAATAAAACATGCAATATTCAGGTTTATATATGCAATATTAAACTTTGAACCTAGTATCATTGAAATCTAATGTCATGTCACTACAGTACCTGAAGAGCAAGAGAGAGACAGCAGAAGTACAAACACCCAAAAAAGTGACAATCAAAAAGACAGACAGTGAGTTAAAGAGGATTTTCTGTTTCTCCTCAGCTGTATAATTTCGACCATCTGCCACAGCTGAAAACAACATAGACAAACACCTCAGAGTGTGTGTGTGTGTGTGTGTGTGTGTGTGTGTGTGTGTGTGTGTGTTTACCTTGCTAATGATGACAGCGGTGGGATTTTTTTTGCATTTGCATGTGTGGCCACACATATACCTGTGTGACTAAATATTCTCAGCTAATGATGACTTTGATGTGGCGCTAACACACACACAGAAACACACACAGTCACTGGCCCTGACAAAAATAAACTCAACAGCAGCAGCCCTCACTAGAAAGTGACATTGTATTTGTTTGGTGAGGGCATTTTAATTTGACTGTAACTTTTCACACAGGGATAGTCAGCTTTAACAAGCACAGATAATCAACTCAGCTCGACTTATTCCCAAACACCACACATGCTTGGTGTTTGCGGGCATTCTTGTGTTGTGTAGTCCTTTGTTCAGTGAGGATTGTCAGTGACACATGAAGCAAAATAAGAGACTTTGAACAGCAAGTAGCTGCAAATAAGAGTCAAGAAAAATCTTAGCAAGTCACTGAATCAGTTAGGATGTGCTTTTTGAAATGCACCCGTTAATGACTGTCTCTGCAGGTCAGCTTTGTTATTGATTCTGAAGTGAATTTTTTAGGTTATGAGTCTACGGAATGAGCTCTTCACCAGCACCCTTAACATTAAAGAGGTTTCTGTCATAACCCGATGGACAGATTGTCCATGTATGTAAGATTTATATGTCCAGTGCAGGAAGTAGAATGCTTAAAGTATCGATGGCAGAGGGATTAATGTTGGGATATTTAAGTCACAGGAGCGCCATTTCAGGAGACGCTCCTAGTTATGGTTATAGTCAGGGTTGTAGTGACGTCACCTCAATGAATTTGGAGTCTAAATATGATAATGAAATTTATTTAATTGAAAAAAAAAATACATATAACAAAGTTAATGCAAAATTAACATTCTGTTCACAATGTCATCATCTTAATGAGAGGGTTTTTTGGATTGTTTTTATTTTTACTGGCATATTTTGTCTCAGCAGCTCATCCAGTTCAGTAGTTGTAGGAAAGTCTCTCACTGTCTCAGGGTCTTTATGCAGGACTCTGTCCAGTATCTGTTGTCGACTTCACTTTACGGAACACAGCCTGCTCTGATGACATGTCATTGACACATGTGCAATTACTGTTACTGTCTGATTGTTTTGGGTCATCTAATATGATCCAGCTATTTAAACTGAATCTGCTGATTCTATTGGCTGAGTTCTGACAGCAGGACTTGAAGCTCCTCAGTGTGAAATTCCATCATTTTACTCTTGAATAACATTGTTGCTTAATGAAACAAATGACAACAGTCAGCTTTATACAGCAATTTTATGGGTGTTGGTGATGCTAATGATTAAATCCCTGGAACATGCATCCCCTCATGAACAGGTGTTTTTCCGCTCTGAAACTGGCCATTCATGACGAGTGTTTGCAGTTACGTTGAACACTCTTGAACTAAAGAAAAAACACACGAATTTTAGGACAAGAATACGAAAATGTTCTTGCATGAGGCTCAGAGTGTAAACCCACAAGGTGTAAAAAAGGTGTGGATTGTATTTTTCTTTTTTTAACCGTGCATTGTTTGCAACCTAGCTTAACGTCTTCTTGTTCACTGCAGATCAGCAGGGCAGTGTATTGAGCGCGCTGCGAGCATCACCTTATGAAATTTCTTGGCCTCGGACTCGTTAAATCTCAGTCACCTCGTCTGCGTCCGCCACCATTCATAATCACCTGGTACGACGTGAAAAATCATTCTGTTAAATTATGTATCAATAACTACGGCCAGAGTAATTACCTGAGAATCATTCATGCTTTCAGGCTACAGTTTAGCAAATATCTGGGTCACTCCACACACTGATGTGTTCCAAAGAAGGTCTTTTAAATTGGTGTGTGAGGGAAGGACCGTCTGGCAAAGGAATGAATGAATGACTGAGCCTTCTTAGTAACCGCTTCCACATTAGATTTGATTTGATTACAACAAAAGCCGCTCCAGTGTGTATTCACAATGGCCAACGTAATTCACTCTACCCAATCCAGTGAAATCACACACACTCACACACAAAAAAACATGCTACATTTGTGTCACTTTCTTATTTTTTCTTCCTTCTGTCTAGCAAACGCAAACACACACACACACACACTCACACACTCAAGCAGTGTCGGTTAAGTAGATAGTGCAGTGTCAGCAGTAGTGACGTGTTATTAGCTGGAAGACGAGAGCCTTTTGACATGTGGCTCTGTATGCGTGTGCGTGTGTGTGTGTGTGTGTGTGTGCGTGTGTGTGCGTGTGTGTGCTTTTCTTTTGTTTGGGTACCATTGTTGCTCACAGCAAGACTGCTGACACTTCATTAGGAATCCACTGCTATCTCTATATATATACATGTATGTGTGTGTGTGTGTGTAGGCGTGACTGACAACTGCAGTTTGTGTAAGTGCAATATAATGGCAGAGCTACACAGAATCAATCATTAGACATAATTACAATGGTTATGGAGTGAGCACAGGTATGAGAGTAAACTGAACACAGAGGTGGAGAAAGAAAGAAGGAGGGAAGAGACTGAAAGATGGAGAGAAAAGAGGTGCAAGGAAAGAGTGAAAGAGAGATAATGGATGCTCAGCGATCATTACCACTTCCATAAATGTAAAGTAGTGCAGTTAGAGTAGTGAGCCATCACCCATACTGATGTTAATGCTAAGTGCTTTAGTCATGCTAATTCAATTGCACTGACAGCCATGACAGAAACGTGGATGCAGAGGACTTTATCCATATGATAACTGACTCAGCTGACACCCTGTGGGCTTATTAAATCCCTCTCCATACAATTAAAAGTGATGGACAGGAAATATCAGGTTGATATTCGCTGCTGTGCCCCAACATGGCCGCCACACACTCTGAATAAGTTTGTGAGAATCAATGTTATACCTGTCGTTTGCACGGACAGCCACTGCCAGGGCTAATGTTAGTGCTAAGTGGTGCTGTTGCACTCGGGTTATTATGGTGACAGTCATGTCAGCGGTGATGGTGAGGCCATTAGGAGAGTGCTTTACAGAATTAGAAGGGACAACAGGCTGCTTATTGAGGTCAGTCTGGGAACTTGCAGCCTGATGGCACCTGGTCGGACAGTGTAGTGGGTCCTGGTGAAAGAGTTGTCAGGTGTGATTTATTCATATTCATGAAAATAAATGGACTTACATAATAAAGTCTCACTTTGAGAAGAAGCGCTGAAGGCTCAGGATTTTTGTTGCCTTACCCAAATAATCTCACATAATACAATGCAAAGAATGGCTTAAAGTGTCAGTCCACCCTAATCACAAAAAAAAGAAAAAGACATTTTCTCACTTAACCCTGGATGTGTGGAGCTATGGCAACGCTCTCTGTTTGATTGGGAACAATTTGAGAAACATCCTGGGAATTTCTGCTGCCAGCACATCTGAACTCCATTTTTGTGTTAAAAAGCTCTGAAAAATAACATTTGAATAATCAGTGAATTTCTTTTTCATTGCCCTGAGACAAGTTTTAGAGGTGCACCTCTTAAAACCTGGGCATTTAGACCAAACGTGGTTACTTGGTGGTTGGTTGATTGGATACAACTCAGCATAACATCAGTTCAGGCAGAGCACCGATGTTGCACTTGTATCGGCTGATTGGCATCAGCTGCTTCATTCATGCTTCACAGTCACTGGTTCATCTACAAGCTGTGTGGCTACCAGCTGATCATAACACCCAGTCATTATTATTATTAATATTATTATTATGCCTGCTTGTTTTTTGGACAGAGGGGTTTTTTTTAACAGTAGTGCTTGGTTAAATTAATATAGCCTCCTCATTCATCTCAGTGAGACTCTGGTCAAAATAAATAAATACATAAAACAAAAAAATGTTGAGCTTTTGATGCTGCACAGTGCAACGTCAAGGTGCTGACTGGTCAATCAAACACTTGTAAACAGGAGTACGTTCCTGGTTGATGAATTTGTATGTGAATGAGTAATTGCAGTTACATGTCCCTTGCAATCATCTACATTCAGTGTCTTGGGTTTCTTACTCAAACATGACTTCCTACAGTGAAAGCAGCTCTGACTCCTCAGCTATGTTTCGTCGTCCAATACACACCAATGGTGTCCCTGGTATTTTCTATTTTAAATACAGGTCTACTTTTGGTCTGAATGATGCCAAAGAATCATTCAATAGAATTTTGAGTTTTACTTATGAGAAGAAATGTTGCTGTGAGGCAATAAATTTACAATACATATTTGTATTTTGTAGAATTGTGCAGTTATAATAACGATATGATATCATAATGATCCCAGGCTATTTGATTGACAATTATACATCAGTGAAATCAATGAATCATTTAGTTCCTCTTGGACATGTGTTGAAGAACAGTTTCCATGTAGAAAAATAAAAAACGTAGGAACAAAACTCTTGCTGGTGTTTGTGTGTGTGTACAGGATGTCTGCTGCAGCAGCCTGAGGACACAGGGCCGTACGCATTAGCCCAGTGAACAGGTGTTTAATGGAGTCTGGGCCAATACACTAAGACCTCTGCACTCACATCTATCTGTCACCCCCACAGCCACACACACACACACACACACACGAACACACACATACGTGCAGTAAATAGAGAGGGAGAATGAGAGGGAGACCTGCCGTTGACATCCATCCATCATTTCTCTCACATTCACACCACAGCTAGGGAAGCTTGAACGCACACACATAAACATACGCACGCACACACACACACACACACACCTGCTGATCACCGTACGTGCTTGTATGTTCATGTGCCTCACACAGGGAGGCCCAGTAATGAACAACAATATGGTCCATCCCAAATTATCTCCCCCTGTCCACTCCATTAAAATGTCATAGGTCTGAATGTTAATATCTCCCTGCTGTGGTTTCGCAGAGTGACATTTCACGACTGTCCCCTAATTTTCTCAGATCATTTGTATTCAGTTGTTAGAGCTTTGTTTTTTTTCCAATTCATTTCCTTGAATTATACTTATTTATGCATAAAGTTTTTGTGAGTAATTATGAACAAAGTTTAAAATTTCTTTTCAACTCTGAGCTCAGGAGATAACGTGATGTGTGACAGACGTAGAAACTCACAATCAATGCTTTCAAATAGCTCCTGAAGTTTCAGAAAAATGTTGGCTTCCTGCTCTGGGGGAATGTGAAAGCAAGAAAGAGTAGAGTGTTTTATCCAAACAAATGCATTTTTTTTCTTTCTCTGTGAAAGGAACACTCTGGAGCTATTGTGATTGACTAGCACTAGCATGTTTCTGTCTGGCTAGCAGTTAGCTTGTCGGCTAACCTGAAGGTCATGGTCATTTGGCATATTTCTGTGAGATCAGGTTGGATTAATCATTTGTAAAACCAAATATTTAGCTGAGATGAATCGATAAAGTTTGCGTTGCCCCTCTCTGACGTGAGCAGGCCTCGAGGCGTTGAAGGTGTCTTTGCAGACAGAACTACGGAGCTGTATGCCACATATAGCAGCAGCAGAGGACCAGCGCAGCATGTGTTCAAATGAGCTGGAAGAGACTCCTCCTCATGGCAGCTGTGGTAGCAGCACCACTCCTAAAGAGTGACCTAAATTTTTCTGAGAGGAGATTGTGTTTTTGAAGAACCAATTTGTTTTCCTGAATAAAGATGTAGTCCTAGAACGCGAGGATGTGATAATAAAAAAAAAAAAAAGGAATGGCTTGTTTGAGGTCTGAGCTTAAGATACCGAGGCATGTATTTACAGAGGCAACGGCGAGATCGGATACAACAAATGATTACAGATTAAGCACTGCGAGCTGTTCGATGATTTACAGTCTACAGAAATAGAAGATCAACAGGAGAAACGTGAGAGAAAACCAACAGCGAAACGTAATCGAATTCCATGTCTAAGCGTGAAAACCAAATGAAGAACATAGAGAGTAATAGACTGGAGTCATATATATAGAAGACTGACATTTAGCTGTGATTTGATTGCTGGATGAGAAAATATGGGCTGTAGCATCTGATACCACAGTTGATGTCACAAATGTAAAAAATTCCAAGGTAACATTTTCTTAATCTTGTTAAAGACTTAAATAAATGAGTGGTTTATAATAAAAAAAAATGAAACAATTGATCAGAGCCATAAATGGTGTGAGACTGATTTAGTGGATCTATGCTGGAGAGACTGGCAGCATCCAGAGCGCTGGTGTCCTCAAAAGTTCACATTCCTGAAAAAAAAAAGAAGCCTGATAGCAACGATGGATGAGACAACTTTATTAACAATGTTGATAACCACTTCAATGTCACAGTTGACTGCAGTATGTTCACAAACCCGTCAGTGGGGCCAGATAGGAACAATCCAATCAAACTCACACAGCGGGGGGGCCTCAGCTGGCCGATGAACCTTGAGAAGCCAGTGTTGTGTTGCTGTGTGTGGTTTTTTTTTTTCCTTCAGTCCATAGAAAAGTAAATTGTGAAAGTCTACCATGTGACGACGGCCATGTACTACATGTTGTTGTAAAGAGCTGGAGAAATGTTATCTTGGATGCTGTGTTCACATTATAGAGAAAAAAGGAAAGGAAAATACGTTGCCCTGGGTTATGCCTCACAGGCTAAATACAGCCTGCCCCACATATATTCAGTCTAATTGAAATTTCCAACACTTTGGCTTGGGCTTATTTGTGCACACAAAGGTCACAAAGTCTGATCCCTTTGAGAGGGGGATAGGTACTTCAATGTACAGTACATCAGCTGTGGAAATGGGTCCTTTTAAGAAGACTGAGGTAGTAAGGATGAGACAGAACCAGTGACGTAGGTTGAACTGACGTCATGATGTATGAGCTCCATGTTTATAAAAAAAAAAAAAAAAAAAAAGCTGCGTAATGAAAAAAATACCATCATACACTGAAAAAAAAAAAAAAAAAAAAAAAAATGTAATATTCCAGCAGCTGGGGAGCCAGAAAAATACTGGAAAATAACGGAAAATAACAATCTCATAAAAATACAGTAATTTTCCATAATTAAAATACAGTTTATATCTTTAATTTTACATGAGATTTTCCATATTTTTTTGGATTTTTAATGTTTAATAAAGAATATTTACCTGTGTAAAAACAATGAAATTACCTATAAATAAGGTCTAACATTGTTATAATACAAATAATAAGGCTTAAAATTGCAGAAAGATACAGTTATTAGTTGTTTTTTATTACATTTTACATAAAAAACTTATATTATATTTGATGTAATAAAATGATATACCACATAAAAACATTTGATTTATCTTTCAAAAAATGTCAAAAACTGTTGAAAATCTCGGTAGGGGGTTTAAAATTGCAACAATCAACTGTTAATTTTTGGTTTTTACATGTAATTTTTTATAGATTTCTTGCATATTTAACATACCTTTCATATTAAAAAAGTATTTTAATAATAGTATCTTAGCCTGTTTTGGTAAAAACCCAAAGACGTTTTGTTATATAAAACTATCTTACACTACTAAAAACATCAATGAAAAATACATGCAAGGCAAAAGTTGGATGTAATACTTTAATGATCAAAAAGATTGTGAACATTAAACAAGTTTTTAAAAAAAAAATAAAAATACATGTGTGCTCAGTACGATACTTGCAGATCATCTTGATGGTTAAGATTACTGATGTTGAACAGGCGGTTTGGGTTATACAGTGTGGGTTGTATAACCCAGGTATACCCTGGCTTACTACAACAGTCCATAGGAAGATAGAAGTCCAAGGTTTTGAAAAGTCCATTGCCATAAAAGCGTCCTTTATTAGTCAAGATGTTTCCAAGGTGCTGCCTCCTTTTATGGTTATTCAGTTACGGTTCGGTTTTCATGTTATTTTACATTTGACATGTAAAATCACAGTCTGTTTTTGTAATTTTATTAATATTTTCATGTATTTTAAAAATACATAAATCTGTAAAATATACAGTAAAAATTATGTTAAATTACAGATTTTTTTTACAGTGTACAATTCTATATTTATGGAGAACACATAACTACAAATGAAAGTAATTTAGCTCATGATTAGAAGCACAATAATAGGCTATATTAAGGGTCTGACATCAGTACTCACACAGTTATGAAATCTATTCAGCCAGCTGCCACTGAAATCTATAAAATGGCTGTCGCAATAAATCAGCATCAGTATAAAATTTCATTATAAATGGCCTAGGGTTAGCTTAAGAGATAAATATCATCAGCACATTATCTTGTAATTCTTTAGAGATTCCCTTCTCCATTCAAACAATGACAATGTTAATTAAACTGAACTCATTTGGAGAGAGAACTCTTTCTCCCTCTTTTCCTCTGTTTGCCTCTGTCGCTCTCTCCTCTCTCCGTCTGTTTGAAAAGGAATAAATTGACTTTTAATCCTCCCTCTGCAAAACAAATTAATGGCAAGATTAACTAACTTCTAACCCTTCTATGTTGAGAGAAAGTCTGAAACTACTCTCTGGCAAGGTGACGATAAGATCGAGGTAACGAGAAGCTATCTTGTGATGGGATCACACCGGCCGCGACGCCCGTCAACATGTTGACGTTCCAACCCATGAGTCTGAGCCATGAGTGCTCACGTTATAATGCAGTTATTACTAAATGAGTGCTCAGTACTCTGCCTTCGTTTTGATCTCAGCTACACACCTGTAAAGTTTAGTGACTGTATCCTGCTTTAATGATCAAGTGAAAATGTGGATGAGATACGAGATAAGTAAAGGGATATTTTCTGTATTATGGCTAGAGACTGGTATCTGGAGCACAGAAGCACACCATCTGGCTTTACATATGATTGATATACATGTATAAATAAATGTAGTAATATTATTTTTAAACATATTAACCACAAGAAGCTGCCAGAAAGAGAAGTAGCTCTGTATGGGAATGAACTGTTAAAGGACCAGATATGTTATTTTTGCAGGATTTACTTCCTTAAATACAAATTCTGTATATTTAGCATCCTGGTATCGCTGTCTAATAAGACACAAAGGGAATATAATTTGTATCTATTGCTATGAGTTATTGAGCCATATTTAACTCCTATAACCCAAAAGTTGTTCTTATCAATGGTTTATAACTAAATCTATAAAGAATGAGTAAATGTTTTCTTGGCCATTAATAAATTCATAAAAAATCTACAAGTCCTTCACAAAAGATACATTATTAAATTTCCCCTCTTCAAAAGCCTGTTGAAGGGTTTATGATGTTTTGGATGTCTTTTCACATGTAGGCAGTGACTGGTTTACATTCTTTTGAAATCCGCTTGAGTTATGCATCCAGTCACAGAGAAGATACTTTCATCAAGGTCTCCTACTACACTGAAGCTTTAGTTCACTTGTGTTGTCCTCACAAGTTGCTTTGGATAAAAGCATCTGCCAAGTCAGTAAATGTAAATGTAAAGTAACCTGTGGATGGAAATGCAGAGCAGACTTTAAACTCCATGAAAATGATAATACATTTTTACAAGACCTGTTGGTTTTCACTATGATATGTTACACAGCTTTTCTGGTAGTTAAAGTTGATACTGTACAAAATTAATGGAAACAAAAGGCTGCATGAAAGGTGTGAATTATACATCAGAAATTAGGTATAAAAAATAAAAGAATGTCTTGCAAACGAGATGAAGTGTGTGTGATTTTTAGTAAATGAGCTAAAACACACAAAACCGCTGGATGGATCGCCATGACATTTGGCACAAGCATTCATTCCATTCTATTCACCTCGGGATGAAATGTCACAACTTTTGAATCCTTGACTTTGCACATAGTGCTCTAGCATCAGGGTAGGTGCAGCCTTACGGAGCTGCTAGCGTGGCTGTGGACTCTAAGTTGAAAAGATTTTAGGAGGAGTTTATTCTGCCGGTGCTGCATTCACATTTTAAAGATCACAACATATTAGCATTCAACTGCACAAGTCTACAAACTTGTACAACAGGCCATAAAGTCACAGAGTGCTTTATTAAGTCACAGCTTTGCTCAGTAAACAGCTGCTTAGGGATTCTCATTTTGAAGGAATTAGTCATTCTGTATGTATGCAAAGCCACTGTGGATAATAAAAGGCAGAACTGCGCAATGAAAAATATTGCTGTCATAGATGCTGAGAATATTGGCCATCTGAATAGTCTCAAAATGTGCCCAGTCTGTCGAGACCTCAAAATCCAGCCGATAAATCTCAGGAAAACTGGGAAATTTTGATAGGCAAACAGTCCCGCATGCTCCTCCGCTGCTAAATATACTGTCGCTGTTAGGACTGACACATAATGAGTTGTGGGTTTGTGTGTGTGTGTGTGTGTGTGTGTGTGTGTGTGTGTGTGTGTGTGTGTGTGCAGGGCTTTAGCAGTGTAAGCCAGGTTTTGAGCCTGTCAATGTCTCTATAGCCTCTAATCCATGTGTGGAGTGAAGGGTGACCATCTCTCCCTTGCTTTCTCTCTCTCTCACTCAGTGTCTCTCTATCTCCACCTAAGCCTCTTTTCACCCCAATTTAACACCAATCGTCCTTTTCACAATGCTGTCCACAGCCTTAAAGTAACCTCTGCACGCACGCACGCACACCCACACACATGCTATAACCCCCTCCTCCCCCCGATCGTCCCATACTATTGTAGTAGCATCACCCACCTCCACTGCAATCTCTCCTATCTGCCAATTTCTCTGAATGCTGATCTTTCCCTCATCACTATCAATGTATCCATCTCACTTTCTGTCACTCTTGTTTGCTCCTGTATTTGTCTTGTGTGACTGAAATAAGAGTTGAGAGGAAAAGCGGGATGTAATTGAGGGACAGAGGCAGTTTTGATGAATTTAAAAAGTCTTTGTTAGAATTTAGAGGCGGGTCATTCTCATTAGCAGAAGCTGGATGCAGAGAAATCAGGCATGCAAAGCCTCTGCTGATTTTATCTTGCCTGAAACCTGTGAGCCGGTTGGGTTCATATAGCTTATATCAGGACACAGGATTGATTTCATTGTTAGCCCATTCTGTTGATTTTGCAGGATTTGCAGCTTTATGCTACTTGAGCAATTCTGTATAATACTTCCATAGAGGTGGACAAAAAAAGGAAAATCAGAGCAGGAGAGGAAACGATATCCTAACCTTTAGTACCTACTGTAGTATGTGACTACACTTATACAGCCCTTTAATTTGGTCTCTCATTCACCCACTCACACATATCGATGGCAGTGAGCTACCATGGTAAGATGCTGGTCTGACCATCGGGGGCAGTTTAGGGTTCAGTGTCTTGCTCATGGACACTTTGAAATGCGTACAGGAGGAGCTGGGAATTTGCACATGTTATATTACATTGCACGGTGGTGCAGTGGTTTGCATTGTTGCCTAACAGCAAGAGGGTTCTTGGTTGGAACCTGCCATGCAGTCTGTATGGTCTCCTCGTGCCTGCGTGGGTTTCCTCCAGGTACTCCGGCTTCCTCCCACAGTCCAAGGACATGCAGGTTTAGGTTAATTGGTAACTCTAAATTGCCTGTAGGTGTTAATGTGAGTGTGAATGGTGTACCCCACCCTCACCCAATCCCAGCTGGGATTGGCTCCAGCCCCCTCGTGACCCTGAAAGGACAAGCAGTATGGCTAATGAATGAAAGAATGAACATTACATTTACTCATTGGCATTTTATCCAAAGCGAGTTAGAAGTGAGGGCTATCACTAAAGATTCAATGTAAAGTCGGTTTAGAAATGCTACTTAAATTCAATTCTACTTAAACTCCATTAATGCGTTAATCCAGTAATCACGTTTAGTTTCCTTGTCTTTTGCTGAGTTATTCTTGATTCATGTAAAATCTTTTTTAGTGCTTTTAGTGCTCTTTTATTATAGGAGAAAATTAACCAAATTAAAAGCAGAGATGGCACCCCCCCCCCCCCCAAGCAACATGGTGGGTGTCTTACCTGTCTCCAAAGGTAGCAAGGTAGAGGAAGTCTCCCACTTGCTGCTGCTTACAAATCTTAATTGCTGTACACACACAGCACTATTTGGAATCTACTCAGATGAGCTCATCAACATTTTTTATCAGCTCCTCTCTCTTCTCATTTAGATTTTGGCACTTTGACAGTCAGGGGTTTAGAGAGACTGTATTAAGTAAATGAAACTAAAACTGTAATTTTCCCAGTGGAAATTAGGCCCCTGCTCCTGGAAGATCAGGCATAAAATCCAAAAACATATAATCCAATGTAAATGCATCCAAGGTTCAATGATGATTCAATCAGCCACACCCCAGTTCAACTAATTTAGGAAACATTAAGATGAAAGCTGCATTTTCCTGAAACACAAATGGGGATTACTCAGGGAAAGTTTCATGAAGATTATGTAAGTAGCACCAGAATGTGTCTCCTCAGAATACCTCACTGTATAAACACACTGTCTCCGTCCTAAAATATATATAGAGATGTCCCATACTATGAAAAGTGGAGTTTCTGCCTGTATGTTTGTGTATAGGAGGGTGCAGGCCATGAACTGGAAAAGCAGCATTGGAAAGATTGCTCATGGATATATCGAAACTTTTTCTTCTATTTCAAACCCTCGTCTCCATCTTCTTCAGGTTGCAGGGAGGAAGTGTCTGTAGCGGTTTAGAGAGAGGAGTATTTAAAGAAAGAGGGAACACAAGGAAGATACAGAGGTACAGATTAAGAAAGCGAGACAGGAAGAGATATGTATAAGAAACCCAGAGACAGAAAGAGTAAGCGAGGTGTAGGAGACGATGTTTTGTATTTCAAAGTTGCCCTCTGTGTGCAGTTGGGAGGAAACAACTCTTGATGCCTCCCACTCAGTTTGGCCTCAGGCCTCAGTATCCGTGTGAACATCCCCGTGTTCAAACCCAGTAAGATCACTCCCAGTGCTACAGAGAACTGCAGGGTTTGGCTTGAGACACTGGGTGCGAACATCTCTCTGTGGTTATAATACTTGTGAAACACTCATGAACATGGAGCTGCTGTGGAAAGCCCAGACTTTACAGGGAACAGGTTCTGGATGGAGCCCAAATGGAATATTCCACTTTGTTAGTCATGCTTTGTTATGGTATAACATAAATGTCAGTGACTACATGCCAGGTACTTTGACATACAAATATAGCTATAGTGGAAATGCACCTTTTTTTTTTTTTTTACAGCAGCATGACTCTGAAATGAACTCGGATGGGAGTTTTCACTCAGTTAGTTTTGCTTCCATCTGGCATATAAAAAATGTACATGGACACTGAAAGGGTTTCAGCCACAGAAAACTACACAGAGGCTTCTGTTGTGGTTTGTCGTCATACAAGTATAGCATTTGCAGAAGTGTGTGTGGCATGTGTTTTTATGAGGTTCTAGTGGGAGTGGGGGGGGGGTACAACTCACTTTCATTTTTTTCATTTTCCTTATGATTCATAATTTTTTATGGCGGGTTGGATTAATTGAGTAAAGGAGCTACTTGTGAGTTTTGCTAGCCAACGTTAGCATTAACAGCTATTTACTTACAAGTCTAGAAGAAATGTTGTGACTTCAGCATCAAACTTCATTCCTTTACTCACAAAGAGCTGTCTCCAGAGGTGGAAAGTAATTGTTAGATCTTGTTTTGCTTCTATTTCTATCACTTTTTCTCTACTGAAGTTAGCATGCTAATGAGCTAGCTCTGCCTAATCAGTCAGTCAATCAGACAGTCAATTCATCATAAGTCTGACCATCAGTCTAAAACCTGAATATATCCAGTTTAGAATTAAACAGAGTAAAACCTCACACTGGGGAAGTTTGAATCAGATTATGTTTGGCATTTTGCCTTAGAAATTTCAAATGGTTATCTGATAATCAATGTAGTTATTTCAGCTCCAGAGTAGAGTTTGTAACAGTGTCCATCAATTGGACATTTAAGACACCAATAAGCACTAAGTACTGAGTAGTGAGTACTGCAACATATTTATATTTTACTTTAAAGTCACTTCAGTTACTTTAAAGAGCAATGATGATGTCCAACTACTTAACGTTAGCTACCAAAATTACTGACTATTGATTCATACATTCTTGTCCAAGGAAAACATTTAAATCTAAAATCAGAGTTTTAGAGAGACAATCGGAGCCAGCTTAGTGGAGCTTTAATAGAACGTTTTATCTTTCCTACTTATCCCCCTAAAAGTCAAAGAGAGTATGATGGATTGGTGATGCATCACGCCTCAAAGGAATTCAATAGCTTTTTGGCAAATAACGTTGCTGATCAAGTTGGCACCGTGTGGCAAAAGGATTTGTTTCATGTTATCTTATCCTGAGGGAATGATGTCACTTCAGTTCTCTACATGCCCTTGGAGAAAAAGAGATTCTTAGCTCTTATTTTTGAATTATTTACTAACTGAAGCTCATGTACATTGTCTGAGTTTAACATGTTTTTGCAACAGTCTTTATTCTCTACAAACCAGGGTATAGAAGGCCGTACTAGCATATAAGAGCCAACGGTTCTGAGTCTGAAAATGCTTAGGACTATAGACTACAACTGTACACTATATTCATGGCAAATTAAATGACAGAGACATCTTCACTCAGCAAGATATTTCCTCAGGTTGGCTTTTTGCCCCCCATGAGACCTTTGATTGGTCAGCCCTTAGCCAACCAGCAGGAGACCGGAAGGAGGGATCTTGGAGAGAGCCCTAGATGGTAATTGGCTCCTCGCTGTCTGAAAATTCAAGGAAGAAAAAAGGAACATAGACAGACAGACACCATGGCTGAGGGAAATAAGAGCTCCTTTATTTTTAAATGCTGTGAGGATAAATTGTTGAATGAAAATTGTTGCTTTGATGGCCACATATTGGGCAGACATTAGCTATGTAGCCCACCAGACAAATAGTTCGTGTGTGTGTAGGTGTGTGAGTGTGGTGTACAACTGTGTGTGGCCTCTAATTGGCTACTGTAACTGGGTTTCCTGCAGTGATTCAAGCTGAATGCAGGGACAGTAATGCACACACAATCACAGACAAGGCTACAGTTAATAACGGCAATAATGTCAACGCTGAGCCAATGCCAGTTAGAGAAAATGAGAGGAAAACAAGACGAGATGGAGAGAAAAAAGAAAGGGAGAGACAATTTAATGATTTGTTGTTGCGTCTCATAGTGTCTCTACCGCAACCTTTTATTGGACAAAGAGAGTCACAGCAAAAAGAAAGAGAAGAAATGAATGCTGTGATAATCTGAGTGACACCCTGTGCAAAAACAAACTCAACATTCATAATAAACTTCTGGCTGGAGAAGTCTTCATCGTAATGTTGTATCACTATTCTTCAAAATTTAATTACCGTCTTAATTGTTTCAATTGAGATTTATCTCAATATTGTTTCACATTAGCTTCAAAGCTACTGTCACATTTGAGACGATGTACATTAGCACATTAAAACATCCTGCATCCATTCACAAAGTTAGATAGTGATACACCAGTTTGAACAAGTCTGCTTCTCCATGGTACACAGTACACAGGACTGACTGACTGTTGTGAATATGTGACACTAGTTAGTTCTTCTGTGTTTGCTGCACTCACATATATATATATATAGAGAGAGAGAGAGAGAGAGATAGAAGAACCAGATACAAACCAGACAAAAACACAGCTGAGTTTCAGAGTACACCTAAACAGAAAGCAGACCAGGAGCAGCCTTAGAAAGTTAATGTTAGCGCTAGCAGTCCGGTGTCTGTTGATGTAGCATCAACAAAAGCACTAGTTAACACTCACTACCACTGCTACAGGCAGCTATGATGCCAAAGGGATAGTTCGATGTGTACACACTCTCTTGCAAAGAGTTAGATGACAAGATCAATACCCGCTCTCAGCTTAGTATATAAAACAGGAAACAGGGGGAAATCACTAGCCTCTGTCCAAAGGTGAGAAAATCCTCCTCCCAGCACGTCTGAAGCTCAATAATGAACACCTGCTGCTGGCTGTGGCCTTATACTGAACGGAAAAATATGAGAGTGGTATCAATCTTCTCATCTAATGCTTAACCAGGAATAATTATATTCCCCGAAACGTTGAACTATTTAACATTAATATTGGCGAGCAAGTAAATGTTATATTTTTGCTCGCAAAACATCCTCTCATGCTACTTCAATGAAAATCTCCTCACACAGTGGTGACAACCAAATTATGTCATGAAGGCTCTGCAGACACTTTCCCCTGAGGGACAGCTGGACACATGGCATCAACATCTGCCCCCTGAGTCACGCTGAGGCCTTTTACAGAAAATGTGTCATTTTTCTTTTTTAATATATAAAATTTGTTCTTTGTTCTTTGTTTGACACACAACCTTGATGTTTTCAAAATGCCAGATCCTTTGCTTTGTTTTCTCATGATCTAAACAGGATACACTGGTTTCCTTGTAGAGGATGATCAGTGCTGCAGCGGTTCGGCGGCATCATGCTGGGAAATATCTGTCTTTCTTAGTGGCTTCAGTCCTTTGAATAAGTAAGATTTGGACTCATAAACAAACAAAGACACACTGAGCACTGAGCATTCATGAACACACAAATTCTCAGGTGACCTGTGTACCTGATCAAAGCAAAGCCTGCTGACGGGAGGATTTATAGTGGACCAGAGGATTCTGTTTGTGTGTGTGTGTGTATGTGTGTGTGTGTGTGTGTGTGTGTGTGTACATTGGTATCAAAAGCGAGAGGTGACTTTTGGATGTATAAGGTTGTCATCAGCCACTAGCATTTCATGGGACTGAGTGGATTTTCTGCTCCTCATAAACCAATTAAGAGTGTAAAAGGGAAGTCCTGTCTTCCCTCTGGTTCATTCTTCTCTTCCCTTCTCTCTCTTCTCTTCTCTTCATTTATTTTCTTATCCCTGCCTCTCCTCCTTGTCCTTCTATTCCTTGTCATTTCTTCTATCTTATTTTCTCCTCTACTTTATCAAGTTTCCTCCTCTCCTCTCCTCTCATCCCCTTTTCTGTCTTTCATCCTTTTACTCTTCTTTTCTTTTCACATTGTGTCTTTCATGTTTCCTCCTCTCTTCCATCTCTGTCTCTCTCCTCTCCACTTCTGTTCTACTTTTGTCTGTCCTCATCTCCTCCTTTTCCTTCCTATTCTCCTCTCCTCTCTCTGTTCCTCTCTCCTCTCC
>NW_019174416.1:6115551-6380551 GCF_002260705.1 Seriola dumerili | reverse complement strand
TGCTTCAGCAAATTATGATCACCCAGTCATCTGTAGCACAGAGTCACAGCTGCTCATTTTGTTGAGACTGCCATGTGTTTATGGGTGATTGTATTTTGAGAAACAGTTTTGAAAAACAACTGTTTTCTATCAAGAGTTGAGGGCCAAGAGTAAGGCCGTCAAACAACCCAAAACTTTCTGAGAGATGAAAGTCACAGGACAAAGTGCGGTTTGATTCAGCTCTCAAAGAGATGACTTTCCAGCACATACGTATCTTCTCAGCACCCGTATCACCGCCACCATAACATGTTTTCATCAACCAAGCTGCACCAAAAACCTCTGATTGCAATTCATACTGTCACACTTGGAGCGAATGGCAAACGTTAAGAGGAAAGATGCCTTTTCAGTGTCTCACCAAGACCACTGGTGTCTGAAAGCACGGCGGCAGATCCAGAATGATGTGTTTTCCCCTAACAAGCGTCATATTTTGATCCATGTGAGCCACATTTTAGGAGTAAAAATTGCACCAACTGCTGGGATAAGGCATTTTTCCATCCAGATCACTGTAATTGGGTGGCTGGAGTTACATTCTTCTAATGAATCATGACTTAAAATGCCCATTAAGATGAAAGTTTATAGCTCCTTATACAAATAACTGCTAAATTACTGCCATGGTGGAGTGAACTCAATTTTTTTAATAGGGAAACATAACAGTCAAAAGAGGAATTGTCGTACGGGAAGGTTTTAAAATGTTTATTTTTTGTAATTTAATTTAGACCGGGAATAAGAAAGCTAGTCCTGCCAATGAACCTTTGTTTTCAGGAGTATAAATCTCCTTGGACATGTTGTTTTTCGCAGCTCACTGTTAAGACAAACTGTCTCTCCCTCTCTGTCTTGCTCCTTATCACTCTCTTTTTGTCCTGCCACTCTTCTCCATCTTCTCATCTGTCTCTCCAAGAAAACACCTCTCTCTGTCATCTCCCATTTCATCTCTTCTCTCACCACTCTCTACCCTTTTCTGAGAAGTCAAACACCTCTCAACCTCTATTTACACCCCTCCAGTTCCTTCTTCCTATCTTGTTTGTCTTTTTTCTTCTCTCCTCTCCTTCTTTCCTCACTCCTCCCCCCATTCAAGACTTTTTCTGACATTGTCCGACTGTTAATCAGGGGTGTGTTGGACACCCGTTTATGATTCCCTCAACCAGTATAATAGTCTGGTTCTGACCAATGTGACACCCACTATTACAAACCCCTTCAGCTGTCTGGCTACACCTGCTACCCACTTTGCATTATTTAGATTGACAGACACTGTGACAGCCATTTACAGCGGCAGAGCTGGACTCCGGGCTGATGGTGCTGAAAAGAAATATTGAACATTTTCAATCCAAAATTCGAATTAATTGGATGTTTTAATGATTTCTGGCTATAATCAGATTAGGAGTGTTGCAGTATTTCATTATCTGCTGTTTCTGGGTTTCTCGCAGATGTAAGTCCATCTACATTGCCACATTTCATTACACACTTTTACTTTACACTTGTTTTTTCCTCCCTTTGTTTTTTTTTGTATTTGTTCACCCTTGAGGGCCATCACTGCACGTGCTGACTGCCCTTTTTACATTTGTGCGGTGCTCAGGATGAAGGCTCTGGACGTTCATCGCTCCCTGAATGTGTCAGTGGTCGGTCCTCCTGGTAGCTAAAAGAGAGGCTCGATGGCATTGAGATGTTTATATTTACTGCTTTTTGCCACTCATATAATGTGAGCTACACATCACCCGAAAAGCACCCGTGCTCCTTCTCAAAACAAGACCCTGTGGCTGCAGGCAGGAACATAAAACGCATCATCTTCTATGTGCCAGAAAACACAAGAGCACATGCACAAAACATACTGTGTAATTCTCTTGTTCTCGTCCTGAGCTGCAGGCGGGATCTGGCATCTTGCTCAGGGAAACTTCAGCAGTGCAAATAAAACAAGACACTGAACCTACAACTGTGCCATTCAGGACTGCATCTTATTACAAGTGGAACCATGTTAGCTTTACATAATCCTGCACAGTGCTCAGTGGTGTGTAAAAGCCCTTTCATACTAATGATCACCTTGTTCTATATGCAGTGCATTATAGGAATGAAGATGTCCCTCTTGACCGCGATTAGAACATCTACAAAATCAAAAGTCAGCTCTATTGTGGTCATTTTACCCACAATACAGTGCTGCAGGCGCTGTGTCGTGTGCCATTTAGCTGATTTTTAGTCCATTATGGTAAGTACTTTTTTTTTTTTTTTTAATCAGGACAATCCTTGCTGTGGTTGGTATGTGAGGACCAGTATGATGCAGAAGGACTGTTTGAAATAGAGACAAGATAATATGTGATAATATAAAGATACATTAAGCACCACTGAAAACAACCTTTAGATTATTAAGTCTCCATGTCATAATATTAAAGGAGCTTTTAATTTGTAAGTTTTGCTATTGCTACATAGTTTTAACATTAACAGCTGTTTACTTGCCAGTCTAGAAGAAACGCTGCGAGTTCAGCATCAAGCTTCATTCCTTCACTCACCAAGTGGCCAATGTTAACGCTTAACTCTGTCTCTATCACGTCTTTTCTTCTACTGAAGTTAGCATGCTAACCAGCTAGCCCTGGCCTCCCTCATGACTTTCCGATAGTGACTCACTGTAGCCTCCAATCTCCCCTAAAGACATGGTGCTGCTCAGAGATCGTATTATAACCTCTTTTGTTATAAAGATAACGATGGCTGAAGCTCTAGTTGAGCAATTATCACCACCACTCTCTCCTTTTTTTTTCTTTTTTTTTTTTTTTACATGTATAATTAGCTTTTCTTATAAAAGTAGGTGCATATTTAAAGGGACACTTTTGAAATTTCTAAGACGGAGAAAACATGAATATTTAGCAAGCAGAGAGTGCCTGTTGACAGAGGTAAATGAGGTGCATTTTGGGAATTGTATCCAGTGTTTTTGGAGTGTGGCTCCTCCTAGAGCCTCAAAGTCAGAGCATTTTGCTGCCTCAGTTTTGACAGTTGTTTTGTTAATCTGTCTCTTGAGAGCTAGCTCACTTCAGGGAAGTTCAGCATTAAATTGCTTGAGTATCTCTTCAGCAGTCAAAAATAAAACCATGTAAAAAACCTGACAAATTAAAAGGTGGTACAGACTTAGTAAGCTGAGTTCTTTTATCAGTCATATTGTATACTCATTGGCTGTTATTGACCTCTGATAATAAGCACTTAAAGTCAAACATATTCAATATATCTGATTATATATTTTTTTGATTCTCTCTTCTTCTCTTCTTCAAAAAGTGTTTCAATGTTTTCTAATGATTCTGGTTATAACCAAGCTGTAACTATACATGAGACCAGAGGTCAGATAGATCATCTGCATCAAGAGCAGTCTGGTCCTGTTTGTCATAGATAATAACTTATTCTTCATGCACAAAGCCAGTGGATGTTATAATATTAGCATTAGTAGTCCACCTGTCTCTTACATAGTTTCTTCCCTAGCAGCATGAGCTGTACTTCAAGTTTTCCATCCACAGATCACAGGATATTTGCTTCCTTTGAAAAGCTACTGCCACACTTGACATTGGTTCTTCAGATCTGTGCTGTATTTGACAAAGAGTAACATCTCACGGACTGTTACAGAACCTAATGACAGATGTCAAAGTGAAGCAGCCACAAACAGGAATAAAGCATTTATATATCACTACACATAATATGATCATTATATCACTGCTGTCTGATTCTGCTTACATTAATCACTGTGACCCAACACTCAGAATATTTTAGTAGGTGGGATATTAATGAGATATTAATGTGCATGGGAATGTGCTCACTTACGCCCTCCTACATAAATCTGTAGCACTCTGTGGTGTGGTCCAAAACAAATGAGAACCACAGCTCTTGTTAAATGGCTTAAAGAGCAACAGCAGACATGCAGCAGTTATTTGATCATCAGTACTGTCCATTTAAACATACTGTACTGTAAGTTGACAGGGTTTTATTTTCAGTATGTATTTATTTGAGTGTGTGTGTGTGTGTGTGTGTGTGCGTGCGTGCGTGCGTGCGTGCGTGCGTGCGTGCGTGCGTGCGTGCGTGCGTGTGTGTATGTTGCCGGCTTTCTGTCTTTGAGAAATGCATAATGAAGTGCTATAAGTAAAAGCTAACGTGTAGTAAAGAGTGTGAACACACTATGAGTGTAGGACTTGGTGTGGCAGTAGAGTGAGTGAGGTGAGTGTAATTTATTGTGATGAGTGTAAACCGGTTTGAATGTCCACTGGGAATCTGGAGTCATTAGAGCAGCACTTCCTCTTTGCATGCGTGTTCATCCCACCCTGTGCAGTACACTTCTTTATTCATTAATGTGCAGCGCTGCGCAGAGTAACAGGTGGGTGTGGTCAGTACAGGACACCTGTCTGCATCCATCCTTGGAAACTGTCCTCCCCAAAAGAATAATAACATAATAATGTTAATAATAAAATAACATGTAGTATGTTGTTCACATTCAAGTGACAGCGCCCTCCGGCAGTTGTAGTGATTATGACGGGAGCAGAGGAGCAAGTCAGGTGATGTTGCAAAAGAGATGCAAAGCCTACACAAGGAGGAAGTCAGGGTTGAAGGATAAATCAACATTTTTTTTTTCTTAAACCTTACCACATGTTTATCATTGTAACCAGGATGACAGCTCCTAACCTAATTTTTACCCAAACTGTGATCTTTCCCTAAACCTATCCAAACCTTAATAGTGATCTGTAATGGATTTAAAAAGCACGGACAATTGTTGCCCCCTGTTCCTCTGCACAAGACTTAGTCTGAAGCCACTCCTTCATACCTAATAGAAGTTTAAAGCAGTGTTAAATTTTTCTTTGGCCGCTCTTGGGGCAGTGGAGACCAACTCTGGACACACTACTGACACATTATCACCTTTTTAAGCTGATATGATGAAATTGGTAACAAACAGTTGCACACAATTTACACATCAGAGCGTCATTATCATTCAATCGAAGTCTCCTGTAACTCCTGAGGGCAACGTCTGGTTCTTTAGCAGCTGAGTTCTCCACTGAGGTCACCAGCTAATTTTAAACTTTTGTCTGTCTGCTGTTTGATCAGATAGTGTACAGTGGGTTATTAGAGCCTTTTCACTGAAAACAACATAATCTGAACAAAAACAGTAAAATGACAGAACAGAAACACTGAGCTGCAAGATGTTAAAATACTTTGTAAAGCAGAGAACTGCAGTGTCCCTTTCACAGTACCCATTAATTTAATTTCATACATTTTTAATACAATAACATTGATCATAGCAGCTTTAAGTGACATAAAGTGATAGCTTGATTTATAATTTTTCAAGGTCTGTTTTCACTCATTGAACTTTCAAGTCCAGCTCAGAATCATGAATAGTTAATGATGACTCAACGTGCCCAGTCACGTTGTTATAATCAAATAAATAATATCAAGTAAATGTTTCATAGTTGGAGCCTTAAGCAATAGGATTTTCAAAGGAGGTGGTACAAGCCAAAAACCTGACATAAATTTTGCCCTCAAGAATAATACACTGGAAAAATTCCAAAAACAAAGTTTGCTCCACTCTGCCTGTGAGTCAACAAACAAGTTAGTGACTTTATCACCTAATGATGTGGGACATATTTTCAAGGGGAATTTAAAGTTTGTCTCACACAAATGTCAAACTCAAAAAGAGGAGAGTAGAAAACTAAAGCAAGTTAATTAATCTGGGGGACAGTTATATGTGAAACACTTTAATAGTTTGGCCACCAAAGACTGGTTCCTCTATCCTCCAAATAATCAGGTGATCTCATCCCTGTCCAACAACTCAGAGGCACCTCCTATAGCTGAGCTCTCACCGGGCCGTTCCTCCCTGTCATCAGACAGTAAATAGTTCCCTGAGCTCTCCTTCTCCTCGCCCCGGCTCTTTAATTGGATCACTTGTCATATTAATTACATCATGGACGTATGCAGGCAAACAAACAGGGTCCATAATGAGTGCATGAGTTATTAAACATTTGTGCTGTCAATTACGTGCATCTCATTAAAGAACAATGATCATTTGTGCAGCACTTCACTAAAGAAAATGCTTGTGACAGCGTAAGTGCTGTTTCTGAAACATTATAATGATTTTATCCAAGTAAAAGCAAGAGAAATGATCTGTCGAGGGTGGAAGAAGAATTCAGATCCATACCATTACAGGTACCATTACATGAACATGGCAGCACTACATCACATGCCCTACAATTAAATTACTACTTTTGTACAGTGAAAGTACATAATAATTCAATAATAATAATAATAATTTTTTAAGATCCTTAATGATTTCTAGAAGAAGTTACACAATAAAAGCAGGAGGTAGCACAGGACATTAATTGCACATTAAAGGCAGCTCTAAAAAGGTGAGTTTTTATTGATTTCTTGATCACAGACACATCAGGGTCCTGTGCTTGGTCCTGGATGGTGGAGACAGGAGGTTGGCATCAGAGGAGTGGAGGCATATAAAATATTAGATTGTTAATACTGATGTAACAAAGCATAAAAACGTGTTACTGTTGTAGCTGGTTGATGTGGAGCTACTTATAAGGAGTTCATATTAAGTTTGGTAGTTTAGAGAAACTTGACCGTTTTCAAACCCACGGGTTGGACTCCTCCTAAGGGTTTTAAAATCAGTAATGTATCAAAAAAAGTTCTGTTGCACAAGTTTGTACGTCTTTCTTTCGTCTTTTTTGTCCCCGACTGTTATTTAAATGAAACCATCAGAGATAGGCTGGAAGCGACTGGTTTAATCTTTAACAAGGCTTTTATTTTATAAGCTTATTCAGGTTTTTTTTTATGTAAAATGTTAATCTGAAGAGTAACTAGTGACTCTAGCTGTCAGATAAATGTAATGGAGTAAAAGTTCAAATATCTGCATATGAAATGTATTGGAGTAGAAGTATGAAGCAGCATCAACTAGCTCAAAGTTGGGCTTATGTACTTGAGTAAATATACTTAGTTACTTTCAACCACTGTTCATGAGTTTCTCTTTAGGATGATGGACTCCACATAACCACCATGTCAGCAGTGTGCGTGTGGCCGTGTGTTAGGGGTGACTGTGGGGGTAGCAGCAGGTAATCAAGGTGACCGGACGAGAGTGAGGTTGCCAGGTTGGTGGCACAGTATCCCCCTCCCGTACGTCCAGACTTCAGAAGGACTGGCAGAAAAACACCCACAGTCAGCTAACGCTCGGCTGCCAATTTTTTTTTCTTTTCAGGTACACGAAGCTCTGAAAACACATTTCCTTCTTCCTTCCTGATAAAAACTCATGTATTATATATAGATTTATATCTATAGAAACTTTCAATTACAACATTTCCTAGTGGGAAGTGCCTACATTTTTTTTCCTTCACATTTTGTGAGGTCAGTTGCTTAGAAGCGCACAAACACAGTCGTAATTGCAGTTTCCAGTTTCCACTGCTCAAAAGACCTTGATGCGTACTGGCCTTGCTCGACTGACCTCTTGTCCTCCTCTTTCTATCCTTTTCATTCTTTACATCTTTTTGTCCTGAAAAATAAATCCTGACTAAGATTTAACCTTGGGGTGTTGGAATCTCAGATGGGGTCAACAGATAAGAAGAAGGGGTCACTGAAATGTATATTTTCAATATTGGTTTACCAATTTTTCATTCAGATTGTCTTTGTGTTTACATGTGCATTTATTAATCCTTTAAAGACACTGACAGCTCACACGCACACACACAACAGCGTCAGATTAAGCTGTTTCTGCTGCTGCTCAGCAGTTTCAGCCTCAAGCCCATGCAGTTCCACTGTGGTTCATTTAAAATATCCAATAGACAGACAGGTAGAGAAGGTGAGAGACAAGGAGAGAGGAGAGGGGATACAAAGTGATGATGGAGAATGAGCGGCGGGGAGGTACAGTAGGTGGAGTGAGAGGAGGAGAGAGAACAGATTTGGAGATTGCAAGATGAAGAGAAAGACAGACAGAGGAGGAAAGTGAAGCTGCCAGGAGATTGTCAGCAGCATGTGACAGGTGTAGGAGTTCATTATTCTACTGGCTTTACATACACTGTCTACCATCCGCTCGCTATGTCTCTCTCCCTCTCTCTCTCTCTTTCTCTCTGCCTCCTCTGCCGTCATGAGTGTGTGGAGTGTGTTCGTAAAGTTTGTCTGAAAAAAGCTCTTTGTTTCCTCTGTTTTTTCCCTCTCGTGCGCTTTGTTCCTCGTTCTTTGTTTCAGAGACGTACACTAAGTCTCCATGACAAAAATGTTCAGTAATGGTTTTATTCAGACACAGCTGCGATGCTCATGTGATACTTGGCACCAGATGCACGAGAGGGAACACTGGCTCTGCTGGAGACCAGGCGTGAGCTGGAAAGTGATGATATTAAGCGATGGATGTTTGCAGTTGAGTAACTGTTTAACTCGCTTAAACTTGCATTAATTCATTTATGACCACTTGAGGTCAGTGCAACAGCCTGTAAATACAAAACCGACATACTGCGTCCTTATACAGTTGTTGTGGCTACTGCTGTGTATCTACACATCCAGCAGACATGGAGCATAATGAGCATTCGTTTTGCGTTGTTTTTCTGGCCACTTCATGAATTTAAATCCAGTATTCACGCTCTGTTTTTGGTCTCCACCAACTCCTGAGGAAAATATCTGTCTCTCAAGCTGCTAAACTTTCCGCTGTTTTCACCAACTAGTTGTTAACTTTGTCTGTCTGCTGACCTGCAGAGTTGTGTGATGATTCTCTGTGGGCTGAGCGCATTTCACATTACATATTGTCATTTCACCAACAAATCCTAGAAATTAAACAGCAAAATATGTAGTGTGTTCAATCTTTCCACAAAAAAACATATTTATATTTATATTTATATTTACATTTACATTTACATTTACCCTTCTATCCAAAACAACCTACAAGTGAGGGACATCACTAAAGCTTCAGTGCAGTAGGAGACCTTGATGAAAGTACGAAGGTGACAGTGACGATGTGTGTGACAACGCTATGGTTAAGGTTTGGTTGTGTTTGGGCACAGGAGAGACTTGGTAAAGGTTAGGAATATGGTTACATTGTTTGGCTTAAAATCACTACTTCCCTAAGGTTAGAAGTCCTTGATCGTCATGGTTACAGTAAAAACCTCTTGGGTAAGGTAAGGGAATGTTTGCAGGTAGAGCTACCTGCCAGACCGCTTTTTCATTTGAATGTAAACATAAGTTGCTTTTGTGCCTTGGGAGGACTGTCTCCATTTGACTCAGTGTTTATGTAAAAACATTGATTAGAGCAGCACTAATTATTGATCAAATTATTATTGACCCTACTTTTCACCAGTCCAACTGACCCAGATCCCAATCCCAGTTTTCTCATTAACGTTATTTATCAGATATAATATAAAATGCTGCTGCCTGTTCGATAGCTCACAATCTTACAAACCTAACATAGTTAAAAGTGACAAGATGCTGTGTGTAAAGAGCTGGATATTGATGCTGGATTGATAGATTTATTTTTTTTCTATTTTGCACTGTGAGGGGAAAATGGATGAAAGCCCAGAGTTGAAAACTGAATATTCTCTTCCAAAAAGTTGGCTTATTCCCAGTATTCTGTAATTTATTAAGCAGATTTTTTTTTTTTTAATTATACAACAATAATAATTAAATGGCATGTTAATTACAGTGCCCTTAAGAATGAAAGAATGCAGCACCCAACAAGCAATTACTAGCTCTCTCTTTGTTCATTAACCTGGCACTGCTGCATCCTCTGCATTAAATTCAGACTCGTGTTCCTTGGTCTGACTCAATGGGATCATCACAACTTTAAAGCAAAAGTGGCTAGTTTTTTTCATTTATGTGATGAAGTTCATGTCTGAGAGGGGCTTCACGTATCAGTTGTTCAGCCACTCTTTCTTTCCGTTCACAATAATCCCACTCCCCCTTTACCTTTGTCAACATTTGACACACTCTCTTGCACTTTTACCAAGCTCGCTCTCTCCCTCTCTCTGCAGGGGGCTGTCAGTGAACAGGTGTGCAGCTACTTCTCTTTATTAATGACGGGCAGGAGGGAAGCAAAGGGGACCCTGTGTGTGTGTGTGTGTGTGTGTGTGTGTGTGTGTGTGTGTGTGTGTGTGTGTGTACGTACCCATAACACACTTGAGAACTGACAAATGCGGGAGTGACTGTGCCACACGCTCCATCGACACAGTGACAAATGAAGCAGGCAGGAGATGTGTATATATGAATACACACACACACACACACACACACAGTGACACAGAGAAGCGTTTTGACAGAGGACAATGTTTTCAGAGCTTGAAAGTTGTTTGGTTCTGCTTACTGAAATTTCTGAAATTAATTCAAAGCTGAATTTTTCTTCTGTCTGTTGGTTTGATGGATTTCCACCTCTGCAAGTTGTTTAATCAAATTTTGAATCTTTTTTTTGCATTTCCTTCAAACAAGTGAAAAATTCTGTCAGTGTGATAAGATAATATTTTTCCTGTGCAGCGTTGCCTGTTTGGAGGAAGTCGTTGTGGATTGTAGTTTTGCTGTGGAGACAGGTGGAACCATTCCTCTTTTGTTGCTCTTTTGATACAACGAAGTAATCATATTCATAACCAGTAGTGATTACAGTGATTAAACTGCCTCCTTTATTACAACAAGTCCTGATGCCTAAAGTACAAATAAAAATAGGACCATAAATTTTTCATTTGAAATTTTTCTGACCAGTTTGGTTACATTAAGGCATCAAAAGCCCCATTTGGATGGGATTAAAATTGCAGAGGGAAGTGGGGAATAACGCATCCGCTGTTCCCATTGGTAATTTAACTCATGAGCCCAGACAGTATTTTAATCATCAGAAAATTACAGAACATGGTCAATAATAGATGTGGACATTCCAAAGCAAAGTTAAAATCACCCCAGCTCCCATAGAGAAATAGATCCAGTCCAAATGGGGCTGAAGGCTACTTGACTGGGGTGAGGGAAAGCTCATGGTCCATGGTCATAGATCGTTGGGTTGTTTTAACCCAGCAGGGTTGGGTTATAGGTTTGATCCAGCATGTTTTGTTATGGTTCCAACCAAAAATGAATAAAAATGACTATGCTGTTGAATTAAAGCTAGCAAAAAGTAGGTTGAAAAAAAAAACAAAAAACAATCCAAATTCTGGGTTATCAATATCTCTGTGTTTTGAATTACTTATTTTATTTCAGTCAACTTCTGCTGTTAATGTTAAAATTCAATTAAAATGGTTATGAAATGATGAAACGATGAAACAAGCACATAATGTCCCAGCCATTCTTTTATTGCTATAAACAAAAAATATAGAGTTAGCCATGTATAACTTAATGTTCCTGTTAATGTTCATGTTTCTCCAGACTGTCCTCCTGGCCGTAGTAACTATGACAGGAGCAAAGGGAAAAGTGCGGTGACAAAGTCCATGTCAGGAGGAGGTTGTGGTGGATGGATGGGTCATCAAAACACAGGAATATGACACAGGAGAGCAGCGTTCAATTCCCATGTGAAACCAGCAGTTTATGTTGTTTGTTTTATGTAACCATGACAACAAAGATTTCACTAATGTTGAGGAAGTACTTATTTTAACTCAAGTCATGATCTTTTCCCAATCCAAACCAAGCCATTACCATTATTATAGTAACCACAGCGATGAACATTACGCGGCTCTTGGGACAATCATGTGTTTATTATGACCATGACAACTGAGGCCCGGCATGCATGCCGCCGTAGGGGCACTATTTCAGGAGACACTTTTATGGGTCGTAAAAAAGGGTTAAAAAAAAACACCTGTATAGCTGTTCAGGTTGGAGGAGTTGTGTTTCTCATACCAGTCTGTCTTTCAGTGGTGTAAAGTACATAAAGATGGCTGACTGCGTAGAATGATGAGCCTCGATTTTGGGTCGTATCTTCAACCCATGACGCTGAGTGACTATGTATAATCTAATGTAGAAAGGTCAAACGTACCAAACCTATAACCCAGCAGCCAGAACCCAGCAGCATTTTTAGTGTGTGTGAACTGCAATCTCTGCTGTCAAAGTCAGACGCTTTGCACACCCAATCATCCGCCCTCACCTCCTCCTCTACTGATTTAGCGGCACTATGTCACTCTTGCTTTTGGACTTTGCTCGCATTTTATGAAATCTGAATCCATCATTGAATCTGCTCATGGAGTCAGAATATCTTCCAGACACTTATCAAATGTGTTTGCCTACATCTTCCAACTATTCAATTCAGATCTGTACTTGGCAGAGAAAATGCTCACAACCCGCAGATAAAACCTGAAAACGATATGAGCACCAGAAAATGTGAAATGCAAATTAAATACGTATCTGACACAAAAAATACAGTCACAGTTGCTTCTTGGTTACTTCTGCATTACATCTTATTTCATGAGCTACTTGCTCCAAACAGTGGAGGCACAGGTTCAGAAGCACTCAACTAATGAGCTTAAATTATTGATATGATAAGAAAGGCTAAATGAGAGACTGATGTACAGTAACACAGCTGGCTTGTTCCACTACAGCAGATACAGCAACGCCTGGGATGAGTTGAACAAGAAAAGGCAGCGGCCACTCACCATTGTAAAGTGATGTTTCATAGTGTCGTTTCTTTGAGCACACCATCCGGTTTGTGAGGTCTGAGCACAGACACTGGCTCGTACAAATCCCATGACTAATCACATTAACCAGAGGACAGCCAAAAAAAAAGGTTGATTATGGACTCTGGGCATTTAAAGGGGCTATTCGTATGTTTTTTTCTGCCGCTCAACGTCGTTTCTTGGCGGGAGCCGGTTCTGGTGCTTTCCACTTGACAAGAGCTTCAGCCATCATTGCGTTTACAAGACAAGAGCTTATAAAACGTCCTGTGAGCAGCACTACTTTTTCAGGGCAGATTAGAGGCTACATTGAGCCGCTATAGGAAAGTGACCAAATGAGCCGGGGCTAGCTGGTTAACATGCTAACTTCAGTAGGAGAAATGAAAAGGCATGATAGAGACAAGTTAACACTGGTGTTGCTTTCAACCTCTGGAGACAGCTTTTGTTGAGTAAAGGAATAAAGTTTGACGCTGAATTTGCAAAGTTTTTTCTAGACTGGTAAGTAAACAGCTGTTAATACTAACATTTGCTATGTAGCTATATCAAAACTTACAAATTGCTCCTTTCATGTCAATTGCAGTTATTTAGTCATGGTCTCAGACATTCCTTAACACTAAGTTTACTTTTTCAAATCTCCCCACAGATGTGAACTAAACTGTTAAAAAATGTTTCATTCTTTTCACCAAAATTCAGTGTCAACAGTTTTCTTAGTGAAAGTCAACTTCCACCAAAACTCTGTGTCCACTGCACATTTGTGTTGAAACCTAACATGAAATGACTGTAAATCAGGAGACAATTTGCCTTATTCTGATACATTTAAATAACCATAGAGCAATTATTGTCCTCATGGAGCTGGGAATTGTCTGACCACTGCCCACATGATCAGATGTCTCTCTGCTGTATTATTCAAATGACCACATGTCAGTTGTCAGGAAAACATGCACATAAATTGTTATAATGATGGTCTGATCTTCATATTTTGAAGTATGAAGCAAGCACACACGCTTTCTTCATCCTGCTGCCTTCAAATGATCCTAATCATGATAGAAAAAAAAAACACTGGGAACATTTCATTAACCCAAAGAGATACAGCCCAAAGTGAGATGATCCCGAGTTCAACAAGTGATGAAAACAATCATTATCTGAATAAACATGAAACACCTTTCCTGCATATAAAGCAGTCCAGCAGGCCAAGATCACATTGACATTTAATGATCAACAAGGAAGAAAGGAAGTGATCTGCTGCAGCAGGGAACAGTGAAATGATACAGCAAAGAAATAACATGAAATAAACACTACAGCGCTAAACATAAAGATACACATGCAATTAAGTGGGAATGGTGGACATTTGTGTATTACAGCTCGGATGCAGGTAATTGATGCAGCTCTCCATACATGTTCCACCTTTCTCTGTCATTTCATTTCATCTCCTCACCAGTTTCCAATTTTCATCTTTCTGTCATAAAAAATATATATATATATATTTCTTTCGTGTCTTTCTCTATTTATCTGGTTGTATTTGTGTCCTCCCACGTGTTGTCTAATTGGTTGGTCCTATTTTCATTCCTTTTGACATTCCTGTATTGTCATCTCCCATTTCTCTTTCTCTTGCTTGTCTGGTTAATCCTTTGGCAGCTTGTTTTTTTTGCGTGTGTTTTTTTACATCTTCTGTAGTTACTTGTGTTTCTTTCAAACTTCAGTTTTAGTATTTTCCTTTTCCTCCCCTTATCTCATACTTGTTCCTCCAATTTAACCTCTGCTATAAAGCGATATGTCGTACGGCTTTATGACACAATCGTACATTTCCATACACAACAGGAGGAAGGCACAATTTTTAAATGCAGTTTAACAGTTCTTTCCGGTAATAAAAAGGGGATGTGTTTGGACTGTACTCTGAGGCATTTGGGTGAATGGAAAATATGGTCTAAATTTTTTAGAAACATTAACATTACTTCTGGTATGAGATAGACCATCAGTCATCTCCATACTGATCTCATTCATTAGTGTAATTATACCAAGGTACATTTAATTTGACAAGATTTATTTATGTTTGTGTGCTACAAAGAATTTTTTTCCTATATTCGTTTCCTCATCTTTCTCTTTTTATCTTTGTTTCCTCAATCATTATTCAGTGAGTAAGTAACTTGATAAGGACGCATTACCTACTTTCTTATTATCTTCCCTGATATGGCTCATCCACGTGTACGTTTCTCCTCTCCGTCTTCCCTCTATACCTCCCTCTATCTGTCCATTCATCTGTCCATATATCCCTCTTTAGGAGTTATTATGGTTAATAGGAAGGCCAATGTGTTCTGCTTCCCAGGGAAATGGAACTCATTACTTTTCATTAAGTACTTCTTGACAAAACTACTCCCTCATCCTCTCCATGTCCTCCGTTTTCCTATTCTTTCTTTTTTTTCCCTCTGCTTCATGTATCATTTGTCTTTTCGCTGATAGGCCTCCTAACTTCTTCCTGTTCTGTTTCATGACCTGATCCACAAAACCAACCAACCACATTTTAAAGAGGTTTTAGAAAACCTCAGTTTGGACAGATACTATGAGCTTTATTCCCATGAATCAGATGCACATGGCACAAGCACAGTGACTGTGTCAAGAGGCACATGGCATGACTATAACACAGTTGGAAATGGTACTGTAACTGCAGTGAGCCTGGCCTCCAGCCTGACCAATCAAATCACATTTTTCCTACTCTTTAATATAGGCCTCTTTTCCAGGTTACACTGACCATTTGGTGATAGAAAGAACTTTTGTGGAGGAGCTGCTTTGGTCTTTTCTGAGAGGAAACCAATTTCAGAGTTCACAGAAAACAAATGTATGTATGTATATATATGTATATATATGTATATTTATCTGTGTGTGTGCGTGTGTGTGTGCGTGTGTGTGCGTGTGTGTGTGTGTGTGTGTGTGTGTGTGTGTGTGTGTGTGTGTGTGTGTGTGTGTGTGTGTTTGTGTGTGGCAGAGAGCAAGAGAGTTGGCATCCATAAACGCTGTTAGTGAAAATAGCACAAAACTCACATGCACCTTGTGGCATTGACCTGTTTGTGGTCGACCAAATGACCAGATTGGCAGAGAAACACGTATTTAAAAGTGAAGGAAAAAAGCACCATACACATGAAATAAAACAGGTCACATCTCTTTTTGCACAGACTGTTGTCTTACATTCAGCAGAGGATAGACCAGTGTTTCCTGAAGTGAGTGCTGCAGCACTTGGGGTGCCTTTAGAACGGGCTGAGGATGGGCCGCAAGACCCATCATGTTTTTCCACATTTAATTTACATTAACCACTTTTCAAACACATTAAGACAGAAGAAAAAAAAGCTATAAATGTCAAAATCAACATATTCAAAAACAAAAAGTTGTGTAATTTAAAAGACCACGTAGGTCATTTGTTCCTACCCTCAAACTAATAGTGCTGCAGCTGATGACATGACATCTCATTTTTGTCATAGTAACACAACTCCTTTTCAGAGCAAGTGATGGAAATATGTTACACAGTAAAAAAAAAAGCTCAAAGAAATGTTGATACATCACATCCCTCACAGTCTGAACCCACTGAAGCTGAGCCCACAAACAAAACTAAAACCACACTGACCACTTCTCGGCAATGGCGGAACGGACAGGTTTTGGCTTGTGGAAGACATTTATCATTGCCCGCTGTGGTATTACACAATCCCAGAATCATATATTTGTGATGCGGCTCTCTTCTCCCTGGTTTACATGAAAACGAGAGAAGACAGCACTTCTCAGTGCAGTTACACCTGCAGGTTTTGTGCTCTCCACCCACGTCGACAGGCTCAGCTGTTCCATTAAAAAAGACTGCAATTGTTTTTTTGTTTTGTCTAGTTTGTCCTTGTACACCTTAAATACAGGTATTTAAATTTTGAGGAGAATGAAAGAAATACATTTAATATATCTGTGTATTAAATTGTTTAATTTAAGTGAAATATTTCTCTGTAAAAAATGCAGAGCATGTTATACGTGGAGCTCTGTGGCTTGGAGGGTTGAAAACTGTCCTTTGAAGGGGTTTCATAGTCTAAAAAATCTGGTAACCACTGGGCCAGACTGTGATCAGAATTGAGGAGGTTTTATGCCAAAATATGTTTCCGCTGGCGGTGCGTTCTTCCCTTGATTTTCTAATGGGGAAGTAATCATTTCAACTGGATTACAAAAGAACAATAGAAACTTACTGAATTGTTTCCGAATGAACAGAAAACCATTTGTTGTCATTATAAATCATCCGCAGTGTTCTGAGGTTCTACTGTACCTGACACTAAGGACATTTCACTCATCATAGAGTCACTGCACAGTGGCAAAGTAACAACACTGATCAAAGACTAAATGACATCAAAAGCAAAGAAAAACTGTTTTATGGAATTCAAATGTAGGTGCCAGAGAGAGCGAGAACAGGGGCTGAACTACTACTGATGTCATAATTATGCTAATAAAAGAGGCAAGACCGATTTTCGTCACTGTAGCACACCAAGAACTATTTAATATGTTTATGGTTTCACGCAGGACGTGTTCTAAGAGGTCTGATTTTGTTATACGTATGCGTCAGTAGCATTCCTACAGCGCTCAGTTTAAGTGCTTGTTAGTTTTAGATTTCTTGATGATAATGTTGTATTGAACTTTATTGACCTAGATGAAGAGTACAGGTTATGGCTAATCATCCTTTTACCACTTATTCCAAATCACTCTTTATTCTACATCTATTTATTCAACAATCCACATCCCTCCCTGCATGTTCACAAGGTGATTTGAGACTAAATGAACTTTTCATTTTCATTGGCCAGCTGCCAGTCACATGACTCACCAAGGTCTCATTGAACGTGAAAAACAGCATGTCATTTCTGTTATTACTGTAGCTTTGTCTTCGTCTGACAAAGACCAACCCTCCACACACACACACACACACACACACACACACACACAATCATCATCACTACTGTGCACAGATACACAGTCAAAGGATGTTTTTGATGCAGTTCTGGTATTAATAAACGTCGAAGGTGTCACTGAATCTGTGTGTGTGTTTGTCTGAGTGTGTTTGTAAGCGTGTGTGTTTTTCGTTTTTTTGTGAGTGAATACATTTCAGTCTATTTGGTAGCATTAGACAGAGGGCAGATTGTGGTCAACTCCATTTATTCAGCCTTGACACTTGCGCGTGAACGTACGTGTGTGTTTGTTTGTTTGAGCCTTTTATTGTGGCTGTTGGTTATATGTGTGTTTGTGTGCATGTTGTCCTGTGTGTGTGTGTGTCTGCGTTGTGCATGCTACAAGCCTCGTATGCTGATAGATGCTGTTGTAACTCCATAGCACTGAATGAAGGCCATAACCCACACATGCATTACCATATTCATACAGCTCACAGAATAGATTGCTTTGGTGTGTGTGTGTGTCCATGTATGTGTGTGTAGCATACATTCCCCTGGTTTTTGCTAGAGTGCAACTCATTTTGAAAATGGCAACCACACTGTGTTTCTGTTTCTCACGTTTCTCCTTGCTCCTTTACACACACACACACACACACACTCACTATGTCCTTTCACCAATATATGTGAAGGTCTATCTAAGCCTATTCTCATAAAATGTTTTTCAGAGAAAAGAAGTAACCATCAAGTCAGCTGTGCGCCAAAATTGAACATCAGCACAAACCACCGGGCCAAATGGCAGGTTCTCTTTCTCTCTCTCTCTCTCTCTCTCCCTCCCTCCCTCCCTCTTTCTCTCTCTTCCTCATCTCTCACCTTCTTTCCCTCATCTGTTTTTCTCCTTTTTTTCTCTCTCTCTTCTTGTCCCTCTCACTCTGGGTGTAAATTGCCCTGGAGTGGTGATAGACTTGTGTGTGTGCGTGTGTGTCTGTTTTGGGCTGTGTGCCGCTTTTCTGTGTGTATGTGTCTGACTGTATTCCTCTGTGTGTGTGTGTGTGTGTGTGTGTGCGTGCGTGCGTGCGTGCGTGCGTGCGTGCGTGCGTGCGTGCACCTTTGTGAATGTTGGGATCATTACCTGTGCCTGTGTGTGTGTGGGTCAGGTCAAGCTATTATTATGGCAGCAGCTGTAGTGGTATTGCAGGGGATTGTGGGAGGTGTGCAGACAGGCTAGAGGCTCTGAGGGGCTTTATGTTTGAGTGACAGGCCTGAACTAAATCTGCTGCACCCTGCACACACTACATAACTCACACTCCTCCAGGTATTAAACATGATAAAACGTATTGTGTGTGCTTATTAGTTTCAACGTCACTGTTAAGTTAAATTCATTTTATGCGGAGCCTTCAAGGAAATCCCCAACATATAAACATGTATACATAAAAAATTTTGGAATACTTGTAATACAACAAAGTAAGGATTCACCCCTCATGGAGGCATGACATCAGTTTTACTGTCTTATCGTCTTTACAGAACAAAATCCTCAGACTGAAGGAAGTTTGTTGCCTGGACCAGCAACATGAGCCAACTACTGTGGGTATAGCCCCACCTACTGAAACTCAAAGTTCATCATGCATTTCATGTTGTTGTTTGGATAGTTTTATTATTGTAAGGTTTTGTGTTTCTTTTTTTGGACCCACAAAGCAGAGCACAACACAACACAACAAACGTTGGTTCTTCACTGTAGACTGATTGTTTGAGCAGAGTTATAGGAGGTAGACTGGGGACAAACAAAACACATTAGGGAGGGCAAAACAGCAGGCAAAACAGTGGGAAGAAAGGATGACGGAGGCCTAATCCAAATACTTATGGAGTATGAATATACTTTTATGTTGTTGTTGTTTTATGTTTAAAAGACAAGACTGGTGAGGTCCTTTTAAAGGTCCCATATTGTATACAGTGAGACTTTGGCATTTATATTTAAAAGGCCCACACTGCAGGTTTAAAGTGCCTAAGGTTTACCATTTAGTTCAAGAGCATTTATGAAATGCTATCAATCACAACATGAGAAAATCCCTATGTCAAATCATGTCCCAGAGGTTTTACTATCTGTCGCTAGTATGAAATTCAGCACCATGGACAGCGACCCTGATTTGGCAAGCTGGTCAACACAGAGAGCTGGTCTTTGAGTTTCACATATGTTCACAGTACATATGCAACCGTCATCAGAGCACATGAAAAAGAGCTGTGTCTGTGCACTCAGCCTTTTTTCCTGGTGCCAGTCTTCCACACTGATGGAGCATTTTAGTGAGTCAGCAGGAGGTGACATTAGAAACTGAGGATGCACACGGGTGACACAGTTCCTCTCCATCACCACTTAGACCCGGGGTATTATTTCCAGTCGCAGTAATTCCAGCTTGGTTGTGTGTTTGAACAAGCTGGACATACCAGTTGTGGTTCATAACTCCCCTTCAGCACCTCCAGCTGCATGAACTATCATGAAAAAACATAGACATCATATAACAATGCACATAACAATCAATAGCTTTGACAGTTGTAACTCATTACTACATGCCAATCACATTGTGTAAAACATTAGAGTTTGTCTTTCAGACTCATTGTGGTTTGGTAACATTTTCAGTTGAAATCAAGAGAGAGACGCTGTATTTGACAGTTTCCTCTACAGAGCTGTTAAAGCTTTCGTCCTTTGCTATTAAACTTAGAGGTTTTACGTCCAATATTTAAAGTTAAATTTCCAGGAACTTACTTTAAAAAGTATGGACACTACAAAAAACCTCAAGTCTCAAGTTTTTGTGTCTTTTAGTTGCTGAAATCTTTAGTAAAACAATCTGTTTGACATAATTCCACTTGTATCAACAGGCTGAAGCAATCCACAGAGAGGAACAAAACTTTTTTATGTTTCTATTAAATTTTGTTTGCGTTAGAAACACTTTTCTTTTTACATATTACCTTTGTTTTTGGCAAAGTAATTCACTCACCTCAAAACATCGTTTGCTACATTCATATATTTGAATCTTCGGAGATATAAATCACAGAGATGAGAAGAAAAAAAAAATCAATTTTATTCTTTGTGTTTTCATTTTACTTTTGTACTTTTGTACTTTTTTTGATAAACCTTGATGACAAAATGGTATCAGCCAATGCGGGAAAAAAGAATATAACCCAGTATTTGGATTTGTGACTGTGTGTGTGACTGTGTGTGTGACTGTGTGTGTGTGTGTGTGTGTGTGTGTGTGTGTCTAAATGTGTATGTGTTGTGCCCAAAAACTCTACACTTTTCCAAACTCTGAAACTTTGCCATTTATCCAGGGTTATTTTCATTCTGCCGTTTGGGAGCATCCATATGCAGATAGAGTTGACGGGAATGATATATCTGCCCATGCTAACACCTCGCCCACACATTTAATATGTCTACAGACACACACAGCTGCAGTCCCCTGAACACACACACACCAACTCATGCACATACACTCACAGGCACAGATTAACACAAATGTACAAATATAGAAGCAGTGATGAATGAATTATTGGGAGTTTGCTTTGGTTATTACCTGCAGCTACATATTGGCCTTTAGTTTTAATGTGTTTCATTGTGTGTGTGTGTGTGTGTGTGTGTGTGTGTGTGTGTGTGTGTGTGTGTGTGTGTGTGTGTGTGTGTGAGACCTGTGTTCAACATTGTCTAAAACAAAAGGCATTAGTTCAGTAGACCAAACTAATGTGATTTTCTATTAATGTGATGCCTTGGGTGCATCTATCTGTGTGTGTGTGTGTGTGTGTGTGTGTGTGTGAGAGAGAGAGAGATTCTCAGTATTAGGTATTAGGTGTTGGATGAACTGCACCCACACCTTCAATTTGTATCAGCACATTCATTAACCACCACCAGGTCAGGCGGGCCTATTCATTACTTAATTTCTAAAACACACACACACACACACACACACACACACACCCACATTTCCAGTAACATTCAGGCCTGCTATTCTCTCTCGCAAACACATGCTAAAATATACACATACTGTGTTTTTATGACTGTGGTCCTCTGAATATCTGGCAACATTGTCAATGATTAAATGACTGGTGTTAAATATTGTGTTTGCAGTAAATCTGCTTAGGTGTGTGTGTGTGTGTGTGTGTGTACAGCGATACTAAATCTCCCCTGTATGACTTAATGCATATTGCTAAATCTATAAATGTAACCAATTAAGTGTGTGGCTGTAAATTTACACTGAGAACTCATGCAAATAAAGTCCTTAAATCTGAGCCAGTAACTTAACACAACACAAATTACACTCGGCATTTTATGGAGAGTCAAAACATGTTTACATTGCCTTACAGCGGTTGCCACGGTAACTATCCACATCCTGCGTTTGATGTCTGACCTAATGACGATGCCACAGTCTTTCAGCCAGGGGTTGGAGTTAGTCACACATGTGCAAGTCACAATGGGCTCATGTCTCAAGTTACTGTGGTGAGAATCAAGAAAGTCAAGTTGACAAGACAAGTCATTGCTCAGGTCCATCAAATCATAAGTCGTATGAAATTCCACCTTCAGTTCAGTTTAAGGACACCGTCATGAAAAGTTGAGTTTTATTTTCAGCACCTTTCTTTGTGGGTTTTGTAGTGACAGATGAAGCTGGATGTTTTGGAGGTGGTGTCATACCACTGTTCTCTTCTTACTGCCATAATTGATACATAGTCCTTGAATCCAACTTTCTTTTTTCAGGAGATAGAGCAGGTCGTCCACTAATCAGAAGGTCGGTGGTTCGATCCCCAGCTGCTGTTGAAGTGTCCTCGGGAGGGCTCCTGATGGCTGTTCCATCAGTGTATGAATGTGTGTGTGAACGTGGTTTGTAGTGTAAAGCGATAAGTGTTCAATGAGACTACAAAAGCGCTATAAGTGCAGTCCATCTATGACAGCTGCCTCTTGTGTGGGCGTCTGTCTGCTGCGTCCGAGTAGGTTGCCAGGTTTGTTTGCATTGCACCGGATCATGTTTCAAAAACAAAATGTCACTTCTCGATATCAACAGAAATGCTAGTTGTCATCAGATGTTTTCGGGTCTTCTGTCTCAGGTGGTGAATCCCAAGTCAAGGTCAAGTCTTTAATCACTGTTAGTCAAGAAAGTCTCGAGTCCTCAGCAGCAGCTTTTTATACCATTTGATTTTTACGTGATTTATTGAGATTTATCTGAGATCCTGACACAGCTGCGAGTTAGCGGTTTGTATTTCCATTTGACTGAGTTATGACCATGACTCACATGGTGTGACGTTTGTGGTAAATTGTGTCAATCAGGCGCCGGGGGAAAGAAGATGAATATTACAACAAAATTCAGACGCCTTTTATTTCTGTTCAGAGAACATTATTTGTTCATATCCAAATAATGTATTTGTGTTTATTTACATCCCTAATCCACACAGTGGTTATTGCCAGTAGTGCATAATAAACAAGGAAAAAGCAAATAATAATAAGGATGTGAGGTGGAGGAGGTATTTTTGGGGGAGATGACGAATCCACAGACTTTGTTGCTTCAAGGCAGAGGCTGTAATTCAGAGGGAAGGCCTTGTGGCAAGTGCTTGTGGACCGCAGTTAGAACACAGCACATCTGTGTGAGCCCCAGACCACGAGGAAAATACGAAGCCGGAGGAAAAAGAGACAGAGGGAAAGAAAAATAGAGAAGGAGAGGGAGAGTATGTGTAGGAGGAGGGAGGGTGGAAGTCCATTTGGGGCGAGCTCCTTGTCATTTTCCGTCCTGACCTCTATGTCTCACCAGCTCCTGCTTGTCTTTCATCTACAACTTGTTTTCTGTTCGTTCCAGTTGACCTGCTCTCACCCTGATATCCCCGCCACATAATTCCTCCTCCTCTTCTCTCTCTTTTCATTTGGTCTTGACCTCTTCATCTTCTTTTATTTCTCTGAATCTCTACTATTGCGCCTCTCTCGCTTTTTCTGCAATTACCGCTCTTTTTCTCTCCTTCAGTTTCATGCTGTGTACGGAGGGGAAAGCGATATATTTATAATTGAAAAGGCAAAAACGTGGTTGTAAGAATGGCATTAAAAGAAAGAAGATGAATCGAGATGAGCAACTCATGCAAGCGCCTTTTAAATCTGTCATTCCCGTTTATGTCTACAACATATATGAAAACACTTTGCCTCTGTATCACTTTTAATCTTCTTTATTGTCCCCTGCCCAGAAAGCACAAACACACTCTCAAATTCATATTCAATCTTTTATTGCCTTGAAAGTAAAGAACTCTATTGCCAAAGAAACAAGATAAAATGCACTTCCTGTCCATCACACTCTTCCTCTTTCATTTTCTCTCTCATACCCTCTCTTTAATTCTTTCTCCCTGTCAAGCATTTTTTCTTAACAGTATAAAAAATAGTTTTATATCTTATATAAAGTCTTATGTAAGTGTTTTTGATGATGTTTTCAATTCCTAACCTATTTGAGTTTCTAACCTCCATCAATGTTTGCCCCTCCCACCCCCCGCAGTTGAAAGCAGAGTTGTTTTTGTCTGTCCACTTTAATATAGGCTATATACTGTTTATCTGTCACCACACACCCACTATTTCTTTTTTCTGTCTGTTTCCTTCCTCCTCACAGTGGATGGATGTATAGACTGGTCAGTGGATCTGAAGGAGTACCATGTTTTGGCAGGCGAACCCGTCCGGGTCAAATGTGCCTTGTTCTACAGCTACATCAGAACAAACTACACCATGGCCACCAACGCCAAGCTGCGCCTCATCTGGTACAAGAACAAAGGAGATGCAGAGGTAAGACACTGTGAATTATATCTGATCAGGTCAGTATGTATGGATGTCCAGGACTGACAGTAATGAATTCACATAATCTTCACATATCTTTAGGTGGGCATCGTAGGACAAACTCACAGTAAAAAAGATTTACTTAAACTTTTATTTTTGAAATTGTTTCATATTTTAATTAGCAAAAAGTCAGGTTTTTAATTGTTTTTTTGTTTTTTTTTATTATTAGTATTTTAGTCTACAACCCTGTCTACAAAGTTTTTTAAAAAGTTGACATATTCCTCCTGAAACAAATTCTATTAGCTAACTATATACATTTGGACGTATTCATTTGAATCACCTGGGGCGTGAATCAGAGAGTGTTTTCCCTCTTCTTGATTTAACTTCCTTGTTGTGCATTCCCACCTACTCAGCTCCACCTGCAGTCCATATTTTGGGACGATGGTATCTATTAATAGCTTTTGTAAATTCTGTAAAAACACTTTCCAGATATTAAACCCTTATGGCTTAAAAATTTATAAATGAACTTGTTTCCAGTTTGAGATGCCTAGTCAACAGAAGCCTCATAGAAGATTTGCTACTTTGATTTGAAAATAAATACAAGCTTCAATGGACTCTACATTGGAATTTAGATTATATCATGACTTTAAATCACATCAAATATAAACTAAACAGAACATAAAGTGGCAGCTCTGCATGTTCATTTGAACTTTGTTTTCTTGAATCTGTCAGTCATTCAGTACAGCCAGTTGGCTTCTCACCAGGTTTTTAAAAATGAAGGTACAGTAGTCTGTTTGCTGGTTTATCTCATCTTATAACTGTCTTTACTTACTTTGCACTCATTTGTGTCTGGCTGAGTAATAGCTAATGCGCAGAAACTAGAGGGACTGATAAATCATACAGTGGTCCCATGTGCTGCAATAAAAAGTTGTCCCCCTTTTACCAGCATTGTGAATTATATAACCCACTGTGTATACATGTACATACTGTATATACAGCACCTGTCAAAAGTTGGGACACACTTTCCCATTCACTTGAACGGGAAAGTGTGTCCAAACTTTTGACTGGTGCTGTATGTGAATATTATATGCAAATGTGGTGTAATCTGCTGTGTAATTTTTGCATTACGTCCTATAGGAGCCCATCATTTTCTCAGGCCACAGGCTGAGTAAAGAAGACGACTCCATCTGGTTCCGATCTGCTGAAATGGAAGACAATGGATTCTACACCTGTGTTTTAAGGTAATCTTTGCACAAAACTACAAATAGGGCATTTGTGAGTTCGTTTTAATCACTAATTTGGTCCTGCCATGAATCAACCCTGAAGTAAAATGACTAACAACAGGGTTTGGGTACAACCTAGATTCTCTAAGGAAGCTCGATGCAGGATTATTTCTGGTCCAGCTGGGCGCATTGTTGATAACACTTTGTGAATATCACATAAACCCTGCTGCTCTCCAGAGATGGGAGCTAGGTCAAAGTACACTGAACAAAACACAGACTTTATTTTAGAGTTGCACTTCCAGCACCGGCACTCTGGCTTCATAAAACTAAATAAAAACTGTAACAAGTTTACCAACATGCAAACAAAATATTTTTGGCCCGACTCTGGCCGACAGCAGTGCTCCTGGAGTTGCCTCGGTATTGTTGATTTCATCATGGGGGCAACCTTGGAATAGATTTCTGACTCTGTGTGCTCTGTCTCGACCCAGGGGGCCCATTTACATTGCATGGGAGAAAAGCAGAAGTGTTTTTGGCGTTTGAATAAAAGGAATGTGAGGTTTTATTCAAAAGTGCTCGGTATCCACTTTGAGTAAAAAGAAAATGCTCCCTCAGTAATCAATATTTCAACAGACAAATGGCTGGTATTTCAAAAATATTACTATTTTATCATCAACATTTTGAGATTCACTATGAATGTCGGGTGCCCGCAGAGAGTTAATGTTCAAAAAGACATTGTGTCATTACTTTATTACGCCTGCTGAGGTCTGTTCATAATATCAAAGCCTTTCTCTTGTTTTCTATGTATTGCAGGTAAATGCGTGTGTGTCTCTGTGTGTGCTTATGATTGTTTGCTGCCAGTTTGGTAAATTGAAAAGTCCTGTGTGCTCCTTTAGGGATGAGCCTGTGAGTGTGTGTTAGTTGATACCACAGTGTTGGTGGTTGGTGGTTGGTGGTTGGTGGGGTGGGGTAGGTGGGGGGGGGGGGGGGGAGGGGGGGGGGGGGCGGAACAGCACTTACAGTCTTGTTTACCTGCAAGTAGACGGTGCGTGTGTGTGTGTGTACATGATGAACTGAATGAAACTTTTCCCTCTTGCAAACCTGTAAAAAAAGTAAAGATTTGGCTGGTAGTCAGCCAGTTCCCTTAGAGAAGAGGTCATCTTCATTTTTACTTTCAAGAAACCCTCTTATTATAACTGTTATTTTAATGTCAAAAATAATCTAAAAGAGAAATTTGAGATTTTATCGTTAATTTATGTCCTGGTCAATCTTTAATACTCATCAGATTCAAAGACAAGCATTTGAAATGAGTTGTGTAAAACTGAAGTTTAATCTGGTTATATAAGACGCTTGCTCTGTTTGCGCTGAGTCTGAGTGTGTTTGTGCATCGTCTGGAACGAAGCTGGCGAGTGCAAAGTTAGCATGACCAAAACTCAGAGTGGACATAATTATATCACAATTAATAGACTGAACTAAGACATTAACATTAACATTTGTCATAAGAACTCACAGCACTGATGTCTCTCAGAATGAAGACTTCATTTATTACTGCGTAGAAGTATTCAATGTTAACTTAATACCAAAACTTTTCCAGAACTCTTAATCAGTAATAATAATTGCCACACCCTTCATCATGTGATCTAGTTATAGAACTTCAGTGCTCATATATTAAACAATATGTCCGACAATATGAACACAATATTTAATGACAACTCAGTAAACTCTGCTGGTGCGGGTCATGAGATTCGAAAGCTTTTAAAAGGCTAGAGGCGTTTTTTTTTTTTTTTTTTTTTTCATTACGACCCTTCCTAAGGTCAACAATTATGTTCATGCTCAAATGAATTAAATTAATTAAGTCTTAACTATCTGCTATATCAGGGATAATGCCCAAAGAGTTGGGACTCCACTATAATTGAAATGATAGATTGATACAGAAGCAAAGAAGCACCCCACAAGAGGGAAAATATAGTTTGATTCCAAATCAGCCGCCATTATACTGTCCTCACCTGCCAGCCAGTCAGAACCGAGAATTATTCAGCGATCATGAAATGAAATAGCACGATCCTGTGGCTTAGACGTGTGAACATAACAACATCGCTCAAACGGAGTCCAGCCGCACAAGCAGTCACAAGATCCTTGAAATCATACAAATCACGCAGCCCACAGACTATTATTTCATTATAGGAAGAGAAAGCAAAACGGTACAATTATTACTCAAACATACTTTACTTCTGAGCACACGGTCTTCTCGTATAACATCTCTGGTGCATCTGCTGTTGGTTTTATATCTACGTGTAGTGGTTTATTTGTGGGTTGTTTACAGCCTGTCTGATCGTCTGGCCCCTTCTGTTTCCTGCCCAAACACCCTCTGTTGTGGTGATGTTCAAGCATCTCAACAGTTACTATTGGAGATATGTAGTACGTTGTTATAACTGATAGGAATAAGGGCCAAAACTATGAAAGTAAGATCCAAATTGTGATAAACCAGAATTTTTCTTTCTGCCTTGTGCCATGAGTCACTGTATCACATCTCCACTTGATACTGATCGTTTTCCTTCCCTGCATCTGATACCTTCAGCACCTTCTCTCTCTCCTGTTTCTTTCCCTTTGCTTTCTACCTTTCCCCCATCACCCTCTCCCACCTACTCCTTCGTCTTCTCCCACACCTAATCTGCTCTCTCTTCAGCTCACCAGCTGCCTCCATCCCTGTACTTCCCCTCCTGCTTCACCTCCTGTTTTTCTTCTCTCTGCATCCTGCTCCTGTTCGAGCTTACTCCTGCTCTCTCTCTCTCTCTCTCTCTCGCTCTCTCTCTCTCCTCCTGTCCTCCTGTTTCTCCCTGGCTGCACCCGATTCACCCCCCTTCATCTCCCTCCCCCTCCCCCTCCTCTGCTCTCATCCCACCTCCTTTTCCTGTAAGAGCTTGACACCTATCCTCCTTAATAGGCTCTCTCTCCCTCTCTCTCTCTCTTTCTGTCTTTCCCTCGTTCTCTCAGCATGACAACCTAATTAGGGCTTGGTGTCTGTCATTGTCTCAGGGTCTCTTATTAACACACACACACACACACACACACACACACACACACACACACATGTAGAGGCACAGCACCTCCTATCCAAGTGGAGAGCTACCAACTGGATTATATTATATTACTAGAAGGCTGTATCTAGAATGTGTTACAATGCACAGACAAAGCCACAGGGAGAATATACTGTTAAATGTATTCATTGCCCTCGGTCTGATGCATATTGTTGTTGCTATTGTAAGGAAACTGCCATATAAAGATAAAAGTCACTTTTTTTCTGGATTAATTTCACAATTCCACCTGACACTCAGTTCTGACCGGCATCAGGTGAAGTCAGGTTTATGCAGGGACAATAAAAAACATCAGATTAATCTCAGTTGCAGCCTCAATCCGCCTGAGATAGATAAAATGGGTGTAATCTGTTATAAAAATGTTACCAAGTACAGCTTGATATTTCATTTATCTCCATATGCTGCCAAGGCCTGACGGTGAATCTCCTCTCCAAGATGTCAAGTGTACAGGAATTGGTGTGATGCTTCAGTTTGACACTCAAACTGCTTACGCATTTTGCAAATGACTAAAAATGGTTTGCCTCAGTAACAGTGAATTACATATATTGGATAGTGGAACAACAATGTCAAGAAAACCAAGGAAGCAGGTATCTTAAATCTGTCTCACTGTGTCACTGTTCTTACACAGGCACAACCCTGTCTCCGTAAAATGACATTTCTATACAACTAAACTGCAACAGCAAATATGTTTTGTGGGAAAGGTAACTGTGCCCAGATTATGTTTTCTATTAGACACTCACAGCACTTGGCGAAGGTTAGGGAAGATCATGCTCCGGTTTAATACAGAAAAAAGTTAATTAACATTTAACTAAAACCACCATCTTCCCCTAACCTTAACCTTAACCATAAGTATTTTTGTGGCCAAAACCCTCACGCAGCTCTCAGGATGTGCACCACGGTCTCTGGTGTGACAGTCGTGTGCCTTGTACCACCACCTACCCCGACCACCTTCTGGTGACTCTGGTGCCATTAATAAATCTAACACTTGCGTGGAGCTGGAGGCTTTCAGGAGAGCGGAGGCAGCTGGCCACTGTCCTCCACGTAGATTATAAAAGTATATTATAATTATTGTTATAAAAGCCTGGCACTCTGGAGGCTCCTTCGTCCCCTGCACCACGTTGTCTTCAGTTAGAGTTTTAATTTTCTTTCTGATTAATGAATTTAGTATTTATTTTGTTAGTACAGTGCTAGTTCGATCTGCCAGCCTTATCTTCGTTAAGCAAAAACTAATTTCTGTTAAATAAAACTCATTTGTTTTAGTTAAATCCATGCGTGTCTTCCCTTATTTGCTAGGATCTCAGAGCCAGGCCATAACATCTTTCATTCAAAAAGAAAAAAAATCATTGTCTCTGAACATAATCCAGCCAGTGATTACATTTTGAAGTGTAATTTCTAGGTTGATAGACGGGTTTCCAAACAACGTCTTTGTAGCGTGTAGAAAACAAACTAGAATGACTGAGAGCTTTTTGGAGCTCAACACGAAAGGTTGTTTTAGTATTTAACTGCTCGATTTGCAAAGTCATTCTTGGAAAATGTTCAATATCACAGGAAGAAAACAGACACTGACACAATTTGTTATGAGGAAAGTTTTTATTAATTCATTTCATTATTTTTGCCAATATGAAAGCCATCTACAGTATATTAGTCTCCATCCTCTGCTGTGCATTCACTTACCCTGTTACTCTGTCCATCCATCCATCTATCCATCCATCCATGCATCAGTCCATCAGTCCATCAGTCCACCTGTCCACGCCTTTTTCTTGTCAGGGTGATAGATGTGTGTGTGCTGAGATGTCTATATCTTCTCTAGTAAATTAACAAACTGTGACAGACAGGGCCAAGGGGAAAATGATGAGCTTTTTTTACAGACCTTTCTTTTCTACTCCTTCTCTAGTTTCCTTTTTGACTTATTTTTATTGCTTTGTCCTTACTTTGTCCCTCTCTGGCTTCCCTCTTGGTTTAATTCAGTGTGTTTGTCCACAAATTCCATTATTATAGGCTTTTCAATGTGTATGACCTCAACTAAGTCCAAGAAACAAAGCTGCATTGAAAGAATGAGGAACTTCTGCTGATTGGGAACCGATGTTTTTGAATGCCGGTGTGGTGTCAGGCAAGTTTACAGCAGGGTCACTTCTTTCTTTGCTGTTGTGTCCAAACATTCCTGCCTGTCGAAATGCGATAGGATCCTCTCATGAGTTCACACAAGAGCTATTGCTATGAAGGAAAACAAACTATCATGAGAACTACTTGTTTTTTTCATCGTGTTTCTAGGGTGAAAAATCTTAAGTTGAACTCTCAGATACATGATAGAACTCAGTTGGCTCAAGGCACAATGATTAGTGGACCTTTTTGTGACATCTACAAAAAGACCCAAGCTTCTTTGATTCATGCAGCACACCCTGGGTCTGCCCCAAGTTTTGTAGCTGCTGGTAAATGATATGTCCGTCTCTCTCTGAGGTCACCGCCAAATGCCTGAAGCCCTCACACATCCTGCCTTCACTTTGTTGTAACCAAGAAAATCAGTCTAAATAAAAGAAAAATATAAGCCGCTGTGTCTTTGGTGAACTTAACGGGTGTTGAGAGCTGCTTGAAAACATCAACACATTTGATGTTGTTTATAGATTTCTATTTCCTAGACAAAAATCTGAAATATGGTTTCAGACAACTGCCAACACATCCAGTTTGTTTAGTGATTCAAATGTGGTGCTATGCTTATTGACAACTGTTTCTCCCAGTTAGAGGAAGAATCAACCAATCAGAGGTTAATTGAGTGGGAGCATCATCTTCCTACATAGCCGACTATCAATCTAGCTACAATCCTGAAAAATGGAGGCAGAAAAAATGGCCACAAAATGGTGAGAAGCATGGTCAAAGGTTGCTCTAAGTGTACTTACAGAAATAACTCTCAATTTCTGGCCACAGCAGGCAGTAAAGTAAAGGCTTTAAAAACCTAGCTGGTGAACATAGTGGAGTATTTAACAGCTAAAGAGCCAGACATTTCCCTCAGGAGTTGGTAGAGACCAAAACAGAGCTAAAAGCAGAGTGGATATTGGACTTACATTTATCGAGTGGCCACAAACACAACTCCAACTGAATGCTGATGTTGCTCCGTGACTGCTGGATGTGTAAATAAGCAATTGTTTGCTAACACAATGTTCACAACCTGATGATCATATAATGGAGCAGGCTCCAATCACAGCTTGCCTTCTTTTAAAACATAATGATCTTGGATGATTTTCAATGGAAAACATTGGTTAAACCATTCTGGCTTGTTTATTTTTGTGTAGTAGATGTAAAAATTAGTCTTTCATCTTCTTTCAATGATTTTCTGTGGGATACCATGCTCCAGGGAATATTGCTGCCCTTCCCACCCCTGCAGTTGTAACATGCTTCATTTTATATGTAATTTGGGGAGCTGTCTGTTTGCCTGTTGATTTTGAAAACACTGAAGATCCCCTGTGTCTATTGTAGTTTGTGGGTTTGTATGAGCTGGAAAGGGAGTACAACCTGGAGAGACCATTATAAAACCAAAGGTGAACAAGCATTAAAGGTGGAGTGACATTCCTTCTCGAGAGACCATAAGTGGAAAATAACATTGTGTGAGACACGGGGCACAGAAAAAGAGAGATGTGCACAGGGAGAAGGTGAAAAGAAATGAAAGCAGGTGGGTGGGAAAGAGAGGAAAAGAAAGGAGGGGGTAAAGAGAGACTCAAGGAGAAAGTAGTTAAATTGGAGGGATGGGGAGAAAGGGTAAATAGATGGAGAGAAAAACAGAGGGAGGCTCCAGAGAACACTGCATTGTACATAAGGAGGGAAAGGTAGAGCGAGATGGAGGAATGAGTGGAGGAGAAAAGAAAAGCAAAAATCCATTTTCTCTGCAGGTGTAAGGACCTCAGTAGGGGGAGAGGGCATGCTGCGACTGCCCAAGACCCTCTATACACCCACTATGATTAGGACACCAGTACAACTACACACACACACACATATCACTTAGAAAGAAATTGATACACACAGTGAGAGGTCTCAGTTTACTTTTGAGGCTGTAACGCTGCGAGAAAGAGTTTGCACCAAACCTCTATCCTGCAACACTCGACTTTTTGTGAGACTTGGGTAGAAAAGGAATCAAAAAGTAGACACACACACACACACACACACACACACACACACACACACACACACACACACACAGACAGAGGAGGACAAAGAATGTGAAAGACAGAGGACAAAGTGATAGAGAGAAGGACTCTGAGAGAACAAAATAATGAGTGTTAGATTGTGAACAAGGTAGCGTGAGATGAGAGATTTCATGCCTCTGGCTTTGCCTTCACTTCAACACATTGTATTAGATGGAGATATAACTTGTTTTCTGTGTGGGAAAATGAGTGACTGGCTGGCCCTCTGGGATAGTGGGTCTGTGAAATGATTGGCTGGCTGGTCGATTGGGCGGTGGTTGTTTCATTTGGTAACATTTTGGCAGGATGATTAGCTTTGTAGGGTCGGTGGCTGGTAGGTTTGTTGGCAGGGTGGCAGCACCCATGGTGGAATGGGTGTTGAGGTGGATAGGTGTCTGGCTGTTTGACTACATGGTTAACTGTTTGATTGGTTGTTGGGCCGGTTGGTTTGGCTGGCCATCTCAGCTGTGTTTATGAAGCAGGTTTACTGGCTGCTTGACTGTCTGGCTCATTGACTGGGTTGGCGGTAAGGCTGTCACCATCAGAAAAACAACAACATCAAGTGTTTGTTAAAATGTTTTAAAATGGCCCAGGGACTTTTCCAGGGGCTCAGGAACCATTTCAGGAACTCAGGAACCTTACCCATATTTTCCATGGTGGGATCCAAAGTGACATGAAACTTTTTGTTCTTGTATGAATAATAATCGCCTTCTCTAAAGCAAAGGCCTAAGTAGTGGACCATATTTTATACCTCTTTGTAAAACACTTGGAGAGGAGTTTAGGGTGGATGGCCGGGATCACAGTTTCCTTCATGTCTCCGACCATCAGTCAGTCTTGATTTCTCTTAATCATGGCTACAATCTCTGTCAAACCCTTCACCAAGTAGTTTTAATTGCCTAAACATAACCGAACCTTAACCATAGAGATAGCAGGTCAGAAAACGCTCATATGTGTAATTTTAGAAATAACTGACAACCAACCAGTTTACTGCTTAGGTATGACAAATTCTTTATAGATGGCTTGATGGATAATTGGGTAGTTGGCTATACAAAATAAACTGCAGTTTATCTACTGAAATTTCAACATCATTATTTCACCTCACATTACTTGAAGCAGTGCCACCTATTTACGGTTGTTGATGAAGTCAAATGAAAGACTGAATTCTCATTTCCCATTATTTCTGTGTATGCCCCTCTGTTTCACTCTCAGCTATTCCCCTGTGATATTTCTAGTAAGCCGAACCACCTGTCTCTCTTTGCATTAGAGGATAAATCTACTCTCTGTGGACACTCTCACACAAGAAACGCTCACATAGTTGTCACAAGGGTGTTTTCTAATGCCAGCCAACTGTTTAACCTTTCTCTTCATCAGATTAACAGACTGGGAGCAGGAGATAAAGACAGCAAGTGGAAAGAAGAGACAAAGAGAGAGACAGAGAGAGAGTGAGTGGAAGAGAAACTGACAATGGCAGTAAGAGAGTAAAACAGAGAGTATGAGAGAGTGGAATAGGAGCAGAGAAGGAGAGAGCAGTCATTTGAAGTTTCTTTGGCAGTCCTCTATGACTTGGCAGCCATTGAGTCGGTACCACGCTCTTGCCAATGTGGGCCAACATGTGCCAGTGCATGCCAACTTCAGCCAATGCCTGCTGCCCCTCAGTCTTTTGAAAAAAAAAAGAGAAAAAAGAAGAAAAGGAGGCCTTGCTTCTGACACTTTGATGTTCAAGGGGTTTTAAGGTGTTCTGAAATGTGATCTGACTTGGTGGAGATATGGAGGAAAGGACAATGATAGAGGAGAAAGGAGGGCAGAGGAGGAAGTGTGAAAACCAAGCAACCTGTGTGTCAGAGAGGTCTTGTGTCCAAAAGACTGCTCCATAAAGCCAAGGTGGTAGTTTGATCCTCACAACATCCATAGCCCTTAAGTGTCCTGAATGAAGATATGAATCAGCCCTTGAAGTAGAATATAATTACCTTAAAATTGTAATGCTCGGTCACTGATTGTGGCCCAGTGGTATTCTACATTTGTCTGAAATGGCTAACAAAAAAGGTACAATCCAAAACTTCAAGAATTAATGCCACAACACAAGTGTTTCAAGGGTCACAAGTGCATAGGAAATTACATGTTTTTTTGATAAAGAAATAGAGAGATGGATAGAAAGTCCATATCAGGTGAGTATGTACTTTCGGAAGAGGAAGGTCTTCAGGTCATCTTTCATGACAGAGAGGGATTCAGCTTACTGAATCAAGTTCTTGCAGTGACGATAAGTCAAGTCGTCATTCATTTGTAAAACAATCGATGAGAAGGTTAATAAACCTCAATGAAAAAGTTCAGGTAGTCAGGTGTCATGCATTAGTGGCTTGAACACAAGGTTAGCAGAAAAGTTTGAGATTTTGATGAGATGAGATTTTGCCAGTCGAAGACCAGATGTGCCGCAGCATTTTGGACCATTTGCAGATGTTTTAGTGTGCACACTGGCGGCCCTGACATAAGGGTGTTACAGTTGTCAAGGGAAGAGGTCATCAGTGCTTGTCTAACAAGTTGAGCAGCCTACTCAATCAGATAAGAGCTGATCATTTTGATGTTATATTGTGAGAAGCTACACGACTAAGTGACAGGTATAGTATGCTCAGTGAAACTTAGTTGGTCATCAGTCACAATGCACAGATTTCTTGCAGACTTTGTTGTTGAGAGCGAGGTGAAGATTGAGTTGAGGGTGGCGTTCCATCATATGAGGCATGCTGAGATCTCTGCGGAGACAGTACGGTCATCTGGCCGGAAGAACAGATAGCGCTGGGTATCATCAGCATAGCAATGGCAAAATTATGTGAGCTGATAATCAGAGGGAGATGGTGTATATCGAGAAGAGATGTAGATGAAGAATTTATCCCTCTCAGTGCCCCAGTGGAAAATAAGTGATGTTTGGACTAATTTCCTTGCCGTGCCACTTCTTTGTCTTTAGAGACCTTACCCTCTGCTACTGTTGAGTAGTTTGTACTTCTGCGACTATTTTGTGCAATTATAATTATATTATTAATTCTTAATGCTCCGGGTATATCTGGCCATCAACCCTTTGGTGAAGAGGCCATGAGCCTGCAAGCAATACTGCAATTGCTGCTTACAGTTTTGGCATGATTTTTTTAAATGACAGCATTCAGAGAACCAACACTGTTCAGTGGTTTGTATTCAACAATAATAAAATGCTTAAACAACAAGGCAAAGAGAAGGCTAGGCTCACTCCAAAAAACAAGACTGACACCAGCAAGCCTCGGTGGACAGGTTTAAATATACCTGACCCTCTGGACAATTCTCTAAAACTCTGGTATACTCACTTTGTATAATATCTGTGTGGCTACTACAGCATGGTAAAGAGTAGAATAGTAGAGTAGAGTGGAAGAAAGATATTGGTTTGGTTCAGTTTAAGATTAAGGTTGAGGAAAGATTGTGGTCATGCTTAATAAAAAAAAAAGAAAATGTTAACTGAAGGTCTTTGACAGGATGCAGCCTATGGTAACCTGCTCAAAAGTCTGATGCACTGTACCCCTGTCCACACCATTACTTTCTACCTCACTACATAAAGGGCAACCCACAAATTTTGAAGTGCTGAATCATTCAATACAGATGAGACTTCTGGTAATACTGCACTGTTTTATGATGCTTTTGCTAATATTTCAAAATGCTGAGGATATTTTGGACATTTTTAGGCATCAACCCTTTGGTAAAGGCTGTATGAAGACTGTCAACATTAAATGTGCCATACTGTTCACTGTAGTGTCTTTAATAGTAATAACGGGCCAAAGAGGCCAAAGAGCCTCTGAGGTCAGCAAGTTTTTTCATATGCAAACAGCAAATAGCACCATCAAAATGATCCTATTCTAGCTATATGAATACATTGCCCCTCTTCACTTGTGTCAGTCATTTAACCTTGAATGACTTATGCCTGGGACACTTGGTAAAGGCAACACTATAGTGGCAGGTATGACAGAAATCCAGCAGTACTCTGAGTTCCAAAGACCAGAGCTGAAACCCATCAGTCAAATAAGTTTTTATTTTAATTTCAGTTTCTGCAGAGCCCAGCATGCTGTCTTAAGTTGCCAATCAGCTTAATGATTTATAGGAAGAATAAAAATTGTATTTTACCTTCTATTTAACACAGCTTTAATTAACACTATAGTTCTGTGTGTGGGACTGACATTGTTGCATTTAATGAGCTAAATCAATATGAATGAAATTACTGATTTTGGGAAATTGTATTTATAGTGTTGAGACATAATCAGTCAAATGTGTAAAAGACCAACATTTTGAGGTTGTGTACCACTACGCAGCTCAATGATCACTCTGATTGACATGAACAAACTGCTTTGAAGTTCAGTGGAGTCCACATTACAACACAAAAACATATGCACATAAATCACATAAATGTAAGAATAAGTAAATGAACTTAAACCATCCAACACAGGCATAAATTTACAGAAGACCAAGCCTGCACAGCAACTTAATTTTAAATACAAGCCTTGGGGTAAATACACTCAGTACTGAATACAAATGATGCACAAACACACACACACACGCACACACATTCAGTGGTGTCACCTTGGCCAGGTGAGTCCAGACACAGTTTTCTTCACAGATGCATTTGGCTTCCATGCTGTGTAACCCAAGCTAAACCTCACACTACATGTTTTTTTACATCTTCACTCATGCATAACCAAGGATAAATATAGGTAGTTGTCCATTTGATGCCAAACATTAATTATGTTCCAATTTTCCACTTTTCAAAGTGGACAAGTGCCCCGGGATCCCAGATCCTCAGGAGGCCTGGAAGGCTCCGAATTCACTGTGTGGCAATTTGTGGTAATTTAATTAATGGCAATTTGTTTGATCATAGTGTATGCACAACTAAAAGACAGTCATTGAACTGATGGAGGCCTTGTACCTGCAATATTGCCTCATCTTGAGACATAATCTTGAGTCTTGAGTAAAAAAATATTCTATGCTAATCTACTACTTTCCTGCTTAGTTGTATTAGTGTACAATGTGCTTACATGGTGCAGTTTACTAAAAAAAAAAAAAGAAAATTATATATATTCACATGCGAGTGGCAGGAACACAGGGGCCAATAGAGTCTTACAGCTCTTTTTTGCTTTGGGTGCCCAGTTGTGGGTTAATTTGTCTTGACAAAACCCTTCTCATCAAACACTTACTTACTGACAGTGGTATACAACATGAACACAGAGACTATTAATTCTTGCATATTGTTTTTACATATTTCTGTATTTCTATGACTTTAGTATTTAAAAAGGATATAGGACACTTGGGGAGTTGGTAAAACAATTTGGAGAAATGAAGATGGTCGAAACACCTGGCATTTCCATAATGAATGGAAACGCTTCTATCTACTCAAATCAGGCTACTGGTTTCTTTTATTTGCACGACACAAACAGTCATATAAAAATGTAAAAAGAGATTAAAAAAGTAAAGTGTCAATTAAAGACTGGTGCCATAGGTTTGACAATTCTCAGCTTACCTACATACGTCCAGTTTATCCAGAGCAATTGTCCATTACTATTAAAAATGAAATTTAAAATTAAATATGTTTGCAGTAGTCATACAATTCAGTAAAATTAAATAAAATTTAGGCAGTAGTGTCACAGACAGAACAGCAGGGACCACACTGACCTCAGCCCCACAAGCCCAGACCCTGTCTCCTTCAAGAAACGCTCCTGTGGCCAATCAGTTCAGTTTACGACAGGTGGACTCCAGTCAACTTCTACATACATCACAAAGATAATTAAAGCAAACAGGATACACCTGCCACAATAAATGATATATTTCAATAATTGTTTTTTAATTTCCACTTTGTCATTATTGGTAACTAAGTGTAGCTTGATGAGCAAAAAATATTAAATCTACAACACAATAAAGTGAAAGGATCTGACTACTTTCTGAAGTCACTGTAACTGCTCTTAGTGATGCAGAGCATTAATGAAAGTTTATTGGTAAATGACATGACCATTTAATGTTATGGTCAGGATAGCATACTGTTAGTTTTTAGTATAGGTGGCTACAGGTGGAATTGAATACCATACTGTGGCAGAGTTTGCTTTCCAAGTTTTGCTGACCCCAAAAAGGCCTATGAAAGCATTTATGATAAGTTATGAAAGTTGTAATACGTCTCTTTTTCAGCACATTGGAGTTAGTTGTGTGTTTTAGGATCATCTAGACTGGTTTGGTGTTTGTCTAGTTGTTCAACCAGTTTTTATACAGAAAAATCAATCTGGGAAAACCAAAAAAACAAACATTATGTTCCTGTTTTTCCAGCTGATCGACATGTCTTCATTGTGTTTCTCTTCTGATATACAGTATACAAAATGTGTGTACATAGTGAGTGTAGATGAAGTGATCACTCTGGTATAAGCTGTCCACTGAGACAAAGGTTAGGTTGTTGCTTATCAGTAGTGGCACATATTGATCTGTTCCTCAGAGGCTGAGGTTGCTGACCTTATGCATACAGGAATATTAGCACTCAAATGTAACACACACACACACACACACACACACACACACACACACACACACAGACATTCATGCTTTCACTTTTATACAGTATAAAAACACTTGGCCAAAAATGGAAGAGAGCATGAATGATAGCTTTGCTTATGCACAACACACAGACATACAATACCCAACAAATGCACATGCACATATGCACATGCACAGTGCAACACTGACACAACATGGATCAAACATTAAGTTGAATGGTTGCTACCTTGAACAATTTTCATGTGTCAGTGAGTTGACACAGACTAGTATGTCTGTCTGAGAGTATGTGTGTGTGTGTTGTTTGATTTGTGTGTGTATTCTCTTTAGTAACTTTAATTATCAAAAGAGCGCAATTATTTTTTAATGAGGTTCAAATTCATTTTGATGCAATTTAGTTGTTTTTTAATCAAAAAAGACTTAAAAGGACCTAAAGACTTTTGTAATCTTCATAAAATGACTCAGAGTTGCACCCACTGTTGTAATGAATGAATGTCTCCAGTAACTTAAAAATAGTAAATGCAATGCTGAAAAACCTCAAGTCATTTATAATATAATTAAAATTCACTGATAAAAGCATATTCATTGCTGCCATTTGGTGTAAAATGCCTGAATTAAACACTGAAAAAAGCTCTGCACAAGCAGCATTTGTGACCTTATTAATGTAACATACAGCCTGTTGTTGTTGGCCTAATACATGCATCCATATACTGTATATAAGCATTTGTGTTCAGCAGTGGCAAACCATGAGTATTACCGCTGTGCCACAGGCATAAAGCTATAAAAGCTTAAACTTTTGTCAGTATTGACATTCTACACATTGTCAGCTAAGATAGTTTCCCTACATTTCAACTGTTCAGTTAATTTTATAGAAACCATGAGTACAAAAGTATAATTCATTCATATTTACCAGCATCGTAAACCAGCAAACCACTTCAATGGTGGTGACTCCCTACCGTTGAAGTGGATGTGAATTCCGGTTGTCTATCTATTCCTAAATTATTTATATTCCTTCAGTCTATAAGTGTCCACTGTCTATTGCAGACTGTCCTATCACTTTGTCATCTGTGATGTGACTGCTGTTTAACTGACTAAAGTGGCTGTTCTGCTAGCTTCAACCCCTGGACAGAAAAAGGTAAACCTCTGCAAGATAGCTCTGGCCTTTGGTAAGGCCTAGGGCAGTGATTTTTGGTCCCACCCACTATTTATCAAAATGTGATTGGTTAATTCACCTGCCACTTTCTAAACAAACACATGTGGCTATGGTGGCTTCAGGGCGTTCTGTTCCAATTATGAAGTCCTATCCAATGAGTGAGCCAGCTAACATTTTCTCTGGCTCGGCAGCAAAAAAAAAAAAAATTGGATGATGATTGGATAACTCTCTTTTCATGGTTTTAGGAAAGTAACTTTTCGTTTCTGATGTAAACTTGATAGAAAATGAGTCTAGATTTAGAATTAGAAGAAAATAATTATTAAATGAAAGCGATTAAATGTAACATTTAAAATGCTGATGTGTATAGCCTTCTCTGAAGGCATAGAATGCCCTGAGGGTCCCACCACTGGTGTTCAGTTACTTGCATGCACAGAAATGTGTACGTGCTTGTGTGTGTGAATGTCTCAGCAGGCGCAGGTGTCCGCGCTCTCTCTCTCTGCCTGTTAGTTAGATTGATAGTCAAATTAATCTGCAGCTCCATCCAGGTATAAACACGCTGCCTGCTGGCCAGGATACATCCCCCTCTATTAGCGCCATAATTCAACGCACCCTCCAGCAGCCTGCCCTGATCATAGGAGGGTAATTGCAGGGAAGGTGAGCTTGATTTATTGACGGAGAGGATATGGTGGATTATAAATTGATTTGGAGATTAATTTATCGCTCATTTTGCATCTTAGATAATTGGAATTTGTGTTTTTTGGAGAGCACTCTGCGGCAAGTACAAACACACACACACACACACACACACACACACACAAATAGTACACAAATCTGAAATATTAGCGGTCAGCCAAAGTGCAATGTGCCTAGAGTTTTAGGAGTGGTGCTGCATTCCTTGAGGACACTTTGGAAATGATAGTGGACCATGTAACAGATGCACAGCAATCCCTTCAAATTAGGATCAGAGTGTAGCAATGAAAAAATCATTATAGCCTCAGTACATATGCTGTCTATGTGCCAGTGTGCCTCCAACAGCTTTCAACTTGAACATGAACTTCTGAGATGAGGGCTACAACAATGGAGGAAAACTAATCCAACCAGTAGACTGTTATAATTTATAGTAAACAAGTTTCTGTATAATTTTATAACCATAAACCATACTTTTCAGAATGTCATTCTGAATTCATTTCATAATTTTACAGAATGTCATGTCATTTTAATTTTTTTTCAGTTGCTTTCTCAGTTGATTAGTCACTTATGTTTCCAGTTGTACTGAAAGATGTATTTGCTCACACCTGGTACCTGTTTCAGCCTGGCAACACATTCCTCATGTGTCTTGCACATAGGGAGTCATGAACACACCCATATGCACATACTGGTAAGAGTGAAATCCCATGTTTTATTCATAAATGTCTTCAAATGCAAATACAGGTGACCAACTCTACCCTTTTTTCACGATGTTACAAAATAACAAGCCACATGCAACAGACAACACACACATACAAGCGCTGGGATGTGTGTGTACATCTGTGTGTGCACCAGACTTGAGTTTAATGTAGAAACTTGCTGATAACAAAGGGGTTATGAATGTCAGCCACTCACATTAGATGCAGAATGGCAGCCACAAATCTTTTGTTTCACCTTTTAAATCTCTTTTTTCACCTCATTCATTTGAGGATGCAGCATCACTGGACACATTTTACTGGCATTAAATTGCCAAGACCCCTCAAGAGCTTATTTGTAAAGCATGTTTGTTACAGAAGTCCTGCACAGAGCAGCAGAGGACACACGTTAAGAGAACTATCAGTGGAGTTGATTTCACAATATATGGCATTTGGGCATTAGAGTGTCTACACACATGTATATTTGTAATGCCTTCATTCATTTACTCTACAGTATACGTATGAAGTTTAAGGCCTAGTTCGACATTTTGAAGTTGAGTAACACATACCAATCTCCTGTCTGCATGCTAAAAATAAAGCTACAAACAGCTAGCCTGCAGTCCAAAGGCAACAAAATCTGCCTACCAGCATCTTAAAAACACACATTAACTCTCCTAAAATCACAATATGTTTTTTTACACTTCAAACGAATCAAACAAATGAAATATAACATATAACATTAGGTGTCATAAGTTATTTGGTGAGCTTTTTGAGGTGCTGGTTCCCATGGACAGAACAAGAATTGCAGTTTCTACCTGTTTTAAAATATCTATGCTAAGATAAGCTAGCCAGCCACTGGCTTTAGTATCAATGCTGAATCATACCCTCAGCAAAAAAGTATATGAGTGTATTCCCAAAAATGTTAAATTATTCCTGTAGTATAAGTTAGTTTATAAAGAGTGCCATTCTGCTCAATGTAAATGATACTAAAAAGAACTGGCCATGTCAACTCATGTGCAGTCAGAGCTTCACTCAGCCTTAAAAATCTGCCCCTCCTTTTTTTAATTGAGTGAACTGACCCTTTAATATTTCTGTCCTTACAGGCTGACACTGACACTTTATTCATGTGGATGCAATAATCCTATTATCACAGCTTATTTCTCAATTACATATTTAATTTCCCGCAGATAGTAACAACTCCAGGTACAGTAAATAGCGTTTTTGAAAACAGATTAGACTCCATCATCAATGATCCTGACAAACTAGAGTGTTGTTAATGCTGCTTTTCTAGACTGCAAAGTGTGCGCATCTCATGAGAATAAAATAACCTGAGGCAATGAAATGCAAACACATCTCTAATCAGACCAAGATGAACTATACATATCCTGCACAATCTAATATGTAGCACCATATTAGCTCTATTTTTCAGTATTTTCAAGATTTTTGCTCATTGCCCTGTCTTGCAGCCAATTCCTTGTCTGTTTAATAAAGTCCTTTTTGTCAAGGGAACCAGGGTGATGCTACTTGTAGGTAGGGCTACAAAAGTACATCTTCCCTGCAGCACTCTATTTACATTTGCTGAAAACATAAAATGTTGATAATGTTTTGACATTTTGGGAAATATGCTTTTTTTTTTTTTTCTTGTCGAGAGTTAGCCAAGAAGCTTGATACCACGAACATATCTGTATGATAAATACAACTAGAAGACTATACCCAGCAACCGGTTAGCTTAGCATAAAAAGGCATGTCTTGTAGAATTCTCTGCTCCTGTTACATAACACACCATAAAACTTCAATTGTAGATTTACACTTTGTATTTTCTTTATGAATTAAATGAAATGAAGTTAATTGGTGAACTTTGTTCTACTAGGTGGATTTTGTTATCTTTGCACACAGCAAAGCTTAGCTAATCTAACCAGCTGGCTGTAGCTTTATATTAAGCATTCAGACATTAAAGTGGTATTGATCCTCTCATCTAAGCTTTGGAAAAAAAGCAAGTATTTTCCAAAATGTCAAAACTATTCCTTTAAAGGAGTTCCAGTATTTGTAAGTTTTGCCATCGCTACATAGCCAATGTTAGCATTAACAGCCATTTACTTAAAAGTCTAGAAGAAACTTTACATTTCAGCATCAACCTTCATTTACTCACTAAGAACTGTCTCCAATGGTGGAGAAAAAACCATCTTGTTTTGCTTCAATTTCTATCGCTTCTTTTCTTCTAATGAAGTTAGCATGCTAACCAGCTAGCCATGGCCTGGTCAGACTGTCTTGTCACTTTCTGATACTGAGACACTGTACCGTCCAATCTGCCCTGAAGAAGTACCGCAGCTCAGAGAGCATATTATAAACTCTGAAAAATGGCTGAAGCTCTTACCAAGACTGTCAAGTAAACAGCTGCTGACGCAAACGTTGGCTATGTAGCAGTAGCAAAACTTACAAATAGCACCTTTAAATATTTTGGATATACACAGTAATAGCATTACAATGTGCAATTAAGTAGAAACCTTGCACTGTCCAGGACAATCATAACTGCTCTGTCTGAACAAATTATGCTATCTTATCAAACATCTATGAAGGTAAAATCAAGGAGCAATACTGAAAGTACATCTCTTGGCAAGGAAACTGATGCATTTATTTCAAACAGTTTTGATTCTAAAGTTCTTCTTGGAAGAAACCAATTAAATGAAAGTTCATATACTTCATATACTGAAAATACACAGGGACTCCTGTGGTGTTCAACATATCCAGGAGATGTTTGGAATGAAATCATGTAGTTTTATTTTTGATGTACGCTCTGTCTTTCATTCTGCTCCACCTGCTTCTTCTTTAATTAATGATTTCCTAGAAGTTCTCAAACAAAGGGCATGAACATAACAGTGTGGGAGGTATATAATTAACTTAAGGTTAGCTGGAATCTGTTGGATATTCATTTTCAGTCACTGTATATTTCTTACCAACACTCAACATTCTCAAATATTTTCAGTGCTGGGTATTTCTTGTTTGCCTTGCAGGTAATTGGCAATGGAGAAAAAAATTATATCTAATTTCCAACATCAAGGGAACTTCATTATTTTAGGTGCAAAGATTTTTTGTGATTAAAGCACAGCTCCACAACACAATGTACAACTTAAGCGGGTAGACCATTTAATACTCGGGTGTCTTTTACTTCAGGGGCATTTTAGTAACTGAAGCATTTAAATGTATTTCACACAGCACTAGATATGAATGCACACCCACACGCAGTCATGATTTGCATTCGTAAGAGGTGCACAGCATGTGCTAAATGCTTCTGACACAGCGTTTGCATTGTAGTCTAATTGAATCGTCATGTTTATGGTGAGATGTGCATAATACATTTCTTCTTAACATAGATGCTGTTTTTACCATTTAACATTTGGCATCTGGTTTCTGGGTTGGACAGGCAGAGGGGGAGAGACCATGGCAGAGGCTGATACGACAATGAAAAAGAGAATAAAATGTGGAAGGACACAGCAGAGAGGGAGACAAGATGAAGCTGCTTCAGTTTAGTTCATCTCAGTTCAGCGTGTGTTACTGGCATAAATGTATAGAACAATATCATCAAAGCAAAAAGATAAGAGAACGTTTTAACATAAAATCCTTCACCGCTTTTGAAATTGATTTTGTATCAGAGCCATTGCGAGGGAGGACCCAGATTTCTTTAAATTCAAATTTTTCATCACCAGTATTGACAGTGCATGTGGAAGTTCAACACGTGCACTGCAATCCATATGTGTCATATTTAATTGCCCATCAGTACACAGTATAATCTACATACTTACAAGCAGAGGTGGGTAGGTGGGAAGAGTCAGGTCCTGAGTCACTAAATTAGTATTTATGGTCTGGGTTCAGCTTAATGCAACAGCTTAACATCATAACATAAAACCTGAACTAACTGATATTTTGGGAACTTTAGAACAGCAGAAATAAGTTGTGAACACAGCACTGACATAGTGTCAATGTAATACAAGTAATGCAATATAAGCTGTTATGGCTAGCATGTTAGCAAGCAGCTAACACACGCATCTAGCAAACACGAAGCAACATTAGCATTTATTTGGGGTTGTGTCTCTGGGTACGTTAATTAATAAATTTTTCGAAGTCTAATATTATCTCTCTTTTTGGGTCTATTTTTGGTCTCCAGCAACCCCTAAGTAAAATATCTGGCTCTTAAGCTGCTACGTGCTACACAATGTTCACATGCTAACTGCTAACTTATCTTTATCTTTCTGCAAACATGTCATTTTTTATCTTTGTCAATATATATGTATAAATATATATATGTATATATATATATATACATATATATATATATGAAAGTAACAACAACGTTATAGCCACTTCAACAGCCCATAGTATAGTAAGTTACGTTAATGTTAGCTTGCCTTTTTATAATATCCTAGCTTGCTTGTTTGTCCATATTTCACTTTATTGTTTAGTTTTTATTTGCTGATGTAATATTTCACTTAGTTTTCCAAAGCTTACTTTTATTATATTCATGTTGAGTTATTGTAATTGAAAAAAGAACATCAAAAAATACTTTTTGTCAAGGTCTTTGTTGACGAAAAGGCTGGGTGATGTGCATGTGAGATAAAGTGAGAGAGAGAGAGAGCCACAGCAGCATACAGGGAAGGTAACTGAATCACTGGAGGAGAAAACAAGATGGTGCAGGTTGCAGATGGGTTGATGAAGAGGAGAGAAACTGAGGGATGGATGGATAAAAGGCTTTCCAGGCCTCTAGTTCAATGCTCAGTGCTCTTGGTTAGGTCAATGACTAAAAAAAAAATCCCTGTGTCCCCTAGAAGACACACACACACACACACACACACGCACAAGCACACAAATACACACATACACACATACACAGCATTGATGGGATAAGTGGTTTAGATCCACTTAGATGAGAGGTTGTGGTTAGGGGACAATGGTTGAGTCCTGTGTGTTTGTTTGTGCGCGCTTGGGTGAGAGAGAAAGAAAGAGAGATCAATGTGGTCTTTTGTGTCTGGAGGTGAACTTGGGAGAACACGCACAACAAGACCTACACAAGCAATTACAATCACCTTGAGGAGACACCGCATCACACACTTCATAACAAACTTTAAACTTCATTCTTTTTGGTTCATCAGATAATTCGGCCCAAGCACCTACTGTCACTCATGAAACGTCATAACAGCAGGATGTAGTGTCATATCTCGCTTGCAGCCTCCCACATAGCACCAATACAACTCACCTTTTTCTCATTTTTCTCTTTAACATAAAGCCCGCAGATCCATCTAATAAGTTATTTTTTCAGCTCTGCCCTCATGCACCTGATCCAAGTAAGAGCTGCACCTTAATTATATCAGGTGTGCAGGTGGGCTGTATAATTAGGCTGAGAAACATATGTAACTCATGTATCTGTACATGTATCTAGAGTAATGTAACATAATAAAATTAATTTTAATGTATTTCTTTAATTAACATTAATTATGTTTTCAGCCACCGCTGTACACCAAGCGTTGACATTTTCTATGTATAGAAAAACATCTGTCTGCTACGACTGGAAAAGAGGTTAATGATGGAAGTAAAAGCCAAACCAGAACAGATGCACTGTGACCCCAAAATGAATAACTCGGCTCTGTGTGTTCTTCATATCAGAACCCCGTTCACATTACGCAGTCAGTTAATCCGTAGTTACCAAAACATATGAATTGATGTAGCTTTAAATGTATTTGTCAGGAAAACATGTATGGAAAGTCATTAATCTTGCTGCTTGTTACTCTCCAATAGTTTTCCGAAGTGTGTGACCGTCGTGTGTTTGTTTCATATTGTACAAAAGAGTACATTGAATTATGTTTATTTGCAAACTCTTTCAAAATTTCTTTAGTGTACAATCTGTGTATACTATGCAATTAGGACACCATATATTATAATATTTGTTATATTAGTCAGGATTAGTGGTAAATTCATCATTTTATTTATTTATTTATTTATTTAATTTACTTTTTTATGTTAAATTGACAAAAATTCACTTTAAAGAAACATTTTTTTGCTTTGACAGTTTGAGCCTTTTTCAAAGCGCATCTGAAAAAATAATATAATCACTGATGCATGTCATTGCCATAACACCTATAGTTTCTTCATTTGGGATGAGGATCGACATGGACAAGATACAGAATAGTTAACAACCCATGAAAGGAATACACCATTCCCTCGATGGTATGCCTTCACAGGGTTTAATTTCTTATAGAATTTGATTTGTCTGTGTGTGTTAGAGGTTGTACAACCCATAATTTCCTCTGGATGCCGAATCCTTCATTGTTGTCAATGAAACACTGAGATGTCGGAGGGCCTATAATTTCACCAAAATACCCACAACAGCAGCCAATACTGGTCTACCCAATACTTTGACCATGAAAACAGCTCTTACACCGCTTTACACAGAGTTCCAGTGTTGGACAATTGGAGGAATCACTCATCTCAACATTGTCATTCACTCTTGGACACATAAACAAATCTCCTCAAAACAAATCCACTCAGATTCGACTGGGGTTGCTGGACTTCTAATAGAAATACAGACTTCACTCACATGTTATCTTTGTGATGTTGAGTAGTTCAGATTCACAGATTGGATTCAGCAATTGAGCACTTCTTTTCTGAGGAACTCTGCATATTTGCAAGGTTTTAAAAATCAGCCACCGTCAATAGAGGAACGTGGTGAAAACATTTTCCCAATGTTGTGTTTGTGATCTGTTCAGGAACTCAACATACTGCATGAAAGTCTCCATGTCGATGACGGTGGAGGAGAGTGACGAGGGGAAATGCTTCAGCAGCAAAATCCGCCATCTGGAGAAAGCTGAGATCACCCACAGCAAAATGATCACCTGTCCTGATATAGAAGACTATATGGCTCCGTACATACAGCCACAGATGACCTGGTATAAGGTATGACACACACATACATATACACTCACACATATACACACACCTATTAGCTACTGTATGTCCTCTGTAGACTGTTGTAGCTGAATCAATTCTGTGTGCGTCTGCTGTCAGGAGTGTGAGCGGGTTGAGTGGAGAAGTTCCATCACTGTGAACACCACACACATCTGGATACCTGAGGTGGAGGAGGGTGACGGGGGAAATTACACCTGTGAGTTACAGTATGGATCGAGACTGGTGCGGCGGACAACACAACTCAAAGTGACAGGTAGGACACCGTGCATTAACGGATGAATGGTCCTATGAGGAAAATCAACATCACAACGTAACTTGTAGAGGTGTTTGGGTTCATCTCAGTCAGCAGCTGCCCTGTGGTCTGTGTGAATGTGGTAATTTTTCAGTATTAAGACAAATATTCCCCTGAAATATAACCTTTTTTTTTTAACTAACATTGTCCACAACAGGCTGTGGAACACCCTGACATTCACAAATTGCTATCTTATGATTACTGCATCAACAATCAGATGCAACACATCATTTTAATAAAATCTGAAACACCTGATGTTGTGAACCTGTAATTTTCTGCCAGAGAACATAACATAGGAATGACTCTGGCCAGCTGCAAAAGATCAGCAGCACACCGCAGGCGCTGGTGTTACGCAGTTACTGCTCAGTCCATATATAGTATCTGCAGGCGCTCACAATGTACATGTGAGAATTGAGTGATGAACTGAAGTGAAACTGATTTAATGGAGCAGAAGCTTGTGGATTTTCCCTTTTAGTGGTTTTGGTGATTCGAAGGCTTAAAGACGTCGAGCTGTCTGTTTAAACTGGACTAAATCTGGTTGAAAAATGTCAAGTGTTCATATAATATTTATTTAAGAGACATTCAATGACCGTATTTCCAACATGTAGCCTAACTGTTTCTACCCTGGACATAGTAAATTGGTTTGAAATTGAAATCCACTTTACATATGTATTAGTGTGTGTGATGGAACATGGAATGGCAACTTCTGCCCTCAACCCAGATTTGTATGTTTACTGGCACTGCAAAAACTACATGGTGGATAGATGGATTGACAGATAAATGAATGCATGAAGACACAAATTAATGAATGAATGAATTAATAGGATAGGGCAGGACTGGTCAGGAGGACAGGTGAGGCTGTGAGCAAGTAGCAGAGTATTTTTCTGATCTTCAAATAATTCTAGGCTTGATGGATTATATGTATATATTAGATGTACCCTCTCACAATGGGTTTGTGTGAACTGGCTGCAGTAACACAGTGGAAACAGTGGGCTTAAACCATGGCATAAATATGTTCTCTGCTTGCTTTTAATGTACAGTGGATCTCTGAGTAACTCCATCCATCATTATGACAGATGCCCAGACTCAGCGATACATCATTCATCATTACTACAGCACTTTTAAAGTTTCCTTGAATGCACAAATACAAAGTTATCCTAAAACAATTGAATGCATTTACATTCCTGGCACCGTTTTGTGTGTTTGTATTTGGTCTATTTGTCTTATTCCCACATTAAACATAGATTGTTTCAGGCTCCAATGACTTTTGACTTGACGTTGACTTGGCAGGAACATCTGCACTTTGCTGTTATGAGTTTAAGCTGACTTCCATTTGCACTTTTGTATTTCATGTGTGTGCGTGTGCGTGTGTGTGTGGGTGTGGGTGTGGGGGGAGGAGCTGCATTCCCTTTGATTGTGTGTTAATTCCTGCTTGTGTTCTTATTGTTGTGCCATGTGCAATATGCCTGTTGGTGCAATGACAACACACTGTGCTTATTTTCTATGACACACACACACGTACCCTGCCTTTGCTTCTCTTTACACTGTTTGGCACTTGCATTCACATCCACACATGAAAACACACAAACTGACTCATCTTCCAGTCCATAATATGATGTGCCATGAGCAAGCAGCATGGATTGAGAGTGGATACAGCTTCAACAGTTTCCTTTCAGAGTTCTTGCATTCACGGCTCCATATTGCTTCCACTTTGAATCCCAGAGCCAAAGTCAGGATCACATGTACAAGTACCTTTTCTTCAGTAGAGTTGATATGAGCAGCCATAGCTTCATTTGTCAAGGAATTATTCAGTCCCACATTTTCTGGATTCAACTGTGCTCATGTGGAGGGAGATAAGAGCAGAGAGAGGAAATCACAGCCTTTCTTACACAGTACATTTTCTCACTATGCATTTATTGTCTATGTACTGTAAGGGAAATTGTTTCCTGTGTTGTGTTGTCTCACTGGAACATCTCTCGGGTTGGGCATAAAGCATTCCTTAAAGGTCCCATATTTTACACTTTTCCAGTGTAGTTTCACATTTCCTCTCTCAGGCTTCTCTTTGGAGCTCTAGTAACAACAATTTGGTGAGCCAATCAGAAGAGAGAAGGCTCTAAGCCTCTCTTCTGATTGGCTGACAGTTATCTGAGTGATCCAATAAAGCAGATTTCAGGTAAAACACTCCTACAAACCAAATCCTACAAGGTTGGATGGTGGGTCCAGGTGGGCGGGGCTTGCGGCATGGCTGAGAGCGGTGACTGCTTTGTTGTGACATCACAAAGTCACAGGAATTCCTGATTCCTCATTTTAAGGCTCAGTTTCTGAATATAGGCTGTGTGCATTTCTCTGTGGACTGAGGCTTTGATACTTTCATAGTATTAATATAGAACCTAGACCTGCTTTATAATCAAAAAAGACATGGGAATCTACTTTTATACAATATGGGACCTTTGATGCTGTGATCAAATAGGATTATTTTTATTGTGTTGTAATAAGGAGAGAAATAGCTCAAAGGATAGAGGGAGTATTAGAATGTACAAAAAAATGTAAAAAATTGTTGGTAAAATATAGTACAGCATAAATTTTTACCTTTGATAAAATGTATCTTTCTGTTTTTTACATTGACCTTTCCTAACATAATACTGTTCACACTGTGGCAATAAAAGCAGGTAAATGAGATGTAAAGGGAAACTGAGGTTCGACACTGTTGTTGTCCTCTTTCTCAGAGGATTTGAATTTTTATTTGTGCCGTGCTGTTTTAATCCCTGCGATATATGTAAATCTGTTCGCAGAGATGTATCACGTTGTCGGTCTGAATTTTCGTGGTAGATTGTGAGGTTTGCTAATTGTGGTTTCTCTCAAGGCAAACAGTGCCATTATAATGAGACCATACTGAAATACTCTGCATCAGTTTGATTCCTCCTACTATAAACTCTGACTTTAGATGCTACATACACAAAATGCTGTGAGATCAATTTATTTCATCCTGTTTTGGAAACCAGAATATCAGTTTGAATCTTATTATCTTATTACTCTCTCTCCTCTTTCAGCCTGTCTCTCTTCCTCTCTGTATTCACCCACATTCAGATCTATGACTCTTCCTGTCAACCTCCTTTTTCTCCATTTCTACACACAGAAAGCTTAAGGCCAGTTCTCAGGCCATTCCAGATCTAATCCGCATGACCCACAGAGAGATTTGTGTGACTGTTTACATGCATGAATACATGCATGAGTGTGTGTGTGTGTGGATCTTGACTGCCGACTAGCTGCAAAAGATTTACTGTGTCATGGTACTTCAGCATTTTAGCAGCAACATTTGCTGTTGTAAAGGATCCATCTCTCTCACATGGTGGAATCGGGGATTTCTTCAACTTCAGCTTGGTATCTCCAGCAGCACGCCTCTAACGATGAATAAACAGTGAAAACCAGCCCCCAAGATATCTGTCGGTGCGTGCCAGGCCTTGGCTAAACATCTCTGTCCTTGATCCTGTAGTTAGGTCTGTGTCTCTTGGCAGAAGGCTTTATGGCTGTGCTTTCAACATTAAATGGAGATTAAAGTAAAGACACAGACAGAGCTTGCAGATCAGCTGTTGGCTATGATGTTGATTCCAGCAAAATACACTTATCTGAAAAGAAGTACTGGAAATAGACCCGAAGTTAACTGAGATCGAGGAAAAACCTGCAGTAAGGAGGGTATCTCCTAAATGTGAGACTCTGGATGTTCTTCATCCAAAGCTTCTTACTGTTACTGTTACTTTTTAAACATTCACAGCTTTTAATTAACTGCTGCACCTGAGGGAAGCGAACACTTTGTAAGGCTGGGTAATCTTTTGTCTTTACAATGCTGTTCAATCCGAAGCCTTGGGACATCCTTGGGTCTACACTCTAGATTGGTTGTGTACCATTTGGGGTTGTGTGTGTTCTGTGGCCATGAGTCCAGTTACAATGGGGAATAAAGTTGAAATAAAATGGAACAGAATATGGTAGAAAAGGGATGTCCAAAGAAGGATTGAGTCATATGAGTGGCAGACCAGGCCTCCCAGTAAAGATAAGTGATATGATATTGATTTAGCCAAACCTGGTAAACACACTCTTGTGGACAGGTCATGGGAAGTTCACCAAAAAGCATCAGCATAACTCAGCCAATTAACATATTTTTTCTGTTTTTAATAAAAACCAATCTTTATTTGTATAGTGAAGAAAAAGGTGTGGGAATGGAAACAGACAAAGCAAATGATGCAAAGCAAAAAAGTGTCTGCAAGCCTGTGGAAATGTGGGAAATTTGACAAACTTATATCCTGGATGATTTTACTTTGGCATATGACCTACTGAATCGTACAGATCGCATCATTATGATTAAGAAGATATTCAGGCAAGCAGACAAACATCCAAAAGAAGCATCAAAGTTTCTAGTTGGGACTTTCACAATAAAAATCAGAGCGAAAACAGATCACGCAGATCGTGATTCAGATAGTGGATTCCAAATCTACCCAAAAAGACTGTCACAGGATCTTTTGGCCAGATCGCCCACCCCTATATGGAATGTTTGAGGAAATGCTGCAGCTCTGACTAGTTGGCTGGCATTAAACCACTGTAGAAGAAGACGGTGCAACAAGACAATGGAGTCAAAAAAGCAGTAGTCAAACCTCAAACTATCATTATTATTATTATTATTATTATTATAAATTGTAAACATGATGAAAATATGGCATTTCTGATTCTTATATGTATCAATTGAAGGAAAGTAACTGTCTCCTTATCGCTACACAGATGCGATGTTCTCGTCTGCAGCTGTTTGATTTATTCACTAAGTCTGTTTCCGTTCCACTCCCATTTTGCTTTTGTCATTACGCAAACATTTCCACCTCAGCTAAGCGTAAGAACTTTTTGTGATATAATGATATATTCCCACTGTTTTTTTTGTTTGTTTTTTTTAATCTCAAATTGAAAACTTGCATTAACACACATGAAAACAGGTGGAAGGAAACCCAGCTACTGCCTGGGAAGCATCAATATCTGTACAAAACTTTCATTTCAGCGGTCACAAGACACAACTGTGTGTGAGCGGTGTAATGGCTAGTGTTTTTATAAACTAATCACAGCAGAATATTACAGGAGGAGAGGCTTGCAGTGCTAGTTTTTTGAGACTCTACCCACCTCATTCAGCCAGTCTTAAATGAACTTTTAGCAACTGCCTGCTGCTGTTTGGTCTTTGAGTGGTTCTTCCTCTCTGTGTGTTTGTGTGTGTTCATCAACACACAGTTGTTAGCAATGCTGTATGATCTGTCAAGTGATCACAGAGAACAGTTATATAGTATTACTGCTGTAGCCTGGGGGGGGGGGGACACACACACAAATACTTTGGCAAACATAAACAGATGAAGTGCACACATGATCCACTGGTTAGAACGCATCTGATTGGGTCTGAGCAGTGGTAACTCAGGGTCAGTGAAGGGAGAGAGAAATGAGAGGAGGAACAGAGAAAGATAAAGAGAGAGGAAGAGTATTAGAAAATAGTAAATCAGAAAAATGGATAAGGAAAAATGAGACAGTTCAGTAAAAGAAGAAAAAGAGGAATAGAGGAAGGGAATGAGAACCAGGCTTTTAAAATCTTACTTCTATTATAAATAAATTAAATTATTATGACCAAAGTACCACACTTAAATCATGGTTAGCTGACCTTTGACCTTGGATCATGTTGTATGCATAATTCAGGTTATACAGGATGAACAAGGAGAGGCACTAAAATAATGAAAAAGATACAAACTGAGAAAATATCAGAACAAATCAACAAATCAGACGAAAACCGAGGAAGCAGCAAAAATTATAGTTTGAAATGTTGTTTTTATGTCTCAAGTTTGACAGTTGAGCTACAGGGAGAAATAAACTATGAAATATGAATAACATAGATGTAAATGGATGGATAGATAGATTGAGAAGAAGAAAAAGGGAGATGTAGAGTTATCATATTATTACTAATACATGCTTCTTTACTGTGCCACTGTAGATACATATTATAATATATTTATATAATATAAATAATACTTAAAGAAATTATGGAAAAGATGAAGTGAAAATAATAAATCAAAGTGCAAACAATGTTAAAATTGACACAAGTGAAAATAAAAATAAAACTCTTCCATTCAGCCGGGAGTGTTTTCTACATCTCCAACCTGATTTTCATCATTATCCAAGGAATAAATGTTGTTCAGTGAAATGATCAAATGATAGTTTTTATCAAAGGGAGTTTGTGCAGACAGAGGGAGAGTGAGAAGCAGACAGACTGAACTCTCTAATCTTGTTTTTATATCCGTCATGTCCCACAGTGAAGAGCTCCACCAGCCCTGAGCTGCCTTCAGGAGCAATCTGCTGCCTCCTGCACCACAGCTCCGTCTGTGTGTGTGTGTGGGTGCTTGTGCTGTCGTGTGTGTGTGTGTGTGTGTGTGTGTGTGTGTGTGTGTGTTGCCCATAAGCCGGTACCTACAAACAAGAGTAGGTGTATTATGATGTATCTGACACTGTGTGCGCTCATGTCTTTATGTGTGTATAACACAGTGAGGAAATCAAAGTGTGTGGACAGCTGAGAGTGTCCTGACAACAACGAACCCATAGGTCGTCTGTGCAGCAAGTTATTGTGACCCATAGTTACATTTTGTTGCTATTACAAAGTCCACTTCAGGAAGCGTTCGGGGTGGATTGATTGGTCAAGAAAACAGGAGAGCACAGGAGAGCGGTGTTCAATTCCCATTTGAGAGTAGGAGTATATGTTGTTTCTTTTATCCATGACTGTTCCAGAAAGTGAACCACATTGTTATTATTGTAACCATGGCAACACAGACCATCTCATGTGAAGGAAGTACTTATTTTAACCCGAAAACCACAATCTTTCCCAAAATCTAACCAAGTAGCTGTGTGCCTTAACCTAAACCAAGCTATGACATTTTATTATTGTAACCATGGCAACCAAGGTCCAGTACACCTGTCACCATATGGACACCATTTCAGCAGATTCCTATGGGTCGTATCAGAGGGTTGAAAAAAACAACCTATGTGGTTGTTCAGGTTGGAGGACTGGTTGGGGTCGCTGGTTGCACGTTAGGAAGTGGACGAGAAAAGCGAACAAGGAGAACACCGAAGGTTTACGTGTTCCCAATATGTCATCTAAATATGAGATTGAAGTAATTTACTGAAGTCTAACAACAAATTTGACTTTTGAAAATTACAATGTAAGTGAAATCTAATCACAGATCATGTTCAAATTCTGTTCAATATTACTGTCAGTGAATTACCTGTCAGAGCAAAAATATTTTTTAGTTGTCAAAAAAACACAGAACAAACAAGATTTTGTTGGCTGTACTGGTTTTCCTTTCTGTCTGTTTTTTTGCTGACGTCACTGAAGTGGAAGAGAAGCCAAAGGAGAGGCTAAGAATCTCATATAAGACACGTTTGGCTGGGAAATCACAACAGTACAGCCGTCAGCTGCTACATCATCCACTGTTGATTCAGAATAAATATATTGGCCTCAGAGAGACTTTATGTTTTTATTGGCAGCAGGAAATGAGAGACTGACATGCCCCTCCATAGCACAGTTTCCTGTAATCTATTTCTATGAGACCAGCAGCCTGTTGCAGCCTCTACACACACACAAGTCCGCCTACACCTTCACCCATGCTGCCTGATTAGCCCTCTCGTATGCACTGTGTTGGATGGGTGCACACTACACTTGACTGACAGCCCCCTGACACTGTTACTTTGTTGCACCTGTTTAGGCGGGACATCTTAGGTTATTATCATTTTCATTAGAGCATAGTGTTTTGTGACATCATACAATTCCGACAAATCACAGCTCCACCCCTTCCACATGACTAACATGCTAATTACCTAATGAATTTGCACAGGGCAGGTGAGGGTGGGAAGGACCTTTGACTTGGTTTGAAAGTTTAATTGTAAAACTTTTAAAAAACTTTAAAAAAAAAATTTTTTAACTTTCTGCATTTACACTAATTTTATACACAAAGTAAAAATGCAGGTGGATGGAAGAATACTGATATAAGCATGACTGACAGTGGTTATAAAGATGCATTGATTTATTGGAATAACTAAAACACCAAACCTTTTGTGCATCTACTGTTTACATGCCACAAACAGCAGATATCCCAGCGTTACTAGCTAAATGCTAGCTTTTGTAGCAGACTTTCAGCTCACTCAGACAGGTCTTTGCTTAATTCATGCCACCTACAGCGAATTAGCATCTGTTCAACTCCATGTAGTATGTCTGTTCATTGACCTTGTATGCCTTCGCTATAAATCGTGAACACACCTTCACATTGTGCTCTGTAACTTACCTGACAGTTCTGTGCTGTCTGAGCTATGCTAAATTTCTGAGCTAATCCAGTTAGAATTCATTTTCCTGATTTGCTGTAGATGACATCATCATCTAATCTTGTGCTTCTGCATATTTCTCTCTCTCTCTCTCTCTCTCTTTCTCTCTTTCTCTCTCTCTCCTTCTCTTGTCCTCAGTCTCTTTCCACCCGTAGCCATTTTTCAAAAAAGTCTCATCCATATTTCAGAGGAATTTCAAAGTAAAATGTGTGTTAGCAAAGTACACAGCATTCAGGCTAAATTTAACACTGCTGAGGATTTCTGTGTATTTGTGTGTTGCTGTCTCTGTGTGAGATACAGACAGGGAGAGAGAGACAGGCACACAAACGGACGGAGAGACAGACAGACAGAGACAAAGAAAGAGAGGCGATTTGCTGTGGTGCAAAATGTTTGTAACCTCATTGGAATAATGTTAAGCCTAATGCAACATTACTTCCCCTGCATGACAGCAGCTTCCCCCTCCCATACACACACAAACACACACACACACACACTCTCTCTCTCTCTCTCCCTCTCTCTCTCTCTCTCTCTAGGACACAGGACGCATTAAAAGATTCTTTGTCTTTCTCTTCCAAGCCACTCTGTCTACATCTGTTACTGTCTCTCGCTGTTATTTCCCTTTTTCCTCCCTCTGTCTCTTGTCTTCGCTCCCTCTTTCTTTCTTTCACTCTCCGTCTTCCTCTCACTCTTTGGTTTTCCCTCCATCCATTTCTTTCCTTTCTTTTCTTTTTTCCTTTCTCCTGAACTTTTACTCTTCCTTCCTCCTGTTCCATCTATCCCTCTCTCTTTCTCAATTTGACACACTGTATTGCGCGTGTGTGTGTGCGCGCACGTGTGTGTGTCTGTCTATGTGTGTGTTTTTGTGCATGTGTTCAGGGCCCCTGGCCTAGTTAGAGACTCACCTCCTAATTCATTGTGAAATTGGCTCTGTTCTCCAAAGACAGAGGGACTCGATGAGGTTACTACACACACACACACACACACACTCTCTCTATCTCTCTCTTGCTCTCTCTCTGTCTCTCTCTCTCCCTATTAACATGACTTTGCAACTTAAATAGAAAGCGAGGCAGAGAGATGCCAGGAGTCAGTGGGGAAAGAGACAAATAACATGGAGGACAGAATATTCTGCTGTTGTTTCATGGTGTTTGAGAGGGAGAATTAATTTATCTAAAAATTGGAGCTCAGGGATTATTCACTGTAACATTTAAAAGATGCATGATGCCAGTTTTAGAATTCATCGCCTGTGTTTGCATCCCCAAACCAATTCATGGCAGTTGGGCTCTGGGCACAGTTGTATTTCTAAAAAGGTCATGGCAACGAGGTACCGGGAGCTTTCTTCACCCGGCAGTGATGCACATGACCGAATGTTGGAAGGTTAGGGCAGTTCAAATGCCTTTGCTCAAACTCAACTTCTTAATGTAAAATGAGGTTTCTTGAAGAAAAACTCAACAGGCCTGACGGGCTTGTCAAAGTAAAGTAAGTAAATAGCTACACAGCTAACATTAGCATTAACAGCTGTTTACTCACCAGTCTAGAAGAAACGTTGCAAGTTCAGGATCAAACTTCATTCTTTTACTCACCAAGAGCTGTGTCAAGAGGTGGAAAACAATGTCATTGTTGACTCTTGTCTCTATCACATCTTTTCTTCTACTGAAGTTAGCATGCTAACCAGCTAGCTCCAGCCCATCTCCTCACTTTCTGATTGCGACTCACTGTAGCCTCCAATCTGTCCTGAAGACATAACTCTATGCAGACTTTGTGGCTCCATCACAGCATGGCACTATTTCCTCCTTTGCCAATGAAATGCAAACATTTATTGTAGGGCCTTTGCTGAAATGACTAATGCTCTTGTCTTTCTTCTGCTGACAGTCTTGGATGGTCCCTGTGCAGTGGCGATCCTAGACTCTGGGGGGGGGCCCAGACTAAGAAGCCTATTGAAGAAGCAGTAGCACATTGCCATATTCATGTGTTGATTAATGGCAATGTTTTTTTGACAAATGTCCTCCAAGTAACCTCAGTAACAAGCCCATAATGATGCAATTATGCTTCCAATGGCAAAGCCACTGCAATCCTTTGGTGGATAAAGGCATTTTGCTATTAAGATGGTAAACAACATTAATACAAACAGCAATGAGGCATTTGTCAGCACTGTTTTTAGAATTACCTTTTATTGGATAGTACAGAGAGAAGATGCTATAATAAAAAACAGCACAGATAATGAACCGACTTTCAACACACAATGGCCTTGAGCTGATAAATCATGGCAATGAAATTCAAGTTGTATTCTCCCTTATCACACAACCCAATGTTTTAGTTTTAATTCAGTTTTATCCATTATCCATAAACAGAGGTAAAGTAATACAATACAGAGTAGTGCACCTTAACTTTGTTTCCTCAATGTAATGATTTTGTATATCATCACTTCCACTATATTGAACCATAATGGCACAAAGTAACCCTGCATGAGCAACCACTGACTTCAAAGTCACCAAACCAAACGTAAGTTATAGTTAAGAGATTAATTTTTAATCAGGCTTGTCTTTTGGTGAAGTGACCTTATTAAGTAGAAAATGCTGTGTTGCTTTTTGTAAGTTCCACGCCACCTGTTTGTCCTCTGGAGCTCTGGATATAGGGACATATGTAAGGCATGTAAGGCATTAATTATGCAGAACAGCCCAAATTGTTCGACTGATGAACCTAATTGTTATACACACTGAATTTTTGATTAGATGATGCCGCTCGATGAAAAGTCGAGGAATTAGGTTTCTGAAGAGCGGTTTTGAAGCTCAGAGTGGGCTGCTCCACTCTAACTTGGCAGTGTCTGACTCCGCCTCACTCCCGGCTAATCCGAAAATGGGCAAGGAGGTGAGGCATTCGTGGAGCTGAGACTTTGTTGCATGCCAGTTTGTGAAAAGTATACGCTCATCTACCTGTCACTCAAAGCAGCACACCCTTAATTATGCATAACTTTAACGCCTTAATAAAATTCAAACAAGTAAGTTGTATCAAAATTCAGTTGTCATGAAGGAGGAAATTAGCTATAGAGACCAAAGCTGTTTTTTGTACCAGGCTGTTAACATGTTTATTTCTGCTGTAAAGTTGGGCATGTTAACATGAGAGTCTATTGGGATCGACTCACTTTTGCAGCCAGACTCAAGTGGCCATTAGAGGAACTGCAGATTTTGGCACTTCAGTGTTGGCTTCATTTTTCAGCCCTGGAGGTTGCCACGTGGTTCCAACCCATGAGTACTCAGTACCACCTCTATGGTAGTTCCTGATACCTTAATTGTCTCCACATTTTGGAGTCAAACAGAGGGAGAATACAGTGTGTCCTTTCATGTGAAGATTGGAGGTTGAGGTCATTTCTCTGGTCTGGTCTGGTTTCTCTGGTATTATCCATCAGCACCTGACTCTGACCTTTGGACTATGTGAAGGGAGGGGAAATGTAAATCGGCCCAGTTTATCTCCAGTAAAATCACTGCCAATACTTCAACCTTATGAATGAAATGTTGAAATATCATTTCTTAAGAATAAAGGGAAAGAAATGAATGAAATGTTCAAGGTGGCACTGACTGTGAGTATAAGGTATATGAGATAACACATTTTATTCCAATGCTATAGCATCAAATACACTATAAGTATTTTAAACAACCTATTCATTTATTAAAGATTATCAGAGTGGGAACTGTTCAGGAGCACATAAAGACATTACATGTATCTTGGAGACACCAGGAACCAGTCAGAGACAGAGAGAGAAGCAGGTTGGTCTTTCTGGGTAATCTTTGGTGTGTTTAACTTTGAACAGGGACAAACACAGCACTGCAGGAGTATGATGTGATATGTCACTTCCTCTCTGTGGTGGTTGGACTGAAATGTAAGTCACCTTGGTTCAGGACGATAATGTCGGTCAGTTTGGTTTCAGCTGTAGAAGGACTGATGCTTCATGAAATAGTTTCATGACAGCAAATACAGACAGGACCCAAGGGACATAGCAGCAATTTTACATTATAGTTGTATCTGTACTCTTTTAGTGTATGTACAAACTTGTATCATACTCTCTCGCTCTTCGTGTGTGTGTGTGTGTGTGTGTGTGTGTGTGTGTGTGTGTGTGTGTGTATTTGGTTGAGGTGACTTGATACCCTTTGTTTTCTTCCACTTGAAACATGATTCAACATGATTCAGCCACTGGTCTGGAAAATAAGGGAGTCAAGAGGTTCATTACGTACATGCACACACACTCTCTCTCTCTCTCTCTCTCTCTCTGTCTCTCTCACACTCTCTCTCTCTCTCTCTCTCTCACTCTCTCTCTCTCTCACACCCACACACACACACACACACGTTTAATTTGTCCATTGATGTTGAAGAAGGGCACAAACACATGTTTTTCACCTACACACCAACACAGACACAGACACAGACACGCACACACTTGCTCAAAAGACCATCAGCAGTGTTAACTTTCTCTCCTTGTTTCTCTCACACAGTCGCAGACACACAGAAAACCCAGTGGTCAAGTTAATTGCATTAGACAACCTTAAGATGCAGACCCCTCTGTCTCTCACACATCGATACCTCTGACAGAGAGGCAGGCAAAGAAAAACAAGAAAAAGAGCAAAACAAGAAGAAAACACAGATGAAAAACAAGTTGAGCAGGAAAAAAAAAGGGAAGTGATTATGTAAATTGGTTTATGCCAGGTTAGCCACACTGAGACATTAATAACAAACTTTGTTTACTGTTGGAGAGTTTGACAAACTTTATCCATGGCATTATTATCTGTGGTCTGCAGAGAACAGGATATTTCATCATCTGTTTCCTCCATTTCACAGACAAAAACCAATATGCAGAGAATAAAATTAGTTTACCAAGCTGAGCTCTTTCACACCATCTACCATCCTTAAAAAAGAGTTTGATAAATGATCTAAAAATACGTTTAGAGAAGTGTTCTAATGGTTTGGATCCATTTACACTTCTTGTGTAATGTCAACTTTAAATGAAGTGTGTTTTGGCATTGTTCCACAGTATATCAGAATATTAGATCAAGTGTTTGTCCCACAGAGTATCATCATCCCTTTAATTCAATGAGTGTCCCCAGCACTTAGTTTCACTAACAAGTATAGCCATTCACACTGCAGCCTGCTCTGCACACACTTAATAAAAAAGCATAACTCAAACATTAACCACAATACAGTGAATAGGTCAACAGGCTGCTCGTGCTGCTTTCAGCAATGTTCTGCTCTCTTACAAAGCGCGATGAGAAGACTGATGTTGCTCCGGTGCCTGTGTGTTAACTGCAGAGCTCAAATGAAGATGCGTTTAGCCTGGAAGACTGAAAGCAAAGGTTAACGAGTAGCCTGTCTTGTCCAGAGTGAGAAAAAAAAAGCCTGTGAACACATCTTAATGTCACTTATTAACAAAGTTGTACCGGCTGCAACAGCATGTGGCTGGTATTGTTTTCACCTCACTCATGTAATAATAACTGCTGAGCACTCATGGGTCAGAATTGTCAACATGTTGACAGGCGTCGCTGCTGGTGCGTTCCCATCACAAGATGGTCACTAGTTTAATCTGTTATGCATCTAAAGTAAGTTATGTGCTGGAACTATTTTTTGATGCGCAATAATCAGGTGCAGATTCAAACGGTGCTAACTGACAATATCTGACAACTGGTATTACACCCCGAGAAGCTGCACAGAAGTACTAGACTAAAAACAATCAAGAGGCCCAATAACCGATATTTAGAGCTAATAATTGGAGTGATATTTGCAGTAAAAATAAAGATTTTAAAATCGAAATCTTCTGAAAAATTGATGTGAATCATTTCACAGTCATCAGATGTCAACCCCCGACTTGCAGACTGACATAATGTTTTGGACCAATGTGTTCGACAGCGCTCTCCACCACCATTATTAAATGAGGGGATATTTTTGGAAGAATGATGTTCATCCTCCAGTAGAGTTCGGAGACTTAGAGAAGAGGAACTTAGGAACATTGAAGCTGTTGTGGCGGCTCATAGTGGCCCAACACCTTACTAAGACTCGTTGTCATCTGTTTGTATATATTTCAGTAAATACTAGAAAACAGAACATTTCAATATAATCCTTTGAAAAATGAAGTGCAGGGAGCTCATAGCAGCATTTCTTATATATGGGACTGAAATTTTGAATAGATAAAAATAATTAACTAACCAGGAAGGTTTTTTCCTGTAAAAAGTATGAAGTACAAAAAGATAAATCAGTAAAACTTGATTTTAATTTGAATTCTTCTCCCCAAGTCCCAGGCCCAAAAGTTATATTTTACTGCAACGTTACTGTATTAGGGGACTTGAGCGGAAGAGATAAGTGACTGATTTAAAAGTCATTGCTTTCACCCCCAATGAATGAAATCCTTTATCATTTCTGCCCTTTATGAAACTTAAAAACTGCTTCCCAATGTCTGTTTCTTCTGTTAGTATGCTGCACTGAAATTAACAAATTCAGGCATTTTTTTCAGTGGAGTAACATTAGCACACAAATAACATTAAACTGGGTATTGTCATCAGAGAAGTGGATCATAATCATTGTGATGCCTCTGGTCTCAGCGATGCATCTCTCGTATCATCTGTGCAGTGTTAACTGGTTGTTTACCCATGACATATGACCAGTCCCATAATGCTGCAGGCAGGACAGTGAGCCAGACTACAAGCAGTAGCCTCTCAGAGAGAAGCCGCTGCATCGGAGCCAAGGCATTTATTTCGATGGAAATCAGATGAGGTAAAATAATTATCACAATCAACAGAAAAATTATAAAAATCTGATCTGATTATCGTCCATTCTGACAATCAGTCGACACTTTAGAGATGTAGGTGTGTTGTTTGATTTTTGGACAGAGCAGGCTAATGTCTTCCTTATGCCTCAGTTTTTATGCTAAACTAGACAAACCTCCTCCTGTGGCTTCCATATTTCCCAAAATGTTGAGCTATTCCTTTAAAATCTGATCAAACCTCAGGATAATGAGCATCAGCAGGAGAAGAAAAACCTTGTGTGTTCAGATGGCTTCATGTTCACATTCTGCCCTGAATCTGAAACCTCTTCCATGGAACCAGCCTCAAAGTGAGTTAATTGTTCAGCAGTCTTTCTGACCGCTGGCTCTGCATCAGGACTGTGCTGTGCGACAGATCCGTTACTGACACAGGAGAAAAGGCTGTGCGTTCTGATCCGGCTGTTGTCCACTGAGCTCAGAGTGAGAGAGCAGCAGCACGGAGGTCTTCTGTAGTTCTGATACTTTTGACATTTCACAGCAGAAGCAGGTGTTAACATTAATTGCTGCTGCATGTCGTTCAGGTTCCAGTTCACTATCATGGCTTAGCGGGGCACCAACATGAAACAGAGCTAATGTTAATGTAAGTTCCACCTGTGCTTTTTTTTTCCTGATATGAAAAGCCAAAATGTCTACTGTGAAATAAGTCACCCCACCCTCTGCCTCTTCTCAGGGCCTGTTGGGGCAGAAAATGGGAACACTATATCCCTATCCATAAAATAATATGGGTACTCATTAGGAGGTGATGGTATGCCGTAATAATTAACAGGACACGGCTGGATGAAACCCAAAAGTACAAGCCCACTGTACCAAACTCAAATCAAACACTCTTTCTTATTACCACAGTATTCTATCCACAGTCACTAAGTATCATCATAAACCAAATATCCTGATGTCAAACCCATAACAGTGATTCAAAGTCCTTTTTTTCAGAAATCCATTATCCACAAGCCAGAGAGAATCTTTGATATGAAGAAGTAGTGGAGGAGATTAAACTGCTTTTTTCCCTAAGATTTTCAGTGAAGACGTATTACTGCTGAGCTACAGCAGGTTTTACTCGGTTTTACTCAGGTTTCATGCCTCTCATTGGTTTTTAAATGGCCATCACACGCTTTTCACTCTTCTGTTTTGTTTTATCCACTGCTTCTCTCCTCTTCCCTCCTCTTTTCCCCTAACATCTCTCCTCTTTTCTGTCCCTCCTTTCATATTTTCCCCTTTTTCTTGTCCATCTCTTTTGTGTGTCACAGCTACCCTGTCTTCTTTTTTTCTTCCTCCTTGCCTTTTAGATCCTTCTTTCCCTTTATTATGATAATTCTTCCTTTTTTCTTATTTTGAAATTTGCACTTAAGTGTGGACATTTTTTTTGGGGGGGGGGGTGGCACATCAGAAATATCACAAAAGGTTTTTACGCTTGGCTGATGTGGAGAAGTTGTGTGTGGATAAAAGCAAAATGTGACAAAGTGCAATGGAAACAGACTTGGTGAATAAATCATGACACACATGAAGCATGTGACGTAAACGTCCACTGAAGCTTCTGCTCCACTGAAGAGAAAAAATTGTAGCAGAAGTAAACATCAGATCTGTGTGGGCCGATGAGAAGACGGTAACATCCCTCAGTTAGTACATGAAACAAACAGTGATGCCATTTCTCCATCGTGTTTTCTACATATTTTCCACCTCTTTTGATTGCATCATCTCATTGTGTCTTTTTCTGCAACGGCTTTAATGCCACCCACCCTCTGTTTATCTCAATGTGCCAACTCCTAATATTACTGGATGAAAACATACATTAATTCTCTGGAATTTACTTCATATTTTTTGTAAATTCAGTTAAAATTTTTGTTAAACTTGGACAGAAACTTGACTTTGATCTAACTCTGAGTCAGAGAATACAAGCTTGTATGGAAATGATACACACTAATGCTCAGAGACACTTGCTGTGTCTCAATTCACATACTTCCATACTCGTACTTGCTATTTTGAGTGCATACATTCACATTGACAAGTATGGCAACATGCTGGAACCCACTGGATGCGTGGCGTGTGTGTGTGGTGGCTGCGGAATGTCTTGGTTTTCATTTTGGTTTTCATGGCTGCATCGCATGATCAATTTTTCATGTGTGACATATAGTCCCCAGCAAAAATAGACAGAGAAAAGACCTGTTGATGTCATATTGACATCATACCAGCAACACTTCACAAGACTGACTCCTTTCACGATAGCTGTCTATGTCTAAGCTGAATCTGAATGTGGTACATGAAAAAATATAAATATATTTTTTAACCATTTTAGCAGCGGCATGTGGAGGCAGTGACATTTTAGTGACATTTTCTGTCAAAAATGAATCAAAAATGAATTTATAATGAAAAGAAATCAAACATTCCAGTAACCTGCAAAGTCGGTGTAGAGAGATAGAGCTGGCAGCAGCAGCAAAGCATCAGAGACGCAGTCGGTGTGAACACACATGCGTGCTTCTCCGCAGCAGGAATTTTCAGCGACGTCAGCCGCCACACACATGCAACGCAGACAGTGCGCAGACAAGTACCCGCATGGCGCAGTCAAAACAGTCAAAAAATTGAGTGTAAGGACATTATTCGCCCCTTCAACAGTCGCCATCTTGGCTTCGTAGCATAGCAGGAGCAACCGCTAATGTGTTTTCAAACGACCAAGGACATCGTTGGCCCTGATGGCGGTGTGATTTCCATGACACAGAGGCACACACAGGAAAGTAAAACGTTAATTTTGAAGTGAAATGAGCAAAGCAGCTGGCAAGCGGGCGACAACCACGGTCATTTGTTGCAATCGTCATTTCCAGTGAGCACACAACGGCAGTGTTTGATTTAGGGCAACACTACGCTGTCGAAATTCACGCACTACAACAGTGAGTGTACTGCGTACACACTGAACTACCTGTCAGGTACTGACTGAGACACAGCAAAAGTGATTATGGCTGTAAAAAAGCCAACCTTTACCCTACTAATGCAGTCTGTGTGTGTGTGTTCGTATGTCCTTATTTAATTATGTCTGATGATTCTGTGCTTTTTCTGCTGACACATACACACACACACACGTCTCCCACACACACCCCCCCCCACCCCAGAAAATATACAATTACTAACTCATTTAATTTCTTCATGATAATTTCAAATCACTGAGCAGATGATAATTCAATTATCTGATTATTGAAGTGTTTTCTTACCTTTAAAGGAGTGTGTTTGTCCATTATTAACACTCAGTTGACTCACAGCAGTTTTTCTGCGGTTAACCAATAAGAAGCTACAGTGGAGCAATCAGAGGTGAAGGGCTTTATTCATGAGCATTGAAACAGAAGTTGGTGACTCAGGATGAGCACCTGGCATCACCGTGTTATTTTCGCTGCATTTGGAAGCAGCAGAGGAGCAGGAAAAAGAAGTTTGATGGGAAAGTGAAGAGAATAAAATAACAGAAGCAGGTGCTGAAAAAAAGAGAGGAGAGACAGATGGGAAAGATGAGTGGTAATAGAGCAACAAAAGTAACAGAAAATTTATTATGAAGCATGTCAGTGTAACCTTTTAGTGACCTGAATCTCTCTTGTGCGGTACAAAATCTGACTGAGAGTAATTTGTATCTTTTGTAACAAGGGAGGGAGGACAGGGGAATCTTTCTGAGAAGGTTATTTCCGCTACAGCTAGACAAATTCATCATGTAGTCTCTGGCACGTTCTAAAGTGTGTGGGTTGTATTTCTGTGCGTCTGACTGTGTGTGATTGTGTGCATCAGGCCTGATTTGGCCAGATGGTCTGACCTACAGTGACTTCACTCCTCTCTGCCTTTGCTTTGAGTTTTAGTGTCACCCCCTTCCCGACCAATCCATCTGACTCCTCCCTCCTCGTGTGATTCACTCAGAATATTTCACTTTAACTTTATTTCACTGGGGTTGTTTTTTTTTCTATACTTGTAACTGTCAATAGCATCATTTCACGTGTTTCCACTGCTGCTTCAACCTGCCACAAAATAGATACTTAACTTGTCCCACTTTGATGCAAGACATTTTACTTGATAGCATGAACATAGACAAAGCTGGACTCAGTAGTGATGGTTAAACTTTTTACAACCTCTAACCCAGACAGCCACTTGTTCATATCATATCATAGTCATAGCCATCCGTCATAGAAATATTTATAATCATAGTCATGTAGATATAAGGATAAGGACATACATAGTCAGTGTATCTCTGCTGAAAGGCATCCATAGAGGGAAAGAAGTTCAACCCCTTGCTTGTTTCTCGCCTTAACACAACCTAAAAATAATTAAATCAAAAGAACTGCTCATCTTCACTTTTTCCCTGGTGGTGGAATAGCAGTTTTGGTCTAAATTGAAACTTGCTTTGATTTAATGACAAATTAAATGATTTTGGTCTCCACCTCACCTCTCCACTACCACCACATTCAGATCAAATTCTCCTCTTGTCTGGTAGAAACATCTAAATCTAGATGGTCCAAACCAGCCATAGAATCCTTACAGGCTTCTGGACAGTGGTTAAGCTTTATTATTGCACAAACCTCTTGCCAGAATTTTGTCCACTTGTTACACAAATCATGTTTATAGTCTTATTCATTCAACATTATTTATCCAGGGAGCTTTGCTGAAAACAGCACACACATGAGCACCCTGAACAACAGGCACATGGAGAGGGCCAATGAAGAGACTTTACAGGGCCGGTAAAAACTTTGGCGATTTTTTTTCCAGCCCACGGATGAAGCGGCCCACCAGGATTTGTCCTGATGGCCCATCCACTTGTGGTTCATACTCACAGTTCCATGCAAAGATTCCTGGAAGCTGCTCTAAACCACCACAGTCTCAGCTGGTGGTGACTGAGCAGCTCCTCTGGAATTACTGGGAGGCTGTGGATCTTGCGCAAGGGCACCTCAGTAGTGATAATGAGGGAGGGACAAGCCCTTCTCCTGCTGGTCCAGGGCTAAACCAAAGAGGAACCCAAGACCACTTCTCTAAGCTTTAGGAATGTGATGAATCTTGTATTGACTTTGTGGCCTGTCCTCTAATGTCACACTGAGGACAAACTCGACATTTATTGTCCCACTATATGAGAATAACAAGAATGTCATTATGCCTCTGGTGTGTAGTGAACACTGCAGCTGTAAGAGAGCGCTTAGTCTTACTAAGTGTCATATTAAGATCTTTGACAGCCAACAGCAGGATCACCTGCAGTATTTGACACCTGTGTTGACACTTGTTGACACACATATACAATGTAGGCTGTGAAACGTCTCTCCTATTATAAGCATAATCATGACTAAACATATTCTCAGCTGGTAGATTCACAGTAAAAGATCAACACAATATGAAAGCAGCATTAGACTATTGACATCATATAAACACGACTCTGTGACTTGGAGAACATCTCAGAATGTGTGTATGATTCCCCTTCAAGCATGCTGTGAAAAGAAAGAGGCAGAAAGAAGAGCGACAGAGAAAGGAAAAGAGCCAACAGAGAGGGAGTGAGGATGAGATGAAATGTGACACAGGTCATTACACTGAACTTAATGAAGCCTGTTAGCCTTGATAACCACCCATTTCATTAACTGCTGCTACACAACACCCTGTTTGCTTGTGACACATATGCATATACACCACCCTCTGCCCATTGTCTGGGACCATGGAGAGAGACATTAGGTTAGATGAGAACGTGATTAATGAGACGCCAATTAATTATAGACAATTACAAGTACCTTTCGCTGCCTTCGTATCATTCTTTTTTTATTCTGTCTCTCTCAAGTCTGTGTCAGTGTTTTTCTCTCTTTTTCTTACAGACTGTAGACAAAAAAGAAGGGCCAAGCTGGAAGAGAAACCTAATGTTAGACATTGACACATGTCAGACGTTAAAATGAATTCCAATTGTGGCAAACGCTCCCATAGAAAAACTGCAGGCTGGTTTTATAAAGAGACATTTCTGACATATTTAGCTTTTATTAAACAGACTGGTGTGTATTAACATATGAAAGAAAAATGCAGATTTTTCTGAACTCAGATCACTTTTCAGTCAAACTTCTTTTATGTTTACTTACCAGGCTCTTTCTGTAGAGGTATGAAGGGAAGTGAATGCAGTGTTACAAGATGGCAAATTTGGTACAAAGTTAATTGGACTCGAGCCTCAAGGATGACCTGATTAGATTAGAAGGTCAAGGTCACAGTGACCTCACATTATTGTCACATTATTGTGCAGCGAATTTTATTATATCTGGCACAAATGTCCACTGCTTGACTGTACATATTGTGTATCAATCAATCATGAAGCAGCAGTCATGTAGGCCTACATGTATTTAGTTGACAATGCCAAAAATCTTTACTGAGATTCATAGTCAGCACTTGTAAAATACTTTCTCATCTTGTTCGTGCTTTGATTCTTTATAACCACACTGCCTGCACATCTAGTGTTACTTGGTTGATCAACGCATGACTCAGACCATGTTGCTTCAGTAAAAAGTCCCCCCCCCACCCCTCTCTGTATTTTCTATCTACCTTTCCGCCTCTCCAGTGCTTGTTATTTAACAGGCTGTTGCATGACTCAGAGCACATTGTTAAAACAAGGTTGGTGCTATTTTTTACCAGGATGAGGTTCCTCACCCATATAAATCATTAAACCGAGATAGAGACACAGTGTCTCCCTCTCTTCGCTCTGTCTCTTTCTATTCCTCCTCCTTCTCTTTCTCTCCACTCACTGCTTCCATTCATCTTTTCCTCCACCCCCCACCTCCACCCCACCCCACCCCACCCCACCCCTCTCTCTCTATGGTCTAGACAGAGACAGAGTTAAATGGAGGGTGGATGGGCAGTAGTGGATGGAGAAGGAGGAGAGAATGGAGTTGGAGTTGAGGGTATTTTCAGAACTCAGTGGGACTTTAATTCAGCTTCCAACAGGATTAAAGCTGGTTATTACATTCAATAAATAAAGCGTAAGAATAGTCAGAGCTGTGTCGCTGAGACGCACTGATCTACACAATGGATGAAAAGGGTGACCATCCACCACATTGTATCCATTCCATGTGCAACACAGTTCGCTCAAGACAAACTGAATGTTACACTGTATTGCTTTAACTCTTCGTGCCATATTGCTGCAAATCCCTTCAAAATGAACTCGACAGTCTGTGTCTGAAGTCCAAACAGTAAGGGATAACATACAAGCAGCTATAAGCCCGGGAAGGATGATTTGATCCCTGATACAAAGTAGTTCCTTCCTCTTCAATTTCCTCTGCTGTACTGTGTCAGAGGCCTAATGCTTTCTGTATGTATGTGAAGTAAAACAATGAAATTCTTGATGATGTTTGGCTGTTTTATTGTTTGTTGACAAGCTGCCAAAAGGTTTGAATCACTGCATTATACTGTAACAATTTGTTTTTTTTCTGCGTCCCTGTCGTCGTGTCCACATGTAAAACAAACTATGTCGCTGTTTATATGCTTTGTGTGTGTGTGTCTGTGTGTGTGTGTCTGTGTGTGTGTGTGTCTGTGTAATCAGTGTTCCTTATTTGTCTTTGTCACTTCTTAGCATGTTTTGATCTCTGCTCCTCAAATTCTCAAGAGAAAGAGCAATAACAGTGAAGCAGAACAAAAGAGACAGACAAAGAGGAACAGTGTCTGTGCATCTGCGTGTATGTGTGTGTGTCTGTACATGTCTGTCTATGGTTGTTTGGACAAATTTCAGTTTGAAATCATCGTTGTGAGGACATTTTGGACAGTCCTCACAACTTCAAAGGGCTGTTTGAGGGTCAAGACTTGGTGTTAAGGTTCAGGTTAGAATAAGGGTTAGGCATTAATTGGTGATGGTTAAGGTCAAAGTGAAGGGCTAGCAGATGCATCATGTAAATGTGGTCCTCACACCTATAGAAAGACCTGTGTGTGTGTGTGCGTGTGTGTGTGTGTGTGTGTGGTTGGTCATTCACCTGCACTCATCCACATGTTGTTTTTCGTTGTTATCCCAGGCACAGACAGTAAGAAATTCTGACATCTATTCAATAAACTGTCAGCACAATCAACATCAGTATGTTCGGAGTTTGACAAGGAGCACAACAAACACAGCAGAGACAGAGGCAGCTGTTTATCTGACACAGCTGCTGAAATCCTCACTTATATTCCTCTTCTGTCAGTGCACAGAGTTTGATTCTTCCATGGATCAGTCATTTGGTTTCTCTTTTGTTGCTCATTTATTTATCTGTTTGATGTCAGTTGATGGAATATCATTTCCATCTTATTTCATTTCATTTTCTTGCAGCAGTTCTGTTCAACTTTTAGCAGCTGCACAGGATGAGTTGAGGTTTAACTGCCTTGCTCATTTGTACCCTGGTGGTTTTAGCTGCTGCCACTCTAGTTTAAACTTAATGCTCATGACAGTGTTACAGCTTCCTTCTGGGGACGGTTTAATGTTTGATCACCCGGCACTATAGCTGACATATTTACAATTGAGAAACTTAAATGTGAATAAATCCACGTTTTGCTAATTTAATTGGACAAAGTAACAGATGTGACCAGAACACTTGAGCATCTTTGGTCCCAAGTTCGGCAAAGCAGACTTTACCAGTCTCATAAATTCTTAAATTCAAGTGGACAGTTTCTATAAAAACTACAGAACACAAGGGAAAGAAAGCCAAAATATATCTGAGCCAACATGGGACCATTGGCTCCTTCCTCCCGATGGACAATCTGTGTAATCTCATTATTTCAGCTGGGGTGAAAATGTTAAGAGTCCAAATTTAGAAATTTGGCATGTCCCTGTACGCCTCCAGAAAGGATCCAGCTTCCCAGGACCAATGAGACCATTTAAATATACTTTAAGGGCAACTTAACCCAGTTACCCCATGACCGCTGACACCCCCATAACTGACACAGCTCTAACAGAACATGTCTGTCTCTTTTATACTCTGACTGAAAACCACGGCTGAAATGCATTCGTGTAGACAGTCTGTTCAGCTGCCGACATCAGCAACACAATGACTTTCACTTTCTCAAGCATAAATTCAACATAACTCCTGTGAGCCGCACACTTTCAATCTCAAATTACAACTCCAACGATAGTTACACACAATATCAGTGTCTACAGCCCTGTGAACTCTGGATGACCACTGGGTATGTCATGCCCGAATTTCTACTCTCTGCAATCGGGAACAAAGACGCAGGAAATTCCACACTGCCGAGAGCCTAATATTTCTGTTCATATGATTCCATAGGAGGTCGTTACTTTTCACAGATTTTACTTGGTCTGGTGCACAGATTTACATTTGTTTTCAGGGCCGGAGGCTTTTTTGTTTTTGGGTTGTCTGTCTGGCTGTACATACAAATGTCCGTCCATCACATCCTCATGAGCGTTATCTCAGTAACACCTTGAGGAAATATCCTCAAATTTGGCCAAATGGAATTTCATTCATTCATCTGACCCGTGGACTCAGCAATGAACTGAATAGAATTTGAGAGCATTCATTTTTTTCAGTAAATGCACAAAAACTGTAGAAATTATGGCGGGATCAAAGGAGGAAGTCAGGTGATGTTGAGACTGCTGTTCATTTCAGAGTTCTTATGGCCAGTACAGGTTGGTTTCTTGTAATGACAGTCGTTTCCTAACTTTAACCAAGTATCAAAGTGACCATGATGATGAAACCCTTAACCTTAATCAAGTAGTAGTTTTTTAACTCAAAACCAGTGGATTTGCTGTCTAAACGTAACCAAACCTGAACCATAGCAGTGTAGTTAGTTAGTTTATTTTTTGTCCCCGAGGGGGAATTCATTTTCACAGATCTGTACAGCGAAACGCCGTCACATGTATATTACACATCATCACACAACACAACAGTAAACTTAACACATCAGGAAACGTTGTGTTTTTGAATTATAATGTTATTCTGTTGACACTGCCATCAGATGAGAAAAGTCTAAAGTCTGTCTTTCTGGAGGACATGGACCAGTGATGTATTTTGTCTTTTAATTTGAAGGACTTGTTGGAGTAGGACCAGGATCAGTATAATAAAGTTACATATAATTCACTCACTTAAAAAGTTAGATTTAGTGTTAAGTCACTAAAAATTAAAATAAACTCATAGATGTCAACTCTTTCCTGCTGAGAAAATGTTTGCCTGTACTGGAAACGTATATTCATTTTCCAGAGGAGACTAAAATGATTGCAAGAGTGTGCAGGGTCATAATTAGCTGGTCATTAATTAGTTACAATGAACATTTGACTGCAAAAACACCCCACTGACATTATTATAAGGCCTCTTACCACATACAGGCGTATATTCGGCAGGGTCAAAAAAATGCCTCAAGTGGCTTCTGGAGTGATTTTCTGCAGCTATGTGAGTCAAAAGTGAGAAGTACTAACTTTTCTTTAGTTCATGAGTTAGAGCAAATGTAGAACTGTGATACTGTGGTCAGTGCTAAGATACACTCTGTGTCTTTCTCCGAAATACAAATTGAGAATGCGCCCACCGGCCAATCAAATTAAGAATTCACTGTAGCAGTGTATTTATTAATATGTAATGAATGTGATTACACACTCACTAGTATTCTGTGTTGTCAGTAGAATACTGCAGAATATGAATCAGACTTTAATGAGCCACTGCATCAATTATTCTGCTTGATGTGGTGCTCCTACACAAACTGATGATAAAATTTATTGCTTCTTATTTTCCAAGATAGACACTCGCAGACAACACAGAACTTACGACTGCCCTCGGACAGACAGAGCCACATTCGTTCAACATACTGTGTGTCCATGAGTGTATAAACTGGCAGCTGCTCACATATCTCACTGACAAAACAAAGAGATTTACTGCTTAATTATACTCATCGGACACATTTACAAAACAGGCTCATAAAACACTGAGTATGAATTGAATATTAAAAGATTGAAGATAGAGTGGCGTTAAATGTAATTACAATCAAACACACCAATATACAGAGCGACTCGCACACGTCTGACATTTCAGAAACTGGCCTTTCAGACTGTTTGTGAATATACAAAGTGCCATGTGTGTTTAAGAGTGTGCTAAATTTGAGTTGTAATATACTGCATTAATAAGTGTCTGTATAAAGAGCTAGCAGAGCCCGTGGCTTGGTTTTACTATTCATTCTGAATGAGGAAACAGTCCTCAAAGGTTACAGTCATACAGGAGGAGACATATCAGTTTTATTAAGCATTTCCAGCCGTATTAATGACTTTGTCTGTGAACGTGGGAGGGCAGCATCTGACTCTCAGCTTCTTATTTTTAGTAAAACCATATTTCTAACTTCTTTGACACACACACACTGAGTCGGTTGAACCGCTCAGCCTAACTCAAACACAAGCAGCAGTTTTCATGGCTTTAGGCAACAAGGCACAAGATGAGGCACAGATCTCTCCAAAATCAACATCAGTCCCCTTTCTAGTGTTTTTTTTTTATTGTTTCTTTGTTGTTTTTTTTCAACTTTGCATCTTCTGTACACTCTTAAATCATCAAAAAGTTGTTTGAAATGTCAAAATTGTAAGTTTGCAGCTCCGTTCAGTTAGATTAATGGCTGATTCTCAGTAATAGTTAAACACCAAGCTTTTGTAGGAATTATGTTGAAATTAGACAATTCTGCAGGACACAATTTGCCAACTGTTTTTCCCTTGAGTCTCCCGGATTTCAAGGTAATCCCCCTTCCCTCCGATTTTGTTGTTTCTCCCAGGAAACTCACCCTCAACCTTTATTATAAATTATCGTCATACACGGATCCATACATTTTGTATGTTTGTCTGACATTATCCAAGTTGCCAGATTAAACACAAACTAGACACACAATCCACACATATCCATACAATTTCAACTCATCTGTTACAACACCAAATGAACAAACTACAAAACTTGTAAATTTTACGTTCATGTAATGTTGATCTAATGATAATATTCATCGACACTGCATGGAATTTAAATTTAAAAATGTAAATGAATCTTCATCTTTCATTTATTTACTTTGTGTGCGTTTTCAGGGTGGGGGTATAAAGTGAAAATATCTGATATCTCATACTTTCAAACGTCATTGTTGGCAGGTATGGTCCAATGCTATAGTTTAATGTAATGGTCTAATAAAGGCAATAATGGTCATTCCTTAACCTCAGCCCAGCAGTTTCAGTTCTTCTTCAACATAATGTAGATGCAACCCACAGATATTGATTTAGTAATTCAACAGAGAAACTTTGCCTTGGTTATTGAAGGTTATTCACGATTTTTAATTGGCCAGTATGTTTGTCTCGTAGGTTGACTGCTGATCTGTGATCTGTAATATCTGACGAGCTGCGCAGTCACACAACTGGTGTTAAGGTGGTGGTTTACTTGAACATTGAGACTCTGCGTGACTCCACGATAACAAACCAAAGTGCTCCTCTCACAGTAATCTGCTGAAAAACTTAAACGAAGCAGACGTATTATTAATCTTATAATTGTGAAAGCTCACCGTCATTTATTTAAGACAGTCAGACTTCTGGAGTAGAACTGTTGTCCCTTCTGAGGCAGTTTACCAACAATCCCACAATCCTTCTGTCCAAACAAGCTGTGCACAATGCAATAAGTTAGTGGGAACCTTAGTGTTGTGGCTGAGTCTGTGTCTGCACCACGGACGTGGAAACTTGACTGTAATTATAGCTGCACTTCGCATTAGTAGTTTTCCTAGTTTCACCCTCCCAGGTAAAGTCTCTCTAAAGTCTCCGATCAAAACTATGAAAATAATGAGACAAATCAGGCAAAGCGAAAAGCTCAAAGAGAGGAAGTCTCTTGGAATGTATACGAGGTAATTTGTCCAAGAATGAAAATAAAAAGCTTCTCTCCAAACTAGCAGAGCAGGAAATTCATTATTTGAGTAAAGAAAAAAGGACTTTATCCAAACTGGCAGCAGGAGACGGTTTCTTGACCAACTCTCCATTGTCTTAATTTCTCTCTCTTTGTTTTCCACACTCCTCTCTCTGTCTCTATCCGCCTTTTGCCTCCATGTTCCTGCACAATATTTCTTCTCTTGTTCCTTTTCTCTCTTCTCTCTCCTTTGTTTTCTTTTGCTTTTCTGTCTGTTTCCATCATCCTCCATTCTTGCTTCATTTGCTTTTCTCTTCCTTTTTCCTCTGTTATCTTTCATTCCCTCTCCCTCCCTCACACACGTTCTCCTGTCCACTTTTATTCCTCCCCCTCACCTGTCTCCTCGTCCCTCTATTCCTCCCCCTCCTCACCTTTTCTCTGTCCTCTCACCTCTTCTGTTTTACTCTCCATTCTAATTTCCTCCCCCGTCTGCATTATCCTCCTCTCTCTCCCTCTCTCTCCCTCCCCCATCTCATCCATCTCTCGCTGAGAGGCTGCGTCAGGGCAGATAAATGTTGGACAGATGTTATGTAGAAGTCTCGCCCTGGGTGGCATAACTAAATAAGAGTGTGTGTATTTGCCTCTGTGTGTGTGACGCCTCGGGTGGCTACAACTAAATAAGAGAAGAACCAAATGCCTCAAGTTGTTTCCAATATATGCCCCCTGCCAGCATCGGCTCAGTGTGTGTGTGTGTGTGTGTGTGTGTGTGTGTGTGTGTGTGTCATTTAGAGGTTGTTTTCTAGTTAGTTGCTGCTCTTTAACTGTGTGACACTCAGATTGAAAAGTGCATCACCATCTGTCAGAGAACGTATGTGTGATGTGTTTCCTGATGCTGCTGTGATAGTATTCTGTACATTCACTGTCTATTACTATCTTTGTCTTTGTTTTAGTCTCTCGTTTCAAATCTTATACTTTTTTTTTTTTTTTTAATTCTTAGTCTGTCTGTTTGTTTGTCTGTCTGTCTCGGTTTTTCTTCTGGCTCTGTCTGCGTTGGTGTGTGTTTTCAGACTTTGGCCAGTGATTAGCATTCAGCACACTAACATGATTAACACCGCTGAGGAGGAAACATTTGCAGGTTCACTGAGCAGACTGGCTTTCAGACTGTATCAGTCAGTCAGCTACTGACCAGCAGAGAGAATGAGACACTAATCGACAGTTTGTTGACGTGCTGACTAAGAGACTCAGTAACTAACAGACTGAGTGAGTGACTGAGCTCCTGCCTACGGACTGAGCAGTTCACTGGCTGGGTGAAAGTTAGCTGAGCTCTCTGTTGTCATGTTTTTCACTGGTTTCTATGGCCGTATTCAAACAGACATTATAATTACTGATGAGAGAAAGTCTTGTCTGACACTATACTAACAAATCCCACAAGAAGACCAAGAAGACAAATAGAGACCATCTTACAAGGGGATCACACCGGCAGCGACGCTTGTCAACATTGACATTCCAACCCATGAGTACTCAGTTCTCATTATTACATTATTACAGTCAGTACAGCTCAGCACTCATGGGTTGGACCACACCCATCTTTGAACTGAGTCTTCATTTTGATCTCAGCTACTCACCTGTAAAGTTTTGTGACTATATGTTGCAGGTTGTGACGCTGTCGCAGTGAGAAAATCTGTCCATAGACAGACAGACGTTTAAACACCTGCCAAAGTCCTCAAAACCTCCTCTGTGGTAGCGCCTGCTGCAGTAGCCCTCGGTGGGTCCAGGACCACATTTTGCCATGATGATACACACATGTACACACGCACACACACACGCACACACTCTCTCAAGCTGAAACAAAAACTAATACCAGTCAAGCAAAGCATTGTTCCTACTAACAAGTATTTTGTGTGTGTCTGAGTCTGTGCATGCTTGCGTGTGTGCGTGTGTGCGTGTGATGTGTGCGTTCGTGTGTGTGCCTGCGTGTGTGTGTGTGTGTGTATCCAAAGCCTGATACAACTGATTCCTCTGTATGAAACACAAATCAATGTGCCGCATGGTTACACAGGGTGACACCTTCCTTCATTACAATTAACGTGGGCACTGTAATTTATTCTGAGTCAATCCCTCATTCACTGTCCTGCTGCCATAAACATTCATTAAATCCACCACTGAAAATAGTCCCCATAAAATGCCCTAATTTCTAAATAGCATTTACAAAAAAAGATATTTACATCTTCACTAGGAAGCAAAGAGCTTGGAGCTGAGTGCCATAGACAAGCTAAGTAAGTGCTGAAAAATACACTAACACATTGTTAGCTCTTTTTTTTCATGGGATTTGATCATATCAACCTTCGCCAAGATGTGTCATTGCTCCTGTAGCAGGCATTTAACCTTTGACATGTATATTCAAATGGAAAGCTTCCAGTCACGACTCCCAGTCGCTCCGATGCACAGGTAGCCAAAGCACTGCTAGGATCATTTGCTGCAATGTTCACTCAGTGGATCCTGCTCTAGCAGGATGAGCAGCAGGTGGAAACAAAAACCAAGATTGAGAGCTTGGAATCAGTGAGACTCAGATGAAGGAGATGGAGAGCATAAAGTAGGTCAAACTCTACAGTGGGGCAGTTTGTTTTAGACATAAAAAGCTAAGTGCGCATTTCTCTTTCGCCTTCTCGGCAGTGGGTAGATGGATATTCAATAAAACATTTTCAATACCTTTCAGTTTGACTTGATTCAATCTAATCAAAGAAGGGGGTAACTGCTGTAAAAAGAATCAGCATGTAAGTTAATATAGCTATAAAAACTTGTTAGTCTTCTCTCTTTCCCGTACTTCTCCAGTTCATACAGTTTGGTTTTAATGCCAGGTAGAGGCTTATTTTCTCGTGAAATTATGCACCTCAATATCAATACCTTTTTGAAATTCAATCCTGGACCATATGAAGATATGGCCTTCACACAGCCTTGAGATTCAGCCAGTAATGCAAAACACTGCTGTTTGATTGATGAACTTTGGACAGTGTGTGTTAGCCTGCCATCACTGCAGCACACAGGAAAATAAGCTGTTGTGTTTGGGAAAGTGACTGACAGCAGGCGGCAAACAGCCAGACAGCAGCTCAGATCTGATTCACTGAGATCAACAAAGTCTGCCTCTGCTGCTGTAATGTGCTCTGTCCCCCACTGTCAGAGAGTGACAGCCATAGTGACTGACTGGCTGAGGGACCGCTGACAGATTACCTGACACAATGACCAATTAACTTTCTTTGCTTATCTTTCTTGATCTTTCCTTTCATTCTTGTGTTCTTTCTTTCTTTCCTCAAGCTACATTTAGCCTTAGTGCCCCATGTAAACTACTCTCAGGCTGTCTATACCGTGAACACTGTTAAGTAATAATGGAAAAGGCCTTTAGGGCAATCACACTTAATTTTGTAACTAATTTCCCACTACACCCTGACTTTGAAAAAAAATCTATTAATTTATCCACACACACACACACACACACACACACACACACACACACACACACACACACACACACACACACACAGCATGGTTGTATGGGTATGCTACACACACTGAAATATAACAGTAGCATTTATGTGTGTATACACAAACACACAGTACAGTATGTGTGCTTTCATTTCATTCAGTTCCCACATCTGCTTAGCAAAGCACAATAACTAATGTGCACACGAGCACAAAAACACACACACACGTCATGTTAATTGGCAGTGTGGTCAGTGCTATTATGAGTTAATTACTTTCTTTAACCTGATTCAGTCTCTACTAAAGGCAGAATTAACCACATACTTGTGTGTGTGTGTGTGTGTGTGTGTGTGTGTGTGTGTGTGTGTGTGTGTGTGTGTGTGTCTGTTATTGGATCTGAGAGCAGAAACTGTTAGCATTTGCACATCTATGTGTGTATTTTCCCTCGACACAGAATCATTGACCCCCATTAAAGTGTATTAATAGGCAAGCTAAATGTTCAGCATGAAAATCTAAGAGCTTACAGCCAAGATAATACTCTATTAACATTGCATGTGTGTGTGTCTGTGTGCGTGTGTGTGTGCACCTGCTTGCACAAGCAGGGTTATCTGGGCTAGCTTCAGGCTGAAATGGAGATTTACTTGTCTAGAATTTGCTGATCGTTTCCTTTCTCATTGCCTGTCTCCTGGCCTCATCGTATCCTGAGAATCATCCCCGTTCAACATCAACATTGACTCATGTGGTACTGTTGTAATCGCTGCACCTGACAGTGCACTAACCTGTGTTTTCCATTCTACCTCTAGCTGAAACAAGACAAACACCCTGTCTGAGCCTGCACCTGAACTCATCAGATCCATCATCCAACAAAACACCTCTAATATCTGACAGCACTGGGCAGGTTCATTATGTTATTTGAAGCATACAAATTACGATTCTGTCTGAAGCAAAATCCAGCAGTGCAAACAGTCCTGTTCAGTTTCTTGTCGTAATTGGCAGCCAGGTCGTATGTCACACACATTTTGTGTTAACTGTATGATATTCTATTACTTCTAAATGATAGTGTGTTAGATTTGGTCAATCTGATCCACACTGAAAAATCTCAACCTTTATTAGATGGATTTTCATGCCGTTCTGTATCCTACTCACTTTTCCTCTAGTTCCGCCAAGAGGTTTTTATTTGTGGTTTGATGTGAAATATCTCAATAGCTATCAGTTGGATTGCCATGAGATTTGTCTCAGACATTCATATAGATGAGTTGGAATAACGTTGGTGATTGGTGATTTCTGGTATTTCTTCTTGTGCCACAATCAGGTCAAAACTTGTCCAGTACTTTGCTTTATCGCTAAATACCTGCAAAAAAATGACATTCCCAACCTTATGTTCAGTGATCATTGACAAATGAATAAACTGGATAATGGTAACATTGGCATGTTACCATTGTATTTGTAAGTTTTCTCCCGCTCAACGTGATCTTTTTGCTGGCAGCGGGTGGTGGTGATTGTCGTTTGACAAGAGCTTTGGTCATCGCAGCTTTTACAAGACGAGGGGTTATAATACGACCTCTGAACAGCGCTACGTCTTCAGGACAGATTGGAGGCTTTAGTGAGTTGCTATCAGAAAGTGGTGAGACGGACTGGGGCTAGCTGGTTAGCATGCTAACTTCAGAAGAAGAAAAGGCGTGATAGAGACAAGAGTTAACACTGGCGTCGCTTTCCACCTCTGAAGACAGGTCTTGGAGAGTAAAGTAATGAAGTTTGATATTGAAGTCACGTTTCTTTTAAACTGGTAAGTAAACAGCTGTTAATTCTAACACTGGCTATGTAGTAATAGAAAAACTTAGCTCCTTTAAACAATCACAGGAATCTGAAAGAAAATTTTTAAAGCAAAGAAAATGCTGAACATTTCTGTCATGTGACACATGGTGGACAGTGTCAGCTCTACTCTTGTGTTGTTGTATTTCAATCATATTCTCCATATTGTGCCACACTGTAATGCCAATCACTGCTGAAGTTTGGCTACACACCACTTTCTGCAAAAGTTCATGGAAATCTTTGCAATAGCTTTGGAGATATTTCAGTCTGGGTCAGACATTCATGACCCCCAGACTGTGACTTGTGCTGACTTTTGTATAAAAACCAGGCAACAACTGCATGTGGTCTAAGGGGTTAAATGTAATATTTTGTGTGGTAAACAAATATAAAATTCCGACACACATAGACTTTTTCTTCATTTTTCATTCACTTACAGCATTTACAGCAGACTGCCTTAAGAGGCTCTTTGATGGTTACTCACTTCACTGTGTTCAGCTCACATATTGCCTCTCACTTGGTTAAAAATCAGGAAACGTTCCTACAGTCTAGTAAAATATCTCTCACTGTTAAAGTAACTGAATTATTGTGTATCTGTTCAATCAAAAATATTCCACGTGATGTGAAAGCAGCATTGGCTCATGGATGTAACCGTGAACAAACTCAGTGAATAAAATAACCTTCATCTCTGTAAGGGGGTGTTTGGATTTAATAGGTGTCTTACACCCGTGTTGCATCACTTCTTTGTTTTCTAATTCTCACCCAGATAGACAGGGTGCTTTTGTTTCTGCTGCTGCCACCTAATCTGCTGGATAAATACACTTGTTACTAATCAGAAAGTCTATTTTCACTATTTACACTGTTAAAGTCTACCTTTTCCCATCAAAACAACTTTCATTCTGATTTCTGCTTCAAAACCTTAAAAAGAACTCTGTCATCTCTTTCATCTTATTGGTGGGTGAGCATGACGATGTTTCTTGCTCCTGTTGAGCACTTCCATACCATAAACATCATGTTTTTTTTGTCCCTAATTGTGCTCACTATTAACTAATGAACAGGAATAGCATCAAGCCAATAAAAATACAAGTCATTAGGTATGTTTCAGTAAACCAAAGTATCTCTGCTCCAGCTGCTGCTGAGGGTATTTTCTTACTGAAGACATTTCAATTCAATACAGTTTTATTTGTGTAGGGCCAAATCATAATGTACAATATCTCAAGGCACTTTACAGGGTAAGGTTAAGACCTTACAGTATTATAGAGAGAAACCCAACAGTGATAATGGTGTTATCAATAAGCATTAATAATTGTGGAGTAGGTGGAGTTGTCAGATCTGGATCCTGCAGATAGCTGCAGAATGAGGACCAGAAATCTTTACTTGGTCTAAAAATTGCATCTTTTTTCTTCACTGTCATAATTTTTAACCAGACTAAAGTTTAGGAAGTTTACACGTGGAGGGAGGTTTTTCCCTCTCCATGCATTTATATCATACTGCTGCTTATCATTAACTTTGTATTTTCCCTCCTGAAGTTCGTGCTTCTCCTTTCTGGAAACATAAAAGACTAAAAGACTTGAACTAGAAGTGAAGGCAGTAGATTTATAAAAAACAAAAAAACAAAAACGTACTTCTAATATCCAACTTGTTAAGGGACAAAGTTGTTAACTGAAATAAAAATATAAACAAAGCTTTGTAAAAAATAAAAATAAAAAAAGGGGGGTAACTAATCATCTTTAATCATTTTAATTTTATAAAATTTAATATTTTAATTTTGATTTAATAATCTTTAATAATTCATCTTTGTCAATTTATATTTATAAAAACTAAATTAGCAAACCTGCTTCAAAAACCAATTAAAACTTAACTGAAATTGAAAACAAAAAATCAAAACAAAATAAAATAAAAACTAATTAAAAATCCAAAACTATTATAACCTTGGTCACAGAGTGCTTTACAGAAAATACACTAAACCTGCAAGTAAAAAAGTATAATCAAAACACAAGTCGAACTCCAGGAAGGTGGGGATGAGGTATCAGTCCGAATGTGTGTGTGTGTGTGTGTGTGTGTGTGTGTGTGTGTGTGTGTGTGTGTGTGTGTGTGTGTGTGGGTGTGGGTGTGGGTGTGGGTGTGGGTGTAGGTGTGGGTGGGAGTGTGGGTGTGGGTGTGTGTGTTTTTTTTTCTCCTTGTGAGCTGAACATCTTTGTTATCTGCTCCCCTGGTGGTGATGGAGTCGCATTGTTGCCAAGTGATCGCACAGCCCCATCCACCTCCCTAATCTGCAATATGTTCAGTTTGGCATGTCTAGTAATATTTGATATCTCTGGGGCACCTCAAATACACACACACACACACACACACACACATACACACACAGATTTGCAATATGCTCCATTTGGCAGATTGCCTCATAATTGGTACCTTTTGTACTTGTCCACTTGTGCACAAACACATGCAGACACTCATTTGCATCATGATGCTCATGAGGACCCCTGTGTATTCCATTCATAAAATATCCCCGAAACCCTGAAAAGCCCAAACCACAAGTGTTATAATCTTTTCACTTCAAAAACTTCTACTACAACCCTTTTATCTAGTTTCCTTTTTTCAGTCATTGTGGGGACATTAGGTCTCTATCGGAGAAAGGGAAGATCAGACACACACACACACACACACACACACACACACACACTGGCAGTCAGTAGTGTGTGAGAGCCAGACAGAGATGGACAAGTGTAGTATGCCATATGTTGACTTGGTTGAAAGGTCAGGCCTCTTGTGGTCTCATTATAATATCCAGGTTGATTTTCAAGTCTTGCTGTAGCAGGTTGAAAAGCCAACTCTCTCACACTGTCGTCTCTCTCACACATTTATATCTGATCATTCCTCAGCACCAACGTGCATCTGGAGATTCTTTACAGCATCTCGCCATTCAAAGAAAACAGACATTTTATTTTGAAAGAGGCAGACAGGCAGGGGGAGAGAGACAACAAGCACAGGAGGGACAGATTTTAAAGAAGTGTGTGTGGAGTGTGTGTGTGTGTGTGTGTGTGTGTGTGTGTGTGTGTGTGTGTGTGTGTGTGTGTGTGTGTGTGCGTGTGTGTGCGTGCGTGTGTGTGTGCGTGTGTCTGTGTGTGTGTTGAATTTTTCAGTGACAGGATCTATAAAGTGCACTCTCACGGCTGAGTCAGCATGTCTGAACACGCACGTAAGCACACACTATATCTCTGGATTGAACAGACAATCACACACACGCACACAACGGCTCAGGTTGTCTTGTGTGTACATTGCCTTTAAATGAATTCAGTATGTATCACTACTCAAACAATATTTATTTTCAAAACAACCTTAATGACATTATTCTTATCAGGAGGCAATAAAGTGGAAAACAAATCCATTTATGTGCTTGACAGGAACTGGCTGGCTCCTATTAGCTGAGTTTAGTCTGGCAGAGGTTAGCTGCGTTGTGGTCCAGTTTGGTTTGGATCTTCATTGATTGGCCAAACCAAACCAGCCAACAGCCAACAGCAGAATTTGGGAATAATGAGCACATGTTGCGCAGGAGCAGCCGTCAGCAGCCAGACCACTGACAGTTTATCATTATTTCTCCAGCACTTCTCTTCTCATAACACACATTTTAATGTACCAGAGGGTATACAGTATGACAGCAGACAGACGGTGAAAAGATGATGAAAACATATACTCAAAGTTAGGTTGTGTTTGTCAGTTTAATCAGAATGAAAACAGACAGGATATAAATGGGAGGCGACATCATTCCATTGAAAAACTGGAATGCGAAAGAAGAGAAAGTGACCATTATCTGTCGAGGTTGTGTTTGGCTTTGGACATCTTGTGGATGAGTTTGGCTTGGTTACACTCCAGACAGGTTTGGCCTGCCTGTAAAGACAATAGAGACACTGGTTGTGAGCCAGTAGCTCAAAAGCCTGTGTCTCTGTGCCACGGGTATATTAGGCCATGGCAAAAGTTTTACCTGCTCTCCCAGCCAGTAAAAGTCAAGTCAAACTTTGTGTGGCACATTTACAAATAAACCTAGCAACGTAAAAAGGTGGAATACAGAGAAGAGGGACACAACAAGAAGCCTGGAACCCACAAACACATTGTATTATTTTTGGAAATAGGTGAGAGCCTCAATATCAGACGTAGAAAAAGATAGTGTATGTGATGGGATAAACAATGTGTGGGTTTTAAAGCCAAATTTTTTGCACTGAAGCTGCAAAATAAGTTTTCTGTATGTGACCATTTTTATTTTAGGGAAAAAAAAGAAAAAAAAAACCCTAATCCAAATGCACACACATTCACAAATGAATGTGTGTAACCAATTTCTTAGTTTTTAGCAGGGTTGTAAGAACAGTACATGTATTACATTGTTTTTAGGTATTTGGCGTCAATGTTTATGACTTATTTAATATATATCATAGTTGTGAATATTGTCCATTCACAATGTTGCCATAACTTGAATGAGTAGCTCAGCTTTAAGTGATTAAAGGATCATCTCTTTTAATGTCCTGTAATTATAGCTCTCACATTCATGTCTGTATGTCATCAAAAACCTGAAATAATTGCACTATAGCAGAGGGTGAAAAGTGCTGTCACTGGCAGGAGGGTTTGACCATTGAGGTTTAAATTCAAGACCAATCATCAGCAAATGGCCAACAGGAAACAGTACTACATGTACTATGTGACCTATTACAACCTGGTGATTTGAAACTGGCAACAAAAACACTAAACCATGACTTGTTGTTTTTTTTTGTCAAACATATAAACCTGCTATAACTGACTGAAAAGCCTTAAATAGACATATAATATACAAAGGATATATAGAACAACTAACACCAGATTTAGTCTAAATAGAGCTGTCTTAATGTAATGTTTTGAAAACATTAATTTAACACACCAACTGTGCAGTATCCCTTATTTTTTTTGTTATAGTTAAATATCTAATTGTACATATTATAGTATTTATCTTTTTTAAAGTATTTGATATTGACATTTGGCAGTTTTCTTTGTACTGTTCACATTGCTGCTCTTTTATTGCGCTGTGTAAAGTCAGTACATTCAGTTTAATTTTAGGAAAATCATATTTGAAAAAACAAGGACTTTGTATTATATCCTTGGTAATAATACACTTTTTCTAATTCTATGAAAATACACTGAAACTTTTACTTGGTTTCTGTTTAATGTTTGGTGTATTTATGACTGGAATAGTAAAATGTTAAGTATGGAGTCAGAGTAGAGCTTCATTAGAGAGAGTTGTCTTCCTCGTGGCCTGCTGGCTGGTGAATTCACGGCAGCAGCCTTCAGGGCAGGAGACACAAAGCTCAATCGCACAGTTCTGCTTCTGTCGCCGGGTACTAGCGTCTCTCTCAGACATCAAGACCGTCTCTAGACGTCTCATCCTGAGCCCCGGGGGTGATGCCGAGTTTAGAGCTGATCCACTGTGAAAAGACCCAGTGGGGAGGTTGTAGATGCTGCTGTGATTTTGGAATGATCAATGTACAGCTGTCACTTCATTTCCTCAACATCATCATCACCACTGTTCACCAGAGCATGCTTGAAACTGGCACCTTAGAGGGATGACATGGAGTTTGATAGAGGGCCATCGTCTGTCCTTCCCTACCAGTGTCTTTCTCTAAAGTCATTTAAGACCACCACATCACTTTGAGAGATCTCACTTAAAGGCAGTTGAAAAGGCTTCTTTGTCTGATATTAGCTTGTCTCTCTTTTGGTGAAGACCAACTCAACGTGTGTGACAGGTACATAGTTTGCGGGATTCCTTGTTTGTACTTTTACCTCCAACATTAGAAATACAAACAATGATGAAGAGCTGCTCTGCAGTAGTGTTAACACAGCGCTTGCTAACGTGCAAGCTACTTGCTAAAGTGACTGAGGCGGTGCCATTTAATGTGATTTGTTGGCTTTTAATGTGTTTTTCACTCATGTTTTTAGAGAACTGGGGTTGTATTACAGAAACTTCCTATCTAGGAAGAGTATGAGATAGTGAAGAAGTGAGAATTTTCCCAATTTGGTATTAAAGAAGCAAATCCTAACTTTAGTAATCCTATCTTATCTCAGGTTAGGAAATCCTAAATACTCAGTCCAACATCAGTTATCAACTCCGATGTCTGTTACCTATAGCAACTGACACTACTTTTCAGTTAGAAAACTTTTCATTAGATTTTCTCATTGAAACATTGCAGTCTGGCTGTGGTGTAGCCTCTCATTGAATAAGTTCCACCTGTTGACATTTTGTTGGTTGTGTTGAGGCAATAAAAGAGCAGTTATATGGATTAAACAGTAATACAGCAATTGCAAGATGGTGCACCGTTTTATCCAATGGAAGTTGCTCAGTGGGTGCAAAAACATTTTTCAGGTTTCTTTCGTCTTCTTCTTTTGGGGCTATTGAGTGCTTTTCTGGATGAACCAGCTGGCTTCCTTTTACTGCCCACACACACATGAATCATACAAAGATAATTTACTAATTTGACTCTTGTTAATACTATTAAAGATAGTAGTTCTAATTATATCTGACAATCTCATAATACAAAGCTGTTCGAAGTGTTTGTGAGTGGGTATCACATGACCTGCAGTTCATTTTGTGGCCCTGTTCAGCTGTGCTTTCATCAATGACTGTGCTCATGTCTCTAGTCGTTCAAAACAATTGATAGGTTTTAGTCAGGTGTTGTTGCCGAGAGCTGAGTATTTCCGATATGTCTGCCAGAACTATGTTATATTACCTCAGAGCTTTCTACTGAAACGGTGTCATAATTTCTCTCTGCCAGTAATGAATAATTTTAATTTTGCTGTCTTTGTCTTGCCTCTGTCTTTTTTCATATGACTACTCCTCCTGTAGCTTCGTTCTCCCCCCGTCCTGCTGTATTTCTCTCTCCGTGCATACAGACAAGTGAATATTAAACAGGCATCGTTATGTTTTCCAGTCTTTTACAAACACCAATGCTCCAGCCCTCGCCCAGGCAATGAATATTTTCTCCCTGTTTTACACTCCTCCCCCATACAAGGACACATAAACACTCTCTCTCTGCAGGCAACGCACACACCATTCAATTCCATTATGAAGAGTTATCTTAGCACAGTCATCAGTTTCTCACTGTCTCATATTGTTTCAAAGACATTATTTACTTTTTTAAATACATTTTGATGAACTAAAACTTCTCTTTGAGCCTGTCTCAGCACTTTACATAACATTTTTTTTTAAAGATATCTATTCAGGATTCTTGTGAATTAACTATGAGTCATGGCCTCCTCCTGAACGACACTATAGGTTTTATCTGAGAGTCTGCCTCAATCTGTAGAGGCGGATAAGCGCTAAAGAATCTTTTCTGTGACAATAATACTTTTTCTCAGTTTTCGAGGACAGGTTTGTGTGACATAGAGATGTCCACACACATTTGGGCCTATCAGTGACAATGCCTGTTTTTATCCTCTGTGCCGATCTGTCCATTGGTCCGTCACAGATATATCTCAACATCTATTGGCTAGATCGTTATGAAATGCCTCAAGACATTCAGAAGCCTGACGACTGCGGCGATTCTTTCACTTCACCATTATTGCCAATATGATTATTACATTGTGGTTTGGAGTGAAATGTCTCGACAGCTATTGGATGGATTGTCATGACAAGAAAAATGAAGATAAATTAACTTTGGTGATCCCCTGACTTTTCGTCTAGTGCCTTCATTTCCCATCATCTTTAGCTGTACTTTCTGTTCATTGCTAAATAGCAAATGTTAGCATGCTAACACACTCAAATGAGGTGGTGAATATAACAAACATACTGCACCTGCTAAACGTCAGCCTTTTAACATTGTGGTGCTAATGTAAGCATTTAGCTTAAAGCTTCGCTCTGCCCCACAGAGTTGCAGGCATGGCTGTCGACTGCAGACAGTAGGACACTGTGGTTTTTAGCAAACATCAGTAAAACTGGAGAAAATACTGTGTTTGTTGGGAACTATTTTCAGCTTCAGATCAGTACATATTTGTTTAGCTAGTGAGTACTTGTGACGTCGGTGTATGGAGGATAAATGTAGTGCCTTATTCATTCAAAAATAGTTCAGTTCTTTATGACCCTAATTTCCAGGAGACAATGTTGCTATTTCAGGCAATCACTACCTCGGCCAAGGAGGTTATGTTTTCACCCATGTCTGTTTGTTTGTCAGCAGGATTACGCAAAAACTACTGAACCCATTTGCACCGAACTTGGTGAAGGGATGTGACATTGACCAGGGCAGAATCCATTATATTTTGGTGCAGATCCAGATTATTTACTTTGAATTTGTATTTTCTTCTCTGACATCTAGTGTATGTTGTTCAACATTGTCCCTGGTGGAGGTCTGCACTCTCTGAGTGCCCCTTTAGTTTCTAGTAGGATCAGTTCATTGTGGTTTTGGTCTTTTTATAGGATTTGCATACTTTAATAAAATTCAGCTGGTGCTGTCTGAACCACTGAAAAAGTTTTTCAAGTCAGTCTACTAGTCATTATAAGCAGAGCAGCTGAACTAGGTATTGAACACTGACTTCACAGATTAGAGTCCTTGTCTTCTTTGACTTCTGGAAAACAGTTTTAGCATTGTGATTTAGAAAGTGGAGAATAGCTGGCAGAATGTAGATTCTTCATCTGTTCGTTCTTGAAAATGTGTAGTTTAAAAGAATCATTTGAATCTATGTATTAAGAGTTAAGACGGTTAAGAAGGTTAAGAATGGTAAGTGTGTTTATTGTAAATACTTGACTGACTAATTTTAGTTGCCACTAATATAACATGATTTTATGTTTGCTACTGTCTGTCAGCACGCACAGGGATATGCATGTTCATAAAGATGGGAGATAAAATATTCAGAGACAATTTTAGCTGATGGGGCACAATGCACAGCTCACTTTATCTACACATGCACAAACACACACACGCATGCACATGCACACACACACACACACACACACACACACACACACACACACACACACACATTGATTCACACTTAGGTATGCAGATACACACACACATCCACACAGTGCAGACCAGAGCACTTCATAGTTTATACCTGCATATATTCATATTTGAACACTTACCTCCACTAAAGCTTTGGCCTTCTCTGCTCAGGTTCAGAGATCTGCTTTTGCTTCTTTACAATATAAAAAAAAAAAAAACATTTCTACACAAAACACAACAACAACACCAACAACAACACACACATGGATGCCTGCCAGGAGCTGACACCTAAAATGGTTATTCAAAAGCATGGGAGAACCAATTAAATCAAGGAATATGTATAAACAGACTGCATTATGCTTGAAAATACGAACACACTAATGAAAGACAGTTCTTTAGCTCTTATCCCATTCGTTCAGATGGAAACACCTGCCTTATATGATGAATAAAATGCCAAAATTGTTAGAGAAAACAGAATGAGTTATCTCTAACAAACAAGATTGGTTAAGTGAAGAGACACAAAAAAAGATGTAACGTAACAAGCAATAAAGCTTCCAGGTCCCAACTCTGTGCACGACACCGCTCTGAATATTTCATACAGCACTTTTTATACCTGTGTAAGCACTCCTGGAGATGTGTCTCTGAGTGTATGTGACTCATCTGCCGTATGATATGATGAGAATCGAGAGGACCGCTCCTCACTCTGCAGAAACATCTTTCATAGTCGGTTTTGGTTTTTTTTCACTTTGTAAACATTGACAGCTGACACTGTTCTCCAATTGTAAAGGTGTTCTATATTCTATGACCCGGGGACTGAGCCAAATAAATGGAAATTCAAGGGAAAATCAAGTCCAATAAATTTGTGTTTGCTGAAAGGTTGGATAGCAATGCAGAATTTATGTGTCACTCAAAATTTAGAAAAAAAGAAAGAGACTAGCGCGCGCACACACACACACACACAGAAAACCTAAAACACACCCACCCACAGCTGTACGAACCATATGGATGTGGAGCATCTGACAAGTGTCTTACATTTTTTCTCTATAGATTCAGTTTTATTGAATTTTCACAGTGAAATATGGCAGTTCCCTCCCTCCAGCTTCGTACAGGAAGGCCCAAGGTGGCATCAAAACCACAGCAGTGCAAAAGTAAAGGGCTTTACATCATTTCCCAACACTCTAGGAACTTTGCCATGAAGCTGACAGTGACACGATGACTGATGAAACAACAGCTTTTCCTGCTAACACTTATTTTTAATTCCACAACACAAACTGTCTGATTAAATGGACACAGCTTTCTTCCTGTTGGGAGTTGGTGGTACTTTATGTGACAGGGTGGTTTGTTGTTTCTTTCTTTCTCTAGCATTCCTGTTCATTCTAGGCCTCATTTAAGCCAAACCTTTGACCCCTTTAACTGATAGCATGGTGACTTGACTCTGGTGTTTAGTCCAAACCCTCTAAAAGCAGTTTGTTGGTACTGCGGTGCTGGTAGAAATCACCTTTAATAAAAAAGTACCCAGACATCAACAGTAGTAAACACAGCTAGCGGCACTTGGACCGAATTCAAACCCCCCTCTGCACTGACGCAGTGTGTGTGTAGTTTCAGCAGATGGGGACAGCAGCAGGGTGTGTGTGAGCACATGTGCACATACACAGTGCATGTGTGTGTAAGTTTGTGGGGGTCCCTCAGCGCTTCCTCAGTGCTCTTCATGAGATGACCTCAGGAGTTGGGAGTGCAGACGTTTTGGAGCCCGGCCATCGTAACAGCTCTCTCTGTATCCATTATATGATATCACTCCAAATCCCATTCTGAGCCTGTAGTGTATCACTGAGGAAAACACTCTGTGAACCCAGTGAGAGCCTTTAAAAGCAGCCATTTGTAGGTTTTGCTATTGCTACATAGCCAACGTTAGCATTAACAGCTGCTTAATTTTTAATCCTGAGCTTCAGCCATTGTTGTGTTTACAATACAAAAGGTTATAATATGCTCTCTGAGCAGCACTACGCCTTCAGGGCAGACTGGACGCGACAGTGACTTGGTATCGGAAAGTGACGAGATGGACCTGGCTCGCTGGTTAGCATTCTAACTTCAGTAGGAGAAAAGAAGTGATGGAAATAGTAGCAAAACAAGAAGGTTGCTTGACATTGTAACAGACAGCTCTTGGTGAGTAAAGAAAAAAGGTTTGATGCTGAACTCACAATGTTTCTTCTAGACTGGTTAGTCAACAGCTTCTAATGCCAACACTGGCTATGCAGCAATAGCAAAACTTACCAATAGCTCCTTTAAAGTACTTTTAAAGCTCTGAATAGTCTGAATGTGAAGCCAATCATATCATCCTAGTCTTTTTCATAGCAGAGATTTTGACTTGTCACGGTACGAAGAGTGAGACATGCACAACCATCACAGAGAAGCTGAGGCATCTAAATGGAAGTCAGTCACCATTCACGTAATTATGTTATTGCCAATTTTACTCGAGGCAGAACAAATTTAGGCAAAGATACATCCATGTTGAAAGTGTTTACAGTTGAGTAGAAGAAACTGTGTCTTTCCCAAGGCTTTATAATTCAATAAACACGTAAACAAGGGGGACGTGGACAAATATAACCAAGAGCTGGAGTTCCTGGAAAGCTTAATATCAGTCAGAGTCCGTGCTAACACAGACACAGGCCAGACCCCCGCAGACTGTGCACATACAAAGTGCAATGCTAGCTACAACATGTACATGTGCCAACATGTACACAGTTGGTATTTTGCTTTTTTTGTTGAGCACCTTAAGCTCTGATAAACCTACTGTTCACTACCTGCCCTGCACCAAACAGCGGACTAAGTTGGCAGCCAGCTGGTGAACACTGGGGAACATCATATAAGATTAAATGGAATATATTCCCCTCAGGAGTTCATGGAAAGCAAAACACCGCTAATAGGAGAGTGACTATTGGACTTACTTGTTGTCTGAACAGCTTGTTGTGCTGCCCCCAAGTAGCCAAATAATAAATTTGTCCAGGTTTAAGGAAATTCTTCATAGGTGTCTTTGCTCCACAAAGCCTTCCCAATATCAATGCATAATTTTCACAACAATGGGATACCAGGTATAATATCCTCCAGTAGCCCCGAACCTGGAGTGCTCAGCTAATTAAAAGCAGGAGGCATGTTAACACCTGCCACCTGCTCTCTTACTGTTGGAAATGTCTTAAGAATTTTAGTGCACAGGAAAATCTTTGTTCACCATGAGATAAGTTAGTTGTCTTAGCTTTAAACTAGCAGTGGTTTCAAAAACGCCAAAAAACAACTAATACTGTGAGATTCATGATACATTAAAAGGTCATATTTTTCCTGCAGCACTGACATTGATTTTCAAATCTAAGTGTTTATTGTGTATTTATGAGCAGGTGGCTTCAGCATCGATTAACAAAATCCTGCTTTTACATTTTGGATCAATGCATCATTGATTTTCATGATGAATATGTATGGCATCGCATTGTGTCCCTTCTCTCTTCTCTTTATTTCTGTGTGTGTGTGTGTGTGTGTGTGTGTGTGTGTGTGTGTGTGTGTGAATTTGAAGCATATATTTCATGATGACAGATGAATACAACATTGACCAACAACAGTATTTAATGACAAGGATATCAGAGATGTTTATTGTTAAAATGTAAAGGTTTGAGTAATCACCCATCATGCATCACAGCAAGGCTGATACTGGGCCAAGGGACATCCATTGATTAGGAAGTGGGCGTGTGTGTTTGTGTGTGTGTGTGTGTGTGTGTGTGTGTGTGTGTGTGTGTGTGTGTGTGTGTGTGTGTGTGTGTGTGTGTGTGTGTCTTTCTGTATTTGTCGCTCTGCATGCATGTTTAAGTGGGTGATATGCTTACCTTGTTCTTTGGCAGCCACCTCTATCCTCATTTGTGTGTGTGTTAGACTGAATGGATTCTGTTGTCATCTCCCAGTTTGCCACAGGGCTTGTTGCAGGCAGTCACTGGAAACAATGAAAAGGTTTGAGCCAAACTTCAGGACAAGATTATTGAAATAAAAACTTTTAAAGCCACAATTTGCAGCAGCTTGCAACAATGTGATTCATGTGGCACCGACAGTGAGTGTTTTACACTGGGCGTCGAGTTTGTTTTCACTTGAAAGATAAAAAGTAAATTAATTGAGAGGTGTGGGAGAGAGAGAAAAATGTTTCCCATCATTCATCCAATGACAGACTCTCCTCTCAGGAAATGAAGTGATATTTAATTCAGAAAATTCACAGTCTAATGATGGAAGATGAAGGTGTGTGTGCACATGGTGAGGGTGGTTTGTAAATGTACAGTTTAGTGACCTCGCTACTGACAGAAAGTGCAATTGTGCATGTGTGTGTGTGTGTGTGTGTGTGTGTGTGTGTGTGTGTGTGTGTGTGTGTGTGAGAGAGAGAGATACTTTGTCACTATCCAGACCTCGCTCTATCATTTTCAGTCTTCATTTACTCTCTTTCTATGTGCTTGTTAATGTCTATGTGTTGAAATGAAAAATGTATTAATGATTGAATATGGCTGAGACAGTGACAGTACATTGACTGATGACAGAACGTGCAAGCTCATTATTAAAGGTCTTATCACCTCTCTGCAGACACAGTTAAGCACACATGCACACACACACACACACACACACACACACACACACACACACACACACACACAGACCTCACTTCTTGTTCAATGTCATATATGCACTTGTCATCATAATCAACATTTTGGCCCAACTGACCTTTTTTAAAAGTTGTACAAGGATCTTTGTAGGTCTAGGTTAACTGAAGTACCAGAAACTGACACATACCGCCCTTAACGTAAATATTGTATAATATCAAGAGAAAATCAAAGAAAAGGCAGAACAATAAAGAAAAACCTTAGTCTAATTTTTATAGATCCTATACAATGTTCTTGTTGAGCTTCTCTCTCTGTCACTGCTCACACATTTTCTAATCTGCACTAATCATTAAGGATAATTCAGGTTTACTACAACTTTTATTTTCTTAGTTTTGACCCTCATACATGGCAGAGATTCAGGAACATTAGATTATTTAAACCTCTCTATTTAGAGCTAAAACAAAACCTGGGGGGGGGGGGGTTTAAAACATGTAGGATTGTGACTCTTTTTGTTTCTTGCTTCTTTAGTAACAAACTGACTTCAGCAAAGTTGCTACATCCTCAGATCTTAGCAATTAATTTGATGATTACGATGTCATGAAGATATCAAAAACAAGACTCAAGTTGTAATTAACTTTGATATATTCTTTAATTAGGAACATTTAACACAACATAACAATAGATTAGCTGTTTAAAATTCTTACAATAAATTAAAAATGGGTTTGGCTGTTTTAAATAATAACCTAATAATAACGTTAACTGGTCAATACATACATTATCATTATTATTTTCATTTACAGGCTTCTTCCCCACAAACACAGGCCGAGTGTTCAGTGTGTATCTGCGAGGTGCCAGTGATTTAAAAGACAATTTAAAAGTTGTTGCATTGCTTGACACTTAAATATCCCACCTGCTCAGTGTGTGCCTTTGTAAGAGAGGTGGAGATAGAGAGAGAGCACTATAGCCTACAGATAGCAGAAAGATAATTAGCGAAATCTCCATGGGTGGTTGAGCCACCCCCAGCCCCCTACGCTGGAAATAGTGTGTTTTCCCATCCATGCTGTCAGTGGGACCAGAGGCAGTTAGGTAAGAGTCCCTTAACTGATTTAAATCAACTAATTAGAATTACTAACTATACAGTCTCAAACACACACACACACACGCGTGCGCTGAGGTGGTGGTGGCTGAGCGACAGAGTGGTAGCGATGCCAGCTGTGCTTCTCGAGGAGCTGGTTCATACTGTATGTAGCTATGCACTTGATTTCCATAGTTTTGGACTTGGATCCTTCTTTTCATTTATCATATTTTGCTCGGTTTTCTGGTATCATGTTAGATCTGCCTGTGGGAGTATTTCAGCTGGTGACGTGGGGAGAGATCTCAGGGGTCAGAGGCAAATGGGTTTTCCATTGTTATCCCCTGAAGAGCAATTTACCCTCTATCGAGACTCATCAGCTCGGCTTGGATTCCACTTTTTACTTTAAGTGCATTTGTATCTGATGAAATTAGATTTTAAATGGGACAATCGGTTTCATGAATCATTTGCAGAACCTTTTCATAGTGACAGTGTCACATTTATCATATTTATGTGTTCCTGGAAAAAGTGATGAACCCAGCTGGGACCCTCTTGCACTTGTTGTTCAAAGCGTTTACCATTAAAAGTCACAAAGCATTGAACAACAAGTGTGTTCCAACCAGGTTCAGGTTATTTTATTTGTACCTGCAGGTAGATTTGTTTTGCAGCAAGATGACAACATCCAGTTTGGCACCAGATTACAAAACAACCTTAACATAACACAACACAATAAGAATCAGATAAATGAATATATAAAATAACCTCTAGAACCAAGGTAAAGGCAAGTTTAAAACCAAAATAGATAGTGCTAATACATAATGCTTCAGTAGTCAATGTGTGTCTTGTTCAGCTCAGTGATAGCAGCAGGAACGAAGCTGTTTTTGTACCGCTTTGTTCTGCACCTCTGGACCAAAAACCTGTGTCTGGAGGGAAGAGGCTGAAACTCTCTGTGCAAAGGGTGAGAGTCATTATTTAAAATGGAGTTAGCTATCCGCTGTACCTGTCTGGTGTACAAGGATGCTGGGTAGGGCTGTGACTCTCCAATCAGTCGACTAGACCATTTAACGATATGGTTTAACGAATTTCTTTCCTTCAAAGATGCGTGACCAAAACATGACACCAAAGAAAAGGACAAAACTGATTCAATAAAAGCACGATAAAACGCGGTCACTATGGTTCCATCAACGTGAAAATATGAAGGTTTCCTTAAACAATGCAAGCGCTGATGACCCTTTTTGCACACAGCTTTACAATTAGCTTGAAAGCTTGTCGTCAATGATGGTTTTTATAAGATTGCACACATTCAATGGTCTGACTTTAATGACAGTAACTTTGATTTGCGTGAGTTTGCCTCCTAAATCAATGTGCATATCTTTAGTTTTTGATATGTTTGTCTGGAGGTAAAATTCCTCACACCACTGTACAAACTGATCAATGACCAGGCCGTGGCTGGACTCATTGTGATGGAGCAGACTAACAACAACAGAATCATCTGCATACCTTATGATGGTTCTGTTGTTCATCGCTTTTTAGTGTCCCTTGGAAACACTTGCGTTGTGTCGTTAGTATCCGCTGCGCATGTGTTGTCAAATTGATGAAGATGTTTTCTGAATTTGTAAGTCTCTGTCTATTTGCATGTGTTTTCTTGAGTTGCAGTAGTAGGAGTAGTTCCCTCCTTTCTCCATTTTCCCTGTCCACTAGAGAAATCTAACGTGCTTAGACTTAGTAGTTAGATTGAAAAATTAACGAGCCTGCATCACTCTCAATCTCTCGCCTCAAAGATACACCAGAGAACAATATCTACCAGTCAAAAGTCACACGACACCGCCTACATCCCCCTACCTCCTACGATTCGCTACACTGAATCAAAATTATAGCACACTTTATTAATACTTCTGTTACATTTTCTTCAAAAATCCCTCAGCTTCAACAAACCGAATGCATAACGAGGTCGTATTTTGTAGGGAGGACGTTGTCATGTGATACTACATCCTCTGTAAATGTTAGACCAGGCTCTAGCCAGTTTAAGTTGTTCAGCTGGTTCCTGTCACATTCAAGCTCATCAAGTGCTGTTCATCTTCCTCTGTGGCCTCCTCCCCTCCCCAGAGAGCCCTTCATTTGTAATTTATGCCTTTAATCATTCAGCTCTATGTGCAGAGTTAAGGGAGAGCGCTTGTTTCCTCCATCGGGGCGTCCCTCCAGTGTGGCGCTGCTCCGGAGCAGATGGTATCTGCGATAATGCTCTGCGATGTATACGCCGATGTGCGTGTGTGTGAAAAGAGAGGTGTACTTTGGTTTAATGTTTCCCCTACCTCAGCACTTGCACCAGGGTCACATTAAAGACCATCGATCTCACACACACTTGCTTTTCATAGTGTGTTCCACCCTCGGGCTCTGGCTCTCTCCAAAGAGTTGCATCAGAAATGAGCATATGTATATTTCACACAACACCGGATCATCATAATGATATCACCATAAAGCTGGACTTGCGTCATCCTTGCTATGAGTCAGGTTTTTGTTTCTGAGAGGTTGTTTTTTGTTTTTTTTTTAGTGCAGAATTATTCACCCTACACTGGAATTCAAGAATGCTTCCGTCAAGTCTGATTTCCTATATCATTTAAAGAAGTACTCCATCCTGTAGGTAGTTCAGCCTTTTTATTGTATAACAATAAAAACAGCTACAAAAGTTATCCATATTTCTGGTATGTTGTTGGCACCAAAGCTCAATGCTAACACAAGTGTGCACCAGTACAGGCTCCATGCTATGTTGAGGGACAGTGGCTAACTCTAACTCTCAAGCTAAATGTAGTTTCATGTTGGTTAGAGTTTACAGGGTTCTTAGCGGCACCTGCTTTCCTCGTCACTGCTTGAAAATGATGATAGACAGCAGATGGTACCTAATGGAGTTCCTAAACCACCATAACACCCTAGTGAACTCTGCTTTGTATTCTTGGCAATCTAATGTAATGGATTCAGGATTGGGTATTGGTAATTTTATCGATTCTGATTCTGCTTATTGATTCTGCTTCTTATCAGTTCCCTATTTCAATTCAAAAATGGTTAAAGAGGTCAAACAAAAATCTAAAAGACTAAAATTATTTTAAGCTTTAATCGAACATTTACAAAGTAATTAGTATTTACTAAAAATCACCATCTTTCCCTGATCTTAGCCAAAGTGTCTTTGTTGCCTGAACCTAACCACAGATGGGGCTGTGGAAGCGAACCCCGGTCTGTAGTCATGAGCAACATTAGTCATATAGTGTTCCACCCTTGTTATTAGACTAGAATACTAGAGTGATGTGTTGGCTTGGTAATATTACTTACCAGTAATCTTATTAGTGTTTACAAAGACCGACATCCACGATCTTGAGTAGCCTGATCATGTGTTGGCTAAACTTGTTAGTCGATCTCAACATGTGCAAAATTCTCCCACACTACAAGACATGTATGCAGAATTATCTTCTGCTGTTTTAGTTTTCCAACATTTACGCTATATTAACAGTATATGATGCCTATTAGGTCCATGATCCGGGCAATACACTTCAATACAAATGACAGACTTTTACTGCTAGACATGATGGGGAGGAGAGTTTCCATCATGTTTTTTTTCTGGTGACTACTTGTGTGAACTACTCAAAGTGAAACAGACGAGCTGGTGATCGACTCAAACACATCAATTACTTTGCATCTATGTTCTCATGATACTAAAAATGAGCCATTTAACAGGACGAACTCAAAAACATCATTGACGTATATACCCGTCACTCAGAAGGAGGCAGCAGACTTCAGCTGACGCACATCTCAAACAGAAATTATCACAGCATAGAGATAAATATATACACATGACAAACACATATGCTCCCTCTCTCTATCGCCTCTCTCTCTCACACACACACACACACACACACACACATACACGCTGGGTCACAGACTAATACATAAAACCCTGCATGCACCAGACATGCAGTAGTTTGCACATACAGTATGAATCTACACACATGCTCACACACCTACACAAGTGCATTTGCATATCAGTGGGTTTATTTTGTTGGCGTGCATTCATTCCCTAACTCATTCCCTATCATGTGCAGGCCCACTAAGCATACGCACACACAGACAAACAAATACACACACACACACACAAACACACGCACATGCAAGCAATCTGACTCTGAAATGGTTTGTTTTTAATGACACGTTAACTCCCCATCCATTTAGAGAACATAATGATTCACAAATACACACACACACACGCACACGCACACACAGTCACACTTGTAAAGAAGATGTACTTTCACATACACACACACACACATGCCCACAACAATATGCATTCACAGTGAAAATATTATGGCAGTGGTGACAGAGCACTAGCTGTGATGGGTGGAAAATTATTTGTGAGATCTTAAAGAGGTATGAAATTGTCAAATATTTTAACACCCCTCCTCTGCTGTGTTGCTTTCATGATTTTTCTGTTTTTTTGCAAAAACAAAGGAAAAGCAAACAAATGAGTTGTTTTGCTGGTTGATAGACACCCCACCCCCGCTTTGCCTATTTTATCATTAATCTATTTAACATCATTTATGGGACGGTTGCATATAATAAGAATCTGGCTATTTGCTTTGCAAATATATATTGAAACTGTTTTATTTACTCCTCAGAATTCACCAAAAACCAACAAGTCAAATCAGAGTGGATTCTGACAGGAATAAATGAGTCTTACTGTGAATAGGGCATGACATACAAGTCAGAATGTATCAGGACTAAACAGAAATGTCTCTCGCCTCTCTGCTCCGCCAGACATTTCATAATTCCCCAAAAGGTCAAACCAATTTGATTTACAGAATATAGTATCTGATTATACACACTGAACAGCACAAAGTGTACACATTTGTCACTGTTGGTTTTAAAAAATAGAAAGGCTGACAGTGTAGTTTAGTCCAAGCTGTTTATTCAAATACATTGAGTACGGACCTGAGGTTCACATATAATACTTCAATTTATTATTTCCATGAACATTTTATGCTACTTTCTATTTCTCTTCCATTTCATTTTAGGGAAATATTGTACTTTTTACTCCACCGCAATTTTTTGACTTCTGTGGTTATGTTGTATATTATCTTTCATAATAAACATGTATTAAATAAGTTGCGCTATTTTACATAAAGTACCCTAAAGTTGCCTTTTTACCCAAAGTGGCAATAGTTATCTTAAGGTCCATATTCACCAGGTATGACAGTAAAATGCTGTTTACATGATAAAGCTTCAGTATTAATAATAATTCAGTAATGCAGTAATATATTGATGATAATATGTTGATATTTAAACTTCAGGAAGCGGTGAGTTGGCATAAAGAGTCCTTTGATACTTTAATACTTGGCTTACTTTTGAGCTAAAATAATTGAAATTTTATTTTTGACTTGCTTAAATGTAGTATAATAGTAACACATATAAATAGTGTGAAAGTCAATGAACCGTTGCAGTAATTTACACAGCAGTTAGCTAACAATAAGCCACCAAAAGCTACTAGTCATACCAGACCAAGTACAGCTGTAGCAGCCAAACCCAACTGCATTAAACTCAACAAGAGTGTGTTTTATTGGTAATTGATTCAACTTTTCATTTATAAGAGAAGCTTTCTCTTCTTCAGTAGTTACATATTGTTGGTGTAAAGGTAGCCTCTGGAGATTTAGACCACTAGTAGTGCTGTTGTGTAGGGTTAGGGTCATTAGTGCGTTAGAAGTGATAGTAGTGTTTGAGTGCGTGCCAGTTTTGTTTGTATCTAATCTGCGCATGAGGATGCACTTGCATGCACATTGGGGTGTCGCCACACACATTCCTGCCAGTGTTTTCAGATATTTCATAGATTTTTAGATGGTAATGCACCAGCAACATGCAGGAAAGAAGACTGCAAGTTCCTTTTAAAAAAAAAAAAAAAAAAAAAAAAAAACAGCTCTGGAAATGTTTTTGCTAGACCTTAAAGATGTGTGCAAAACTTTTTTTGTGTTTAGGAGAAAACTTGTACAAAAACCATAACGTTTTTTTGGGGTTTTTTTTCTTCCTTTGTGTTTAACTTGAACCAAGACTTGCCTCTGTGTTCATTCATCAGCATATTAATCAGTTAATGTATAAAATATTAATATAGATCCACAGCACTTGCATCTTCTTTTTCCGAGTGCACAGCTCTCTGTGGCAGCCCTTATGAGTTAATACTTTTATAATATGTCTCTCAAATGAGGAAAAGTCTCCCATGTGTGACAAAATGAAATGTCAAAGATCAGATTAGATAGAAAGTGTCAGAAAGCATCAAGCATCTGAGGTCATTCCATTTGCAGTACAAAACATCTTAGGACAAACTGTAGGAATAATTAACATCGTGCTGAGTAAATGGTGATATAACTATGAATTTTGTTTTAAATGTTACGTAATGTCCTCTCGTGTTCTCTTGTAATGGAAATGTTTCTCATGTTGAGAATCTGTCTTGAGATTTCTAATGAGAATTGAAAAAAACGTTTCACTTGGTCCAACACACAAACTGTATTCATTCCATGCATGGAGATAAAGACTGCAATAAGACAGTGTTTGTTTTAATCTACGTGGAGCACCTGGAGAGCTGAAATTATCAGATCAGGATCATTCAGATAGTGTCAAAGTGTTCTTAAATCATGGAAAAGTTAGTCAAATGACTTTCAAATGGTCTTAACTTTCTGGCGCTCACATACATTCATATCTGATGACACGCATGCACACATACTCAGCGGCAACTTAACATTCAAAGGAAAATACCAGATTTACATCCCCTGTTGTGATTGCAGTAGGAGATAAGCACTAAAACAAAGTTTGACTACTCTAAGGCCTGTCTACTGATTATTTCTCTGTCTGACCTGAAGAGCTGAACCGCACCACACTGTAACTGAACAAGGCAGTAGGTGCATATGAAGCACCACTGCACTGTGATGGCTAGTGTGAGTATTTGTAATCTAGCCTTGGTACAGTAGTCGGTTTTGTACTGTCAATGTAAACTATTCAGGTGTAGATCATGTAAGGTCTGAGTTTTTTTTAACAGAAACATACAGTATATAATGTCTTTGCACTGCCAAATTGGCAATTTGTTGTAAGTAGTGGCAATATTTGACAAAAGGCCCCTGTGTATGAGGTAAGACTTTCTAATGGCTCACAGTCAAGCAGGTTTGTAAGCCACAGTCACTGCTAGTATCAATTTTACAACTTGATATGAGCATTTCTTGTAATATCACTGACATTAAGGCCTGAAACAATACGTCGAATGATCTGTCAGGTCAACAGAAAATTAATTAGGAAATATTTGATAAATGATTAATTTAAGTAATTTTTCACAGAAAAGCTCCAGGCCTCCTCAGGCTCAAGCTTCTCTAATGTGAGAATTTGCAGCCTTTATTTTGTTTCACTATAAAAGGAATGTCTTTGGGTTTTGGACTGTTAATCGGACAAAACAAAGCAAGACATTGGAAGACATCAACTTCATTCGACATTGTATAGACAAAAAAATTGATTAATCAAGAAATTAATTGGCAGAATATATTGCTACATACGTTGCTGTTTACCTACTACTATACCAAGAGCCCCGGACATTGTTGTCCAGGGATAACTAGCTAGGAGATAAATAGCTAGCATGCTAACATCAGTACAAGAAAAGAGGTGATAGCAATAGAAGCAAAAAAAAGAGCTAACATAGTTGTTGCTTTCCACCGCTGCAGAAAGCAAGTAAAGGAATTGAATTTGATGTGCAACTCACAATCTTTCTTCTAGAGTGGTAAGTAAACAGCTGTTAATGCTAATGTCTATGTAGCAATAACAAAACTTACAAAAAGCTCTTTTAAATTTATTTGCTATGGACTACAGCAGAAATTTCACTGGATTATCAGATTATCTGATTTTCAGTCTCAGTTTCTATATCTGAAGGTTTCCTTTTTTTGAGCATCTCTTCAGACATCACACAGTTGTGCAAAATGAAGCTACAATAAACTGTAGAATTTCTATGATGTTGTTTTGATCTATGCAAAACTTATGTCTCAAACTGCTGTAGCTTTTACCTATTCATGGTTCCACAGAGATGGGAGAAACTCAGCCAGTGCTTCTAACCTAATGGCGCTCCACACATACACCACACTTGCAGACTTAGACAAAAACACACTTTCCACATCAATAGCGTGCTGTAATTTTGAAGACAAGCAACCATTATAAAAAGTTCAAAGATCTCAAACGCACGCTTGTGTGTGTATGTGTGTCTCTATGAGGCGCAATGTTAAAAGTAAACAGGAACCCCATCATTATCATCTATTCACCACAACACACCTTTTGATATTCAGATTTTTATTCAGGTTAACACTGACCCCAAACACTCACATAGACAATCTTCTTTTGCTCTGACACAAAGTTGGCTTTGTGTATTAATGGCACGTGGTGCTGGTGCATCTGCCATCATCACAGATTTTTGGTAATTTCCTTTTCAGTTGTGCTGCTGCAGAGATTTTCTGTATTTCAAAGAAATACAATTTACCTAAAAAACACAAAACAGTAAGGCAAAGTTCTGACTGGGATCTGTTAGGTGTGTGTCATTTGATAAAGACACTGAAGTATGTAGAAGAGACGCATTGCACCACTACTTAATCACTATGACACAGCTCCTACTGTGCCTCCTTCTCACTCTGACACAGTCAAGTTCACAAAGAGTCACCAGAATACCAGGCAGGTGCAGGCTAATACACCTGTGTGCGCCCAACAAAAAGGACACATCCAGTTTAAAGCCATGAAAAGCCATGCAGCATGTTGTGTCATAAAATGAAAACTCCTAAACAGACGGCAAAAACTACATGAAGACAGGAAAGGAAAGAGGATGTATATGGTGTGAGTAGAGGACAGAGCAGGAGAGTAGTAGGTCTAGGTGAAGGGTTGTCTCATTAATCTTAAAAAGGTTCAGCGGAACCTTTAGAATGCAAATGAAATGATCAGTCTTATCAGAGAAATGGAAAGAGGGGATGAGTGATAGAGGGTTTGACAGTGTTATTGGAGGAAAAAGCTGAAAAACAGGGTGGAAAAGGAAAGAAAAGAAAAGAAATGAAAAGAAAAAAGGAACCCTGCACCTCCATAGGATATTTTTGTTGCTTTGAAAACCACAGGAAGAGCGTTTAGACCAACGTGGGTGTGGAAGCACCTCCGAACACTGTCCTCGCTTACCTCGGACATGAACACTGAGCTTTGTTACTGTGGTTGTTAGAGTTATAGTACAAAAAATATGATTATAAGTGGACCAATTTAAACACAGAGCAGTGGAGGGATTATGACTCATTATCATTTGAACATACTGTACTTTAGAGTGCTGCACCTTCATGAGCATGCATTTTCTAAAGGATTGTTGTTTGAGCACATTTCTCTTCCTAAACATCTGACATTAAAATAAGTTTTAAATGGCTCATCTTCACATGTTGCAACTCTAAAGCCCAAGTCTCTGAGGTTTAAGGAAAGATCAAACCAGATGACACTTTTCAAGTGGCATAATTTTCCCACTGCCACACATATTTGAGCTTGGTAATGTGGGTGAAACAAGACTACAGCCATGCTAGCTGGTCTGTAAGGCTGTGTTCACACACAGCAGTGCTTTGAGCTAATTGATCAGTATCAATATGCGTCAGTAAGCTAACATGCTCACAATGACAATGCTGACATGTTAATGTTCAGTAGGTATAATGTATCTGTTAGCAAGCTAACATTTGCTAATTAGCACTAAACACCAAATACAGCTGAGGATGATGGGAATGTCAGTTAGTTTTCAAAAAAATACAAAAATATTGGATGAATTAAAAATTTGAACAGATGGTGGCACTAGATAAAATCATCACCAAAGTTATTACAGTTCATCCTGCGGGTGGTATGAATGTCTCACTAAATTTCATGATAATCCAGTCAACAATTATTAAGGCATTTGACTCGAGTGAAAGTGTCAACCTCAAGGTGGCCACTAGAGGAAAGTCATTAGGATGACTAATGAGATAGGACAGTGTAGAGTGGCTGAGGATCAGGGTGCTAGAGCAGGTTGTCCACTAATCACACGTTTGGCGGTTTGATACCCACTTCTTCCTGTCCACATGTCAAATCGTCCTTGGGCAAGACACAGGACCCCCTGGTGGTATGGCCAGCACCTTGCATGGTAGCTTGCTGCCCTCAGTGTGTCTGGGTGAATTAGAGGCAAATTGCACAGCACTTTGTATAAGAGTGATACATCAGTTTAACCATGGAGGATTCATCATCTGGGGACCATAAATGTCTGCATTCAGATTTCATGGAAATCCATCCAATAGTTTTGAGATATTTCAGCTGGAACAAAGTGCTGGACAAGCAACAGACTGAATGACAGACTGACATTGCCATACAGCAACCATGGCTAAAATATGTGAAATTAATTTCTGTTCTGTAGTTCTCCACTACCTGCTTCAATGTCATGTTTACACCAGAAATGACTTACCAAACTCAGACACAGGACAAGTTGCATGTACTCTATCTTCAAAGTAGAATGGAAATACTGCAACACACCAGAGGATTATTAGACACTCTGAGGCAGAGAGGGGAAAGGTGTTGGACAGCTACAAGCATTGGTGCTCAGAGTCCATTGAGGTGAAATTGAAAGGTGCTTCAGGTGGAGGCAGAGAGCGTCTGTTTGTCATCAGAGTAGAAACACAGTCAGTCGTCTTGTTTGTCCACAAAGAGACAGACAGAAGGAGGAAAGAAATCATTAGATGAGACAAGTGTACAATGAGCTTCCTCTGTGGCTGATGCAGCGTCTCGTAGCTGTGACAGTCAGTCTCTCCAGTCTCTTTATATTTGGCTTTGTGATTCTGTAGGGCAGTGAACAATTTGTAGAGCAAAGGTCAGATCTCTACCTGGATTTCTCCTCACAAAACAGTCTAACTGTGCAGCTCTACAGCCACGTCGAAAGTGTGTTCTTCAGGCTAACCCAAATCTCAGACCTACATTGTTATATGTTGCATTTTCTATATGTATTTCTCACTCTCCAATCCTTTATCCAAGCAGAACTGCTACATAAAGCAGAGGTTGGGTTCAGTTTTGTTTTGTCTTGATTGAAAAAAAGAATACCTCCTATTGACATTTGGAGGTGCCGCCTGCCATAGTGAATGACTGAAACACTCAATGTTATAACTTTTCTTTTTCAAGAATTAAGACATAGTGATACATATTAATACTTGGATGGATATGATGAATGTGTCTGTTAATTGAAAAATAAAGTGGGTTTTCTCCTGTACCTTGGTGGTTTTTAGATATGTAGGATTTGTTATATAGGAATGATGAGCCCATAATGAGATGCTATATCCACCAGAACCAAAGCTCATTAGTTTAAAACTCTAACTCACTTCTGATAATTAATCTTACCCTCTGTCTATCTTTCTCGCTCTGTTTCTCTTACAGCTCTCCAAACCACTCAGCCTCCCAAGGTCCTTTTCCCCCCAGAGAGGCAAGACACAGTGATAGAAATCACACCTGGTAAGAACCAACACCTCCTCTCTATTTATTTATTCTAAGAATTAAGTGGTAATCCTTGAGGTCCTCATTTTAAAAATGTCTCCATCTTTGGTGTGAAGTGTTCATTTCTGTGGATTTTTCTTCATGGCGTGGCATTTCTGTGCCCTACCGGGACACTGCCATGGACACTTCAAATTTTGCCCTGTCACAACAGAGGTGGTCATCTCAAGTACAACTATAGCGTGACCCTTAGGTGTAAACCCTGAAGCTGGAATTTTACTTGATGCAAGGGTCACTGAAATGCTAAAAGAAAGAAAAACACAAATCTTTTCACTTATACAATTGACAGTGGGAAGGTTCACCTTGTTTTGTTACTGAATATTACATTATTTTGTGCAATTGCCACATTTGCATCCTTCAATCACTGGGATACAGAGTGGGGGGTTGCATCAAGGAGGCCTACAGTGCAGATGGATTTGCTACATGTGTTGCAATTTGCTTCAAGTTGTCCTCACTCTCAATGAACTCCACCAGCATCTTAAACTTGTAGGAGAGAAAAAGTTGCCCAAGTTGACGAGTCACTGTTCTGATAGCTCCATAGCCACCATTGTCAGTACATTTTCTAAGGGGGCGCATATGGCGTTGTTCCACGAAAGCCCCACAACTATAATTCCACCTTGACCCTGTGCGTGGAAGAGGCACCTCTTTTCTTTCTGCCAATGCCACACAGATTTGGCTGATTTGAATTTTCCATTCATGATCATCCCATAGGTGGAGCAAGACCTTTTTTGCAATGAAAGACCAGGTGGTAGACCCCAAATGATTAGTTAAAACTTATATGAACTATTGTAGCTATGGATTTAATGTAATGCAGTTATAATATATTATAGCTTTAATTTAAAGAGAATTATTGTATTAAGAGAAATAGTGACTGTGTCCCAAGATTGTGTCCCATTTATTCAAGGAAAGGTGTCCAAATCTCCCACATAACCCAAAAAAGTTCTGCTAACATGCATGTTTTTGCACCCACAGTGAAGAATGTTATTTGGTGATTCTGCAAAACCATAAAATTCGGCAACCCCCCCCCCCCCAGTAGCCTAATGACGTACCATCATAACATCCACAGTTCAACTCCTGGCAGGAGGACCTTTGTTGCAGCTCAAGCCCTTCTCTCTCCACGTTTCCTGGCTTCCTCAACACTGAATGCTGAATCGAGTCAACCCCCCCCCCCCCCCCCCCCCCCCACCCCCCCCCCCCCCCCCCAAAAAAAATATCTTTAAAAACGATTTCTTTCTTCAAGTTCCGTGCCTGGCAACGACAGTATGGTTCAGATTGGTCACAATCATGTTTATGGTATATAAACTGTGATGAAAGTTATAGGCATCTGAATTGATTAAGTTGGTTAAGTCTATATGAAATATGATACAATTACGGTCACTGTTAATGAGAAGGCAGATATAATTGAAAATATGTAACAAAATGTAAACTGTGGTCTCCCACATTAAAGTCAGATTCACTGCGCCCCCATCCACCACCTCGACCTCTACACTCTTCCATTTTGCCTCACTACATAAAGGGTACACTAGCTCCTGCTTTGGCACCGAGCTTTGTCATTGGATATAATGATGAGCTGTGGAGTAGTTCAATATAAATGTAATAACTGGGGATACTGGACCAGCAGTAGATTGGCATCCTTCCCTGACTGGTGTTGGAAAACTTGCTTTACCGTCACTTCTTTCGTAGTGATTATGTATTCCTTTGGCGCAGGCGTAGGTGTCACATGATCTGCCAACAAATACTTTGCTGAATGCTGTAGGGACATTTCCTGTGTCTATAGGTAAGTCAGAGGTCAGGTTCATCCACAGAGCAGCCTGGAGCTGGTAGGGATTCAGTGACTTGGGTCAGACAGCTGAAAGATGGTGCCTCTGTGAGCACTGCGCCGCTCTGCTGGCCCCCTGCTCTCTGCCTGTGTGCGCTCTACCCATTCCAGTCCCGCTGCGTTTTTGTTCTTTTATCTCCTCTAGTCAGCGATTAACAGTGACTTATGAGCAGATATGTACTCAATCCAATTTAATTTGAGCTAAAACATTTACAGAGTCCGCTCAGGACTCGCTGCAGCGCGCCTTATCTACTGATGAGAACTGGCAGACAGTCAAAAGCATGACATTTTCAAATTTAGTCTTTTCACTTTGATTTGTCTTCACTGGGTGATTTTCAGATTGAGAGTAAAGGATGTTTCGATTGGCAACTTACATCAACCTCAGAGTTGTCAGTTTAGCTCCGTTAGCACTAATTTGAAAGCAAGAGGAAATTAAGTTTCTGCTGGGAACGTGAAGACAAACCTATAAGCTGTTTTATACAACAAGAAAGGTCTGATGAACAAATCTAAGAATGAAACAAGGAGACAAGAATGTCTGAACTGAAGGGACCTCATTAGGATTTTCTTGTGTACAAAACAGTGTGTGTTGTTCTGCTGTGGGCCCAGTTGGCTGGCTTCCTTGCCAGCTGTGTGTGTGTGCTTGTCTTTGTTTTTGTGTGTGTTTGTGTTCAAGTACATACGTGCCTGTATTCATGTGTGTGTCCTGCTGTTCAGCGGTCTCTTTGACAATGTTTGCACTGTAGGCAGAAATGTGTTTGGATCTGTGTACGTGTGTGTGTGTGTGTGTGTGTGTGTGTGTGTGTGTGTGTGTGTGTGTGTGTGTGTGTGTGTGTGTGTGTGTGTGTGTTTGTGTGTTTGTGTGCTGTGTGTTTCCATTAACTCCAGATTGATGTAGTAACAAATAGGCCCTAAGGCCTCTGTACACTGATTGCAGCAGGGACACCTTTTAATGGGCACTGCAGCTTCACCCCCGCTACACACATACACACACACACACACACAATCTCACCTACAGCAATAAAGGCTGCACAGTAAGACACATATGCACACACACACACACTAACACTCACACAGTCACAGTGTGACCCTGTGGTACATTTTTAATTATCATCTTGTTTTAACCTGAGGGAGATTTACATCAGCAACCACAGTCATGTTGTTCATTTTCCTCTTTTTCCTCCCTCTCTCCTCTGCCTCCCTGTTCCTCCTCTCTCCTTTTACTTCTTCATTTTTTTCTTCTTCATCTCATTCATTCTTTGTTTCCCTTTTAACTGTTGGTTCCTTTTCTTCTTTATATTTCCCCTCTCTATACCACCCCACATCCTTCCTCTCTCTCCTCTGCTTTTCTTATTATTCCATAATGCTGTAGGTTATAAACACGATTCAATAAGCTCATTGTTATTATACTAATGTGGGCCACAGGCAAAAGGAAAGCTAGCTCATAATTAAAGATTGATTCATGATATAAATATAAAAAAAAAAAATTTAAAATACAGAATAAAGAATGATGCTGGTGGAGGAGATATTTGCACATCCCCTGGTAAATTCAGCCTTTAAAACCCCACATTGTGTTGTGTAATGCACATGCAGTACTATCACAACTATCAGCAGCTTAGAAAGTGTAAAAATTGCTAAGAATAAATACATAATCTAAATGCCGGATGCATTTGTTAGATGCATTTACTGTACTTTAACGAGCAATAAGATTAGGTCTCGTGCTACAGGTCCACTCTTGGGTTAACAGTAGTACAATATTCATTCTGCCTTAAGAAACACATTTGGAATTCATTTCTTCTGATGAATTTTCTGTCATTTTTGTTGCTTATTAAACTTACTCACAGTGCTGAACGTTCAATACCCTGTGTTCAAGCAGGGATACATGAGGAGTGACAGTAAATTTAAAGATGAAAATACTGATAAAAACTCAAGTTGTTTGATAAACCTAAAGTTATTCAGTGGTCATAACTTAAAACATAATAAATTCACATTTTTGGTATTGTGAGTCAGAAGAATAGAGGTGACATAGCCAACTGATGAATGTAGACTAAAGAGTAAAAATGAATGTGAATATGAAACCGTTGATTAATTCTGATAATTTGATTAAATTAAACACAATTTGATTTAATAACCGTGCGAAATGTTCCTTTCATTCATCACAAGTTCAACAGATTGTTGGGGTTCATCATTTACTCTCTTTCCAGTGTTCTTGGACCTAAATGTCAATCATATTTAAAGCCAGTGAGGCTCAGCTAATTGTTAGACTGTTATATGATCGTGTCGTCTATCCCTCGATCTCTGTCCCCAACCAGAAGCTCTTCTAGTTTTTGACCCCAGACTCCAGCTCCTCCTCTGTCCCCACTTTTCCTTCTTCATCGATTCAGCATGGTTCAGTTGGATCTACAGGTAAACGTGGTTATGTGGGTGTAACAACTCCTAATACTGTGCCTGGGCTGGCAAGTTCAAAAACTCTGACATATGACTCAAAGCTTCTGTAGTGAAAAGTCAGACTAGGAGGCTTTATAGCAAAAAACTAAAGGTAACTTTTAATGAAGTTGTTGCCTAGCAACCTTGACAATATGTAACATTTGAGGTTTTAAGGCCCTTGGTTTTGTTATACCGTTGTAGCTGTTCAACTGAGCTGAAAACCAATAGTGTATTCCAGTGGTGATTGCTCTAAGACTGCAAGGGAAGCTCAGCTTCCCCTAAAATGTCAACAAAATAAGTGGTCAAATATGTACTGTTGTGTGTACATTTCATTGACTAAATATGCGTTAGAACACGTTCATCTTTTGTTCAGAATCAGCTACTTATCACAGGTAACCGACACGACTTCCTTCTCATTCATCCCCGCAGCGCCACAGTGCTTTACACAGTGTAGACGCCGAGCGTCTACTGACTTCAATGGGGAAGCACAGAGTGGATTGTTCCACTGCAGCGAAACTAGACGGTCATTGGCTAAATGCTGGGCTTTGTCCCGCCCATCGGACGCTCAGCGTCTCTGGGGGTCTATGGGGCAGTGGGCTGGCCCGGACGCTCGGCTTCTGCATGATGATTGGATGATCTGTCTGAGGCTGAGTCCCTTTTTGATTGACAGCGAAATGAGCGAATCAGCGATCTTGAAGTATAAGCATCCACCGGAGCATTTTTCAAGTTTTTCATTCCGTTGTTCAGAGTTGATCTGGAGACGTTACTGATCCTCAGCCACTTTGTCTTTGTTAAAAACGACTAGCATTGTTGGCTGTCATATTATTTTCATCACTGATGCGCAATGAATCTCGGGTTAGGTTGGACTTTAATTTGTAGTTTTTAAGCGTCAGTTTTTGTCTGGATTAAACAAAGAAGCTATAACTAATGTCGCATTAGCGGGGCTAGCTGTTTCCCCCTGTTCCCAGTCTTTGTGCTAAGCTAACCGTCTACTGGGTTTACCTTCATATGTACAGTTACACATCTAACACATCATGTATATGTGAAAAAGTCAACTCTACCTGGCAGGAGTGAGTATTAGTCCGCCGCTGTCTGCGTTTCTCCTCTGGGGACACGCTAACTTGTGCAGCAGATTAGATAGCCTTCATGGAAAGTACACACAGACAAACACAAGCACATACAGTATAGAGGGCAACATATTGTGTGAGTATTAGAGCCTTTTGAAAATCAAGTGCACACACACAAACACACATGTCTGGAACTAGTAGACACATTCATGCACACAGTGGACAATTGCAAACACTACCTCTGACTACAACAGAATCTAGGAAACAGATTATAGATTAATCAATTAATCAACTAACCAAAATGAACTGACAGAAAACTCATCGTTGATATAGTTTTAATCTGTTACTGTCACTTATTAAGCTAAAATGGCAAATGTGCCACTTCCAGCTTTAGATTGTCTTTAGATATTGAACTGTTGGTCAAAAATTTTACTTTCTACTTGTTGAAATGACATGTAATGAAATGATTACTGACTTAATTGAAGAAATAATAGAATGATTAATTGATAAAGAAAACAGTGATGCATCCACACAATCAGGGAACCATGTTCATAGGTACTTTCTGTAACACACACACACACACACACTCACAGCAGTATTAAGTGCCAGTGTGAGGTTGGCTGTGAAAGGCAGGGGAAGATAAGGAGGCAGGCTTTCTGTCTTTTCCTTCTCTCTCCCCTCTTGTCTCTTTACGTCTGTCTTCCTCTGTCCCCGCGAGGTGTCTGCCTCTATCTCACTTTCCTTCCATCTGTCTGTCTTCCCTCTACCGCTCTCTATATTTCTAACTGTCCCTTTGTCTTTCTCTTTCAGCCCATTCAGTCTTTTCATTCAAGTGCTTTAAAATGGTGAAGCGTTGTGTCATTATTCCCTTTCAAACTGTCACAAAGAGATAACGTTAGGTGGGAGGGGTACAGGATGAAATGAATGCAAGGAAGGTCTTTATATTTCAGATTTTCATTCATGAACGAGCCTTGGGTTGTGTTTGCAGTTGTTAGTCATCTTCAGACATGTAATTCAGAGCAGAATAATGCAGCACAATAGCTCCAAAGTGTCAAATTGTCTGCAACAATAATGCGCAACGATTTATTCATTTATTTTTGCGTGCCCAGTTAAGGGTGATAAACCTTGTTTTTGTAATAAAACCTAAATAAATGAGAAGGTTAAAGATGGATTAAAGTGGAAAGTGAAATGGTACTTAGTAAGTAGGGAGGAGAAACGGTGAAGAAAGGAGGGTCAGAAGGAAAGGTCAAGGGAATGAATGAAAGGAGGACAGAAAGGAAAAATAAGGGAAAGAAAGAAAGAAAAAGAAAGAAAGAAAGTAAGTGCATGTAAATGTTGTTAAATGTTTTGTGAATTCCAAAATAGGAGTGAAAGAAAAAATTAAAAGATGATGGAAGGACAGAAAGGAGAAGGGCAGGAATGAAGGGGTGAGAGCAAAAACAAATCTAGAAAGGTTTGTCTAGGATAAAAGGAGGGAGAAATGAAGGGAGGAAACACTGAAGGTCGATGGAGGAAGGAAAGATGGGACAGTGGGGGAAATGGTTTGGAAGGAGAGTGAAGAAAGGTAGAAGTAACATTATAACAGTAACAGTCAAGGTCTGTTTGAAGCTACAACCAGGAAGATAGTATCATCCTGTGTAGTGTGTACAGTGTGGTACATGCATGGCACAAGTCTTTAGATTGGATGTGTCCAGTAGCAGCTACAGAGTTGCAGCCCGCTGATGCCCATTCAGAATACAGAACATTAACACTGGTGGGCACCTTAAGAATCCAAAGTATGGTACAAATTATAATATCATAGTTTAAAGGGATACATTAGGATACATCCTCTAGGGACCATGAATGTCTTATGTTTGGCTGGAAAAGCAAAACGTCAAGGGATCTTCAAAGTCATCCTCTGGGGAGCATAAATGCAAAATTCTCCTGGCAATCCATCCAATAGTTGGCACCAACCAACCAACACTGCCATCCCTAGAGCCATGCACAGCTACATAGCAATGAGAGGAAAGAGTAAATATGGTGAATGCAAAAAAGAAAAGAGAAGAAATGGAAGGGAAGAAATAAGGAAAAGAGAAGGAGGGAATGAGTAGAAATGAGGCAAGAGGGAGGATATAAAGGAGGAACAAACAGAGGTAGGAAGGAATAAAGGAAACAAAGGTAGGAATTAAAGGTAGCCTGTAAGTGGAGAAAGCAAGTAAACAAGAATGATTGGATATTTTGTAGGGAAAGAGTGACAACAAGGAAGAAGTAAGGAAGTAGGAAGGAAGGAAAGGAGAGACACACACACACACACACACACACACACACTAGTCAATAAGACTATTGTGTTGTGGGAGTATCTGAGTTGCCGCTTTATCACTGTCAAGACACATACACATCCTCTCTGTCTTCATCTGTCTCCGTTCACTCGCAAGCCACACACACCAGACTACGTAATATAGTACAAGGTGTTTAGCGTTTCCATCAGTGTCATAATGTGCAAACTCACACACACACATACACACACACCCGCGCACACAAATCTCTGTCGGTGCCGTGATATAAACAGGCTGTTGACAGACGTGAGAGAGAGAAAGACAGAGGGAAAAATAGAGGGACACTGAAAGTTGAGAGGGAGGAGAAAGTGCATCAAAGGAATTGAGAGAATAATTGCAGGTGAAAGGAAGATCGATATGCGATGAAAGTGCGATAAAGAATGGATTTTGTTCTTTTTTTGCTCTCCCTTTCATTTGTCATCTGGCGGCCTCATGAATATGGTAATCTGCTTTTGTTTGCAACCTTGATGGAGAGGGTGGGACGGAGAGAGAGCGACTGGTGGGAGGGAAGAGAAAACGGAGAGGGTGAGAAAGGTATTTGACAAAGGTGAGACGGTCACCTCAACATCTGTTTCACTGTGTTTGCATAGGCAAAAATAACAGCAGCAAGAGTAACCCCTGTTTGGAGAAGTATGCTTGAGGCTGCAAGGTCACCAGTTTAAGTCCCTGCACAGGCCAAGAAGATATTAGCAGGGAAATTGAACCATTCGTATTGTTTACCCGGGTCAAGTACTGTTCAAGTCCCACTGTTTCCTATTTTTGCTTCTTCTTATTTGAGACAAACACGCAAACAGATAGATATACATGAATAAAAAAAAAGGTGACTATTAAAATTGATAAACTAACCATATAAAGTAGCAGAGAAACAAATGTCTTTGCTTTGTGATCCTTCAGAGTAAATCTGAGTCCTCCATGACACCTCATTTCCACCTGCACCGTTTTAACGATATGATGAAAGACAAAAAGTTCTCTCAAACCACTACTGTAAGTAGTCGGAATTACATTTTGGTCATTGTAACAGCAATGTGAAATGTGTCTCTTGTCCACATTTACCATAAAAGGTGTAGAGCTGTTTAAAAAGAATAGTATGTGTCAGAATTTTCATGATTTGCTCAGAATCCCTCAGGCCACGCAAGATGTTTGAATTTTAAAGCAACATCAGTAGATGTTTTGGCCACTTGGGGGTATCCTTGTGTAAAACACAATAAAGACATACAGTATAATCGCCCTGTAAAGTGGATGTGATAAAGAATACAGTGGATCCATCAGACTCATGTTGGACTCATGTTTCTGACCACATGATGAATGCAGGCCCACTTGTCAATTTCACTTTGGTTTTAAAATGATCTACTTGAATTTGGTTGATTTTGAGACAGAGACGATAACATTTTCACCATCATTGCTTCACTTATGAGAGACGACCAAACAGTCTATGACAGCCCTGATGTAACCAAGATTCTCTAAAAACTACAGCTGTGTCCCAATTCAGGGGCCATTTGTGTTACAGCAGCGCAACTAGGCCGTCCCATTCTTAAATGCATCTGAGCCATCTTTTCCTGGGCAACAAAGGCTCCAACAGGTGTATCCTCCGTGGCCCAACCTATCCCAAGATTTATTGCACATTGGTAATGAAAATAATGTTGCAGCAAACATCACCAACAGAGAGCCTGATGATTACACTTTTAAATGTAAGTATTGGGTTTCAGCTCAGTTGAACAGCTAACGGTGCAACTGTTAAAAAACCAAAACCTCAAGTTTTTTATAAAAATAAAGTTAGATGTTGTCAGGGTTGCTAGGTGACAGGACCTTTGTGGCACAAAGGTAAAGGTAGGCACAGCTGGTGACGCAAAGTGGAAATCCTCCGTAGATCAAACACATTTCACGTCAGCCTTCGTGGTTTTTTGTGGACCGCGTCCTCCGAGGGATGCAGCCCATGAATTGGGAGATAGCTTCCATCTCTACTACTGCAGTGTTTAATTAGTTTGTTTTACTCTGTAGGTCACAAGTCATATGGAAAATGATGTTATGACTCAGGGAGTCTAAATGGTTTGGTCAAATGTCAAAGAACAATGACCATCCATGGGAATATTATCAGCAAGACACTGAACTACAAATCAAATATTTCAGCTGTGTCAGTTATCTGATAATTAATTCAACACAGTTTTGAATAATGAACATGTAACTCTAATGTTAGGAGACAGACACATTATTTTAGAGCTTTTCTAATAGAAATGTTTTTCAAAATCAGAATCAATTCTTTTCCAGAAATGAGTTCAGTAGCAGCTGTCCTGAAAAAAAGAGGAGTCACTGTTTGGTTCACTGTGATCTCTGTGTCTCCATCACTGTCTAATTATTTCTCCTGCTGTCTTTCCTCGCTCCCTCTCTCTTCTTCAAACTCTCACTCTCTCTGTGGGATAAGGATCCTGTGGAGCCAGAATTGGATTTTTATTAAGTAGAAATCCCCTTTGAAAATCTACCTAACCAAGGACCACCTGTTGTATGTGGGTGTGTGTGTGTGTGTGTGTGTGTGTGTGTGTGTGTGTGTGTGTGTGTGTGTGTGTGTGTGTGTGTGTGTGTGTGTGTGTGTGCGTGCGTGCGTGTGTGCGTGTGCGTGCATGTATGTGAGAGAGTGTATGAGTGTGAGACTGAAAGGATTAATGATTTGAGTGTGAGTGAGGCTGTATGAGGTTGGTTTTCCACCCTGCAGTGCCTACAGTATCTATAGTGTCTGTGTCAGGCTTGACATATATGTTACAGGTTTAAATGTCGGAAGATAAAATAGGATATGACTTCACAGATTTATTTAAATCATATTGGATTCTTGAGTTTTCATGTGTAAGATTTTCAGGCTAAGTCGTATTGCTTCTGTTTTCCTCCGTGTTCTCCTTCTCAATACTTGTACCCTATTTCCCATAAGACACAGCATCGGCCGTAGTTTTGTATAAGCATCTGAATATATTCTCTGCTGCATTCAGGACTGTAACATATTCTGATATATTTGTGTGCAGTTACTCATTTGTATAATCCCCTGATAATTCTCCACTTCCCCGGAGAGTTTCTTAACTTCAGTGACTTTCCTTGGATGTGGTTAAATTCAGACTTGCAGCTATTGATCGTCATGACGCACTGACTGAGACACATATAATAATTCATTTAGGAAGGATTTCGTTTACCATATGAGTTTTAATTCTTAACAGAACCACGTCCTCGTCTAATTCAAATTACTTTACGAATTCATTGTGGATTATGTATTTAGCTCAGAAAAACTATGCTCGCCTATAGTTAAGAACTGTGTGTGTTCTCTCGTGCACGTTAGAAGTGTGTGTACAACAGAATATAATAAGCAGATGAAAGCAGTCTTCATTTACCTTACACCAGCATACCGTCTCTCTTGTTGTAGCAATACAATCCTGTCTTCGTCCGTCTCCATATGTCTGTGCATTCATTCATTATGTGTATGACTGTGCATCTGTGTGTATTTGGTTTCTAAGGGCAGCACTTTTAACCCCACTTAACATTTTCACACCTTTAACAGCTGTGGGAGCAGGAGCAAGAGGAGAGAAGCGAAAGAGGGATCTTAAGTGGAATAGTTTGTTTCTGTCACTTTTAGATGTGTAATGGAGGTTAAGAGGTCTCCAACACTCACTCTCCTGCTACAATAGGCAGCACTGCTCCTCTTAGTTGACTTAAGAGGGGGTTTTATCACCTCAGGACAGTGATACACAGTAAGTTTTGGCACAACTTTGAAAGACACTAATGCTCATGGAAACACAGGTTTCCTAAAAAAAAAAAAAAGGGGCAATTGCTGTGTCTTAGGTCTCATTTTAATGGTCAGTCTAATTGTGGGACATGCTAACTTGTAGTATTGTAGAGCTTGACGTAATGCAAATTATCACAAATATATTGGAGCAAGCACCTCCCAGCTTTCTCATAGTAATGTAGAAACCATTCCCTCGCCCACTCACAAACTACTCCCTATATAATTAAATAATAAATAATAATTAATAATAATTAATTTACTCAGCAGTGAGCAGTGAATTCAGATTTCAGACACTTACTAATCATCATCATTTTTCGTCATCAGTGCCAGGTGTTTTTGCATAATCATAATTTCCCCATCTATGAAACTAAGAGAATTGCATTGTGGGACTGTTAGCAGAAAGTGTGGACATGGACTATGTTTTCGTTCTATTGTGGAATTATTAACGACACTATGTACTAAATGTAGTGTAATATATCTAAATAGGGAGTGATTTCAAACATATGCTGACTTTCAGTTTGTGTACTTCCATACTCACGCTTGCTATTTTGAGTAAGTAAGTAGATTCACATTGACATGAATGGCAACATGCAGTGCACAGTAAGTACCCGAATGGTGCACTCAAAACGGTCATAAAAAAGTGAGTGTAAATCAATGGACACTTCTCATGTTCAACAGTCGCCATCTTGGCTATGTAGCAGAAGGGGAGGAACCACTCACATATTTTAGAACTTCTGAAAATGGTGACCGAGGAAGTCGCCGATGTCGGCCTAATGTCCATGTCGCATGACACAGAACAAAGCAGCTGGCAGGCAGAAATCACAGCCACTTGATGCCATTGTCATTTTTGGTGAGCGGCACAACGGCAGTGTTTGATTTTGGACAACACTACACTGTCAAAATTCACACACTAAGCCAGTGAGTATACTGTGTACACACTGTACTATATGTCAGTGTACTGACTGAAGTATCCGATTTAAGGCACAGCAACAGCCTTTCTTGAATTTCCTTGGAAGACCAAACATAACAAGAAATAACTGACAGTGACCCACAGACGCACTCATGTAAACAAACCAGAAACTGCACATGAGTAAGTAGCTTCTTGCCCCAGCAGTAGATCTATATGACGTTAGCTACAGCAGCTAATCAGCGGGGTACTCTGTGTTTACTGTCTGCCAGAGTCACTGACAAGTTCAAATTATTTATGTTGCTTTGTATATGGAGGTTGCTTGCCTCCAGGAAAACAAGTAGCTATATTGTTGCTGCCTGTCGTTCCCCTGCCATGTATGACCATGCTGGCAAATGTGCTATAGTCAAAATGGCCCCACTTATGAAAATAATGCCAGGCTAAAAAAGTATGATTTCCCTTTTAATAAAAAACATAATGATCCATTTGGGGATACCTGTTTGTTACAGCAGGAAAACTGAATCGTGTAGGAAATGATCCGACTCTCAATCATATTAAAATAAAACACCTAAAGGAAATGTATAAACTACAGCACTACAGCAGGAAAATTAAACTGAAGAATACAATCTTACAAACATAAATAATCAGACTACTTTAGACCTTTGTTGTAATAGTTTTTTTGATATTAATGATACATAAAAATATTGTAAAAAATAATTACCAACACTTACAACCCTAAGTATTTCCTTCCAATCCACCTGTATCTACCCAACTGGGAATGCAACACAAACAGCCTGAAACCACATTCAAAATTAAAATTCTCCACTCACTTGTCGGCCTACAGCTGTTCAAACCATGGATGATGGGGACCAAATTAAATCTTCCATGCAATCCTTCTTTTTAGTCTGCTTTGTTAACCATAGGCCCTAAGATGGAGAAGTAGAACACTCCTGGAAGTTTTTGGACCCTCGAGTAACAGCTGTCAATCAGCCATCACCTGCCACCCAGTTCTGTCATGAAACCCCCCCTCGCAACACACACACACACACATGCACGCACTACCACCACTGAGACCAAAACTATTAGCACTCCTAACCTCTTGTGGGCTCACTTGCCTTTTCTTTCATTTATTCTTTATTTTACTTCTCCTGATTCTTGTTTCTTTATTCAGCACACGGCCCAGCCACCCCAAAGGCTAAAACCATCTGCACATTCCTATCATCATTTTTATTTGTCCATTGTGTCCTTATTTGCAGTGGTGGCTGGTGATTATTTACCTTGGTTGGACTACAAGCTTACACACATTATAGTAGCAATGTTTATTCTGGCTTCAGTTACCATTAGCAACACATGTACAATGTAAAGAAATTCAATGCAACAGTTGACACTGAGAGGGGTGAATTTGACTCTCTGGTTATTTTGAACCTGTAGCAGCGGTTAGTAGTATTGTATTACACTGCACTATGTTGTTTATGTTTATGTTTGCTATGTTTTTATGCATTAGATTTACTTAGTATTAGAAACACCTCAATATGTTGACAGTTGTGGACAAGGGATGAGCAAACCCTAATCCTAACTCTAAATTTAAAGGAGCTATTTGCAGGTTTTGCTATAGCTACATAATTAGTGTTAGCATTAACAGCTGTTTACTCACCAGTCTAGAAGAAATGTTGTGAGTTCAGCATCAAACTTCATTCCTTTACTCACCAAGAGCTGTCTCCAGAGGTGGAAAGCAACATCAATGTTAACTTGTCTCTATCGCATAATTTCTTCTACCGAAGTTAGCATGCTAACCAGCTAGCCCCAGCCCATCTCGCCACTTTCTGATAGCGACTCACTGTAGCCTCCAATCTGCCCTGAAGACATGGCACTGCTCAGATGACGTATTGTAACGTCTTGTCTTTGAAACGCAACGATGGCTGAAGCTATTGTCAAGCGACAATCACCACCACCTGCTGCTGGCAAGAAACCAGGTTCAACAGCAGAGAAAACTTACAAATTGCCCCTTTAAAGCTACACTAATCAATGTGAAATGTGAAAAGCATCGCTCCTAGTGTCAAACCGACAGAAAATTATCTGCAAAGTTCACTGTTCCCCTTAGATGTGCTTTGGCGTTTTAACATCTTTAAGCTCATTGTCTTGCTTTTATGATAGCAACCTCATTTGTTTTGGTTCCGTCCCACTGCTGTGTGTTCAGCAGCAGCAGACAGCTGAAAAAGATCTGATGAGCCCGATGTTACATTACCTGCACTATAATAGGCAGACAGACAAAGTTAGTGACGAGCAGAGGAACGGAATCTGAATTAATGCTAATGCTGCTTTGTGTCTGCTAGATTTGTAAATAAGCAACTGTTTACTGACATGCTAGCCATAACAACTTAAGAAGGTTATAATATGTCAGTTTTGTGTTTACAGCTTTTTTCCCATGCCCGAGTGGATAAAAACAAATTAATTAATTAATTAATTAATTAATTAATTAATTAATCTAAAACAACTTCATTAACCTGGAAGTTATTTGTTTGGGTTGCTGCACAACCTGGATAGAGTGTTGCCTGTACATTAGGTTCATGGTACATCAGTATAGTAGAGTCAGAACCAGTGATAGTCTTTATGATAGCCAGTATGTATTTCATAGTTAAAACGATGCACTGAAAAGATTGTCCTCTTCCTCGATTTTACCATAAAGCATTACAGCAGATTTCCTGTTAAGTCTGATCAGGTGGCAGATCTTATAACATGCAGCATTGATTCTCATACAGGGGTAATGACCTCTCTGAGATGGTCTCATAAATGTATGGTAATCAAACTGATATGTTCAAAATAATGGGCCAATGATTTACTTGTGTTAAGGAGCCACTCGGTGCTACTTTGGAAAATATGTTTTTCCCGGAGTGGGAGCAGATAGAAACTCCAGAAACTCAATGTGAGAAACTGTATCAGCTCTGAATCTGTCGGTGACGTTGAATTGAAAACAAGCCCCTCATGACTGGTCATTTAATTAACCTCGTGAAGCATATCTGCTGTAATCTCCAATCTAATTTCATCTGTTAATTTAAAACAGTTCTTAACGAGGCCAGCCCCCCAGCCAATCAAATGTCAGGTATAGAAGCATAAAGGACTTGTTTAATTAGAACTGTCAGGAAATGTCCAAATATGGACAAAGAGGGAGGCTGGATTTCCTTTTATTACTTTCCTCAGAGAGTTATTAATTCTGTGGGAATCACCTCAGGTGGTGTGTGTGTGTTGTGTGTGTGTGTGTGTGTGTGTGTGTGTGTGTGTGTGTGTGTGTGTGTGTGTGTGTGTGTGTGTGTGTGTGTGTGTGTGTGTGTGTGTTTCGGGGATAAATCAAGAAGAGGAGGGGGAGTGACGGCTAAGAAGAGAGATAAAGTCGGATATGGAGAGACAGAACAAAGAGAGACAAAAAAAATAGGAAGAGAAAAATATTTAGTTTATTCAGAATAATCAAATATGTCTATTTCCAACTTTGTGGCAGCTTCATTTCCTGTTAAACAGGAAATTGAGTCTTAGCATATCCAGAAGTGATTCTCCATCTCATATTTATCAAATAATATTCAGTCTCTCATGGAGGATTGTACTGTCAAATTATATTGAAAATCTGCACAGGGCTGTCTGAGGATTGCATATCACTCTAAACTTGTTGGATGTGGCGTTGCATCAATGGAAAGAAAAGATTTATTATGAAACTAATAGGGGTTGACCAGTTATCGGCCAGGCCAATTATTGGATATTCAGCATTTTAAAATGATCAGAACCTTTTTTTCTTTTTTTTATGGATTGCCATTGAAATAAAATAAATTTTAAAATGTGTTAGTTTCGTTCTGATGCTGCCGTCTCTCCTTGTCTGTGGTCTCGAGCGGTGTCCTGCCCACTGCACTGGTGTGATTGGTTACATGTCATGAGTAATAGCCTATCAACGCTGAGGGCTACAGGGTACACAGACAAGCATAGACAGGAGCACCCACGTCCTACATGTCCATAGACTTTATGCAGCAGTAGATTTGTTTTGGTATATCCGTTCCAAATATCAGTTATCAGTTTCGTTCATTACTAATTATCAGTAGCAAAATTGGCCCTGAAGAACCCATATCCACCGACTTCTAGAAACTCTAAAACCAGTAGTTCCTGTTGAACGTTAATTGTGTTGCCTTTTTAATTTCCCATAAGTAGTCAAAAGTATCCAGTTGCTATTTTCATTTGAGGAAAAACAGATTGTTCTGGACAGATGCCATATGTGATGGTGTGTGCAGCTTGTGTATGTGTGAGCACATGAATGTTTCAGTGTGTAAAAGGGGACTGACAGGCTCAAGTCACACACACACACACACACACACACACAAACACACACACAGACACACACACGAATGATCATATTCCAAACCACGTCGGAAAGAAAACCTCATCATCACGTCATTTTTTTCACAGAGGAAAAGTGGAGCCTGTACTGTCACTCCCATTATAAGTACAAAATGCATAGTTGTGTTGTCCCTTCAGCAGCAATGTGTGAGCAGATAAGTCAAACTTTCAAACTTTAAGGATTGTCTTGTGATACTTTACCAAAGTTATATATAAGTTAGTATCAGTATAACAATATAAAAATAATCCTTTACAAATAAAAACCCTAGTAAAACCTCAGTAAACCGTACTCAAGTATCAAAATAAAAGTACTCATTCTGCAGAATAATTATCTCTCTGGCTAATGTATTATTGTATGTGATATAATCTGATTATTAGATGGTTAACACTGATGCGTTGGTGTGTAAGCGGCCTTTTGACTGTTGTTCTGTAGCTGATCAAGGTGGAGCTAGCTTTAACTATTTCATAACCTTAGGTATGTTAGCCAGGTGCCAAAAAAACAAAGTTCCACTACATAAATTCTTATTTTGGAAGTTTTCTCAAATATTTGCAGTACTCACATACAGTTACTCTGTCAACATGCAGTGCATGGAGAGCATGGATACACAGTATTTAGTTGGTTTTTCATGAAATACTCTGATGCACAGGAAGTGATGCAGTTTGCAGAAAATGACATTACACCACTAGACACAGTATGAATGATAAAGAGGTTTGCAGGGAAACGCAGCACAGCAATGACCACTTGGCAAAAAACACTGAGAGCTAATTATTCCAAAGATCAGTATTGAAATCCCCAGAACTGTAGCTGGCACTAAGGATGGGATTTTGGAAGCGTGTTACTGCCTCATTCACAGCTTTTCTAATAATAGCAAGGATTCAAAATTAAAATGGAATAATTTGTTAGAGGCAGGATGTCTGTAAATAGACAAAATGATAGAGTGAACAGCCTCCCAGGTTACAGCTGAGCTGCCCACTTACTGACACGTGAATGTGTGTGTGTTTGGCCTGAGAGTGTGAAAGTGTATGTCTGTATCTGCGTATCTGGCCTTAGTGTGTGTGTGTGTGTGTGTGTGTGTGTGTGTGTGTGTGTGTGTGTGTGTGTGTGTGTCTTTGCGCACGTGTGTGAGGCACCATCTGTGTTGCCGTGTGCAGCTGCGCTCCCTTGGAGCCCAAGACCCAAAACTCAGCTGTTACCAAGACAACCCCCATACACCCCATACCTGGTCAACACACACACACACACACACACACACACACACACACACAAACACATACACACACACACACATAGTATTCAAAACCACCTAAAGGTCTTACACTGTGTGTGCTTTTACATGAGCAGATGGAAAGAGATGTATCATATATTTCTAATGGAGTAAGTGTGTGTGTGTGTGTGTGTGTGTGTGTGTGTGTGTGTGTGTGTGTGTGTGTGTGTGTGTGTGTGTGTGTAAGAGAGAGGCAGAAACAGGAAGAGACAAGCAGATGGACAGTCTGTGTTTCAGTTTGAGATTTCTTCCCCCTCTGCTTCAGTGTGTATGATATGAAGATGATTTTAGTCTCTACTGAACTTTCTATCTGGTAGATCTCTCTCTTCACTGCCTTCAGTCATTTAATCAGCCACATATCCTTTATGGTAGAATGTCCCTTTGGCCAGGCTCAGGATAAGAATAGCACTGCTTCAAGTTTGAGGTAAACAGGGCTGTTAGAGACAGCACTGATCCAACTGTGTACAGTGGGGTCCAAAAGTCTGAGAACACTTACCCATTCGCTTGTCGAGGATTTTGGAAGTAAAATCTCCGCGGTCTAAATCATCAGTATAAAAGTTGAGCAAATGTTTTCTAAGATATCTGGATAAACAGTCAGAGGTACACCTGTGTAAATTAAAAATGTAAGGAGAGAACTTAACTATGACTCTCAGGGTAAATTTCAGCAGGAAACATTGTGGGTTGTGTTTTAAATCACCCTTTGTTTACTCTATAGTTCACTATACATATACAAATTCTGAGGGTAAAAATTCTGCGTTACACAGTGTGCTAAATATTCCCACAGGGGATCAAAACAGTTAAACTAACAATTACACAATGTAATGTATCGTCAGGATATTTGCATGTGCATGAGAGCTAACATGCACATACACATTAATGTCTAGAATAAGCAGCTGACAGGAAGAAAAGCCAGTTTAAATTCTTCATCCATGCATGTGGGAATGCACAGATAACATGCAGCTTCATTCACACTGCTGGACACTGTGTTGATTTTTATGGGTGAAAAATTATGCTGTTTTTTTTCTGCACCATTAATATGCTATGGTCAGTTATGTTCAGCAGCTCCTTTCAGCTGAGGTCTCGCAGACCTGTCAGCATACTTAGGTACAACACCATACTGTATATATTTACCATGTGCTCTATTAGGAACTCCTTTACACCTGCTTACTCATGCAGTTATCCAATCAGCCAATCATGTGCCAGCAGAGCAATGCATAAAAATCCACTTCACAGCTCAATACTGTGTATGTTGATGGGGGAGGAATGATCCCACGGGAATACAAATTGTAACGCTATAGCTAAGAGGCTACGCCAGTGTTCACATTTCTTCAGAGATGCCTTCAGTGGAGAGGTGTAGCTTTCCTACTTGCACCTGTTCTCTCTGGCAGAGTAAGGATAATGGACGTCACCTCTGTTTGGTCTTAGTATCCACGTACAGATGACAGCTTGTAGGATTCTGTGGTGGAGAGGTATCTCTGAGAACAACATCATAATCTCTGGACTATCATTAGATTATTGATTTTAGCATGTTCTGTTGGGAATTTATTGTGTTATATCCCATTTAATATTGTAATATAGATTATTAAATCTGAGAATAGCTTTTTGCTGCACGTATTATACATCTATATGCATGTATTATACAGGCATATATTGTGCCTTTCAAATAAACAAATTGAATAAACTCTCAAGCAGTTATGTTCTTTGTGTCACCTCACTCTTCTCACCACCTCCCACATCTATCCAGTGATCCCCTGGAGGTCCAGACCTCTGGGTTGAGAACCACTGGTATGTGACAAGAGTTTTAAGCAAAAATTGATAATTGGTGCCCCTAAATTAAAGCCTGAGTACACTCTGGCTCGAGAGGAGCTGTCTGCACTTATTAAGACCACAAGTATTTTGCCAGCGTTGTGCAGCTCTTGCAGAATGTTTTTTAACTCAGCAGCACAGAGGCAATATTTAAGTGGAAAGGATCAGTGCATTGGTTAAGTCCATGTCACTGGAGCATGCTGCTGCTGGAATTAAACAATGTGCTTATGCAAGCTTGGTCTGGCTGCAGCTAGCTGTCAGAAATGGCTAGGTTCTTTGCTGCAACAACAGATGGCATGAAAAGAGCAGCACACAGAGGGTGGACAGAGAGGCTGAGGCCTCATCCGCAAACAGCACAACCTGTTATGTGATGACAACATATAAACACTTAAATCAGCTGTGTCCCCTTGCATGGTGATACATGCCTTTTTAGTCCCTACAGGCGCCATGCTAACAAGGTACACTGGTAGTGGGCTACACTCTCTGGCATAAACTGCACTGTCGGTCTTTATTTTCAAATGATAGAGACTTTTTAGCAGGGTATATATAAGCTGAACCACTCACAATAAAATGAAAGCATGTTAGCTGCTGTATGAGCCATCATCAGCACTGACAGTTCATTGTTTGAAATGCTGAAACACATCCATATCTCTCCTGGACGAACACAATGATTTGATATGCATGTTAAATCATGTCTTCCACCAAAGTCCTCATGTTAAACCATTACCAACCGTGTTAGCAGCTACTTTGGCACAGTGGTGCTTTGAGCTAAATGCTCCCGTGTTCACCATCTTCGTTTAGCATGTTAGTATGCTGACATTTGCTAACTAGCTATAAATGCAGTTGAGGGGGATGAAGATGTCATTAGCTTTGCAAGTATTTGATTATAAACCAAAGTATTGGAAAAACTGAAATGATGATGAAAGATGAAAAGTCAGGGGATCACCAGAGTCATTAGGGTCCATCCTCCAGGGACCATGAATGTGTCTGTACACATTTTAATGCCAAACCATCCATAGTTGATGAGATATTTCAGCCTGGACTGACCGACCAACCAACAGGCGTACATTGCCTTTCCTAAAGCCTAGTATGGCTAAAAATGGAAATGAATGGTATAATAATCACTGATAAAATCATGTTTACACCCCAGTAAATCTACCAACTTTGATTGGCTTTCAGTAATAATTGTGATGAAATTTCTACAGGAACCAGTTTATAAAATAAACAATAGTCATGTTCTTAGTTCACCTCAGTTTTGTACAGATGTGTGTACTCTAGCTTTCAGGATACAACAGGATTGCAGAGACGTTTATCTGACACAGTTTTGTACAATCAGGCCTGTCAACTATGACAGGTTGCTTTTGTCTCTCTCTCAACGAATGCTGTGTTTTTCTCCTTCTAGGTCTTACTTGATATAGTTTTTCTCTTGTCCTTTTACTTCCTGAAGCTGACTGCACCTCAACCATGAACTCCATTATCCTCCCCAAAGCAAGTCAATTACCTCACATTGTACAAACTGCTAAATTAATATCTCTCTTTAACTACTCTGAATGGAATCAGTGTGTAACAATGTCGCTGTAGTTGATATAGTAAGCTAATTAAAACGTATCCATCTGTACTGGAACGCAGTGGTTCCACTGACACCACTGGATTTCCAGGGAAAAGGGACGATTCAATTCAATAACCTTTATTTAACGTTATTCTTGGTGACAAGTAGGCCAAGGTTTAATGAAGGGGCTGAATCACAGATGACATGAAATATAAAAATATATCACTTCTGAGTCTGTAATTCCAAGTCTATTAACGGAGGTCCTTTTTTTTCATACGTACTTGTCAAGTCAACTGATGCTCTGTGTGTGTGTGTGTGTGTGTGTGTGTGTGTGTGTGTGTGTGTGTAAAACCAGTTTTCAGTGATTCATGTCCCTCATTAAGGACTGTCCTACTTCTTTCCTACAATCCCTCACCTGACTGGTATCTGCTTCCACATACAGATAGCGCTTGGTTTTCTCATTTCCTGTGATTTCAAAAGTAACACGATTACTTTTACCTGTTGACATTTGCCAATGTGTCAATTTAATGTGGACAAGACCCGGGTTTACTGGGTGTCCCCTCACACACACACTGTACATACACGAACATCCACACAGAGACAGAGGTGTTTCCGTAATACTCTAGGTGAAAGGTCTTTATACAGACAGAGAGGACAGGAGCGTGGCTGAGCTAGATAGTCACCTATGATGCCACCAACTGGAGGAGCACCACAGACGAGGAAGAAATCTTTTTCATAATTATTTTCAGACACCAGATTTTCTTTTAAAAGTCAGTCATTCACATTCATTGTGTATATGACATTATTACTTATCCTCAGTCGTATCATTAAAATGCTGGCTGCCTTTTACTTTGCATTTGTTTGTTTAGTGCTCACATCATTGTGTAAAAAATCATGTGTGAATGAAAAATCAGGTTATTCAACATCATAATACGATCCACACTGGGATAAGACTCCCAACCAGGATATGGAAACACAGCCCGAAGTATGTGTGCAGCAGTGGTTGAAGAAGTCAGATCCTTTAGAACCTACCCCACGCTGCACAGGTGCGTCCTCAACTCCCGTCATGTAATAGTCAGTAGGTTTAACAAAAGACAACCTGTAATAATGAACAATCACCCACACTTGAAATTAAGTTGAATTATTGACGCCCCAATACATCTCTATAAAAACAGTGGTCAGTAGTTTAAGTTATATATAGGACAGCGAGCAGCAGTGAACGATGCGAGTAGAGCTTTGTTTTGCATCTATTTCAGTGACATTTTGCAGATGAACTCAATCTCTGCAGTGCTGCCGCTAAAGACATCACTATTTTTGTTAATGCTGGCGCCCTCTTTGCTAATAGCCGAGAGAGAAAAAAACCCTTACACACAGCGTGGAAAAAGGGGCATGGAGAAAAGACAAGGAGACACAGAGAGATGAGAGTGAATCTGTTTTAGTGAATAGAAATGTCAAGCAAGGAGAGAGCAGGGGAACCCAAAGAGTGGCAAGTGGAACAGACTAATGATGTGAATAGTAGCTACAATAGTTAGAGTGGAAGAAGCAAAGAAGACAGACTCTGTCTGTGTCTCTATGAATTTCCCACCAGCCTCTGCCCCTTCCCCTCACTGTGCAGGTATCAGAGACTTCACTTCCACGGATCAGTTTCACCTTGAATTTGGGATCTTGTCCTGTAATTGCAAGAACGACTCAAGAACACTGATTACTGTGAAACTCATGTATTTACACTCAGACTGTTAATTTAACAAAATACATTTTAAATAGTAATTTGACAGAAAAATAGATGAGAAGAGATGTTATTTAAACTCTGTATAGCTTATGGATAACAAGTGTGTGAGGTTTGGTGCTGAATTCATTTTGTTTTAGGAAATAAACACGTTCATTAAATATTTGTTTTTACAGATCTCTTTGAATATTTGTCAAAGAAAACTGTTTAAAGTGATTAAAAACTTGAAGATCATTTTGAATCTTAATATGTTTTTTTTTACAACATTACTGCAATATATCAGAAAATAACAAATGTAATCTCTGTTTTTTTAATAGTGTCAGCTTTAATAATTGCAAGAGCTCTGAGATTCTGGAGGAACTGACATATTTTTAATTGTTCCCAACATGACGGCTATATTAAATTAACCTACTACAGTACAGTATGGGATCCTTACAACAATGTAGATTGCATCTTGATAGCATCATATGATATTATATTAGCCAAAACAATATGACAGTCTGAAAACAGCATATTTAAGAAGAACAGTTGCCTATTTACACATCCAGCAGACACAGAGCAACATTAGCATTCATTAGGAGTCATATTTGTAGTCCACCTGTTAATGTAAGTCTGAGTCTTTAGCCACTAAAGGCTTCATTATGTTCAATGACAAGTGGCAAACTATTGGTCTGGCTACCATTCGCTGCTCAGCAGGTCGTGCATAGTGGATATATCAGAGCTCTAAAAATAGCTGCTGAAAGCAGTGAGAGAGAATCAAAACTGTGAAGTTATGGACCATAAGACCAAAACAATCAGCTGAAAAATGCTAAATCCCTCTGTAGAGATGTGTGGAAGTGCAGACCTGGGTGGTAAATATAAGCTTGTTGGTCTTAAGGACCCTTTTCACATTCACATAATAATTTGGATATAGAAATATGAGAAATATGAAACACTGGTTCAATGTTTTCCTTCATGATGCTTTTTGGTTACACCACGTCTCTTGTACTGTGATCTGTGTAATATTGTTTATCTATGTAAACTGTATATGCCTATTCATATGAAGATTTACTTACAGAATCAGTACTTTGAATAAATCAGGGCTCCCACACCTTCCTAAACATCAAATTCAATGACTTTTCAATGACTTTCCGGGCCCAATTCTGTCAAATTCAAGGACACAACATAGCATACTTTGAGACATGGATCAATGATAATTACTGTTAAAAAACTAAGAATTTATATAATGAGAATTAGCAGGCTCTATAAGCAACAAAAAATGAGAGGGCTGACAGACTGTGTGGTCTCCTGCACACATGTAGACGTCACATAGCCTCAATTCAATCTCTATTTTTTGCACATATGATATAAATTCAAGCACTCAAAGACCCATGTCTATTTGTGTCTATTTTTAAAAGCTTTCAAGGCCTTCATTTTTTTCTCAAATTCCCAAGCTTTCAGAGTATCAAGGTTAATTTGATTAATCTGAACTGATATTAAACACTAGAAACATTGCAGCAGTTAACTGTAATAAAATCACATTTACATCAGCCATGTTTAGAGTGGAAGACTGTTTCCTTCATTTGTTTAATTCTGGCTGATAAGAACAAATCAAATATGGAAAACTGCAGTGAGAGTTCTTGCAGTGTGGATGTGGTCTGTGCCAGCGACAAGAAAACAAGCTGAAAACACAGGGCTTTACATGCAGAGGGGAACAGATGTTGATGTCTGATAACCAGCAGTTCCTCATGCTCGGATAGCAGCATTAGAAAGTGAACTAAGGGCAAAGCACAGTCTGGACTGATGCTCACATTCAGCTGCTTCTTTATGTGCATGTACGTGTTATGAATGTGTGAGAGGCGGCATTAAAGAGCACAGACAAGTCTGTCAGCCTGAACCAAAGTTACAAAGACTGGAATCAGATCAGACTCTTGTCATGTGACCTTTGTTTACAAACTTGTGATTGGGCAGAGTGACTCATCCCAGTACTTTTCACACCAAAGGAAACAACATCTAGGTGTGATCACATTCGGCGGAGGTGTGGAGTGATGATGGACCGACTTGAGAAAGCTCCCATCAGTCACTTGTACAAAGTCTTTCTTTGATACCGATGACAACAACACAGCACCGAGCTTTCAACAGTGTTCTTCTAAACCTCCTGCTGCTTTAGCCCCTAATATAAACGATGATGGGACTCTATGATTTGCAGACTGGGTTTCAAGGCTGGTGTTCTGATTGCTGGAGATCGACACACACACACACACACACACACACACACACACACACCATGCTACATACACCCTCATGCCACACAAGTGCAAACAAAGTTGATGATTTTAATCACCATAACATGCTGAGAACACAAACACACCCTCAGGGTGCTAATCAATTACTGCGGAGCACACGTACACACACCTAAATACACACACCTACATACACATACACACACACACACAATCAAGCTAAACTAATTTCACTCTAATCCATTTTTTTTACCGGTTTCTGCAGTGTGTGTGTGTATGTGTGTGTGTGTGTGTGTTTGAGTCTGAGTGTGTGTAGTACAGGATGCTGCCTGTCTCAGCACACTTCACACCATAAAAACCCACTAACACACACATGCAAGACAGAAGTGTACGAGGCTTTGTATCTCAGCTTGTTAAATTTTACAATTTTGAGACAGACAGAAGTCAAAGCCTTCTGTCTTCCCTTTTTCCGTCAGTCAGAATAAATGATGCAATTGAACCAAACATAAAGCAATCATCTGACATTTCCATATGAAACAGCTGCATTTTGCCATGACCAATTGATAAAACCCAGTGTTTACTCAACCTAACCACTTTGTGAAATGTTTTACCTTTTGAAAATGATCGTTTCGAGGATTTACCTCACACAAGGACGGAGACACAACCTTCACAGAACCACCTGCATCTCCTACTAACTCTGCATAAAGCTACAGTAAATTCCTAAAATGTAAATATGTTAAGTATTAGCATTCGGTTCAAGTGCTTCTCTGACAACAAACACAGATATATACACAACCTTTAGCATTCAGTGGTGGTTCTTGACTGTGCTGATAGAGCCATCATTATGATAATACTGAGGTCTATCATAATTATCTGCTAATTGACTGCCTGATGAGGTAGCGCTCATTAAAATGCTCATTAATACTCCATCATCACCAATGATAGCTGTAATCACAGAGTGGTGGTTTCAAGGTCTTAACAGGAGGTTGTGCGAGAGCATGTATGGATGCAGTCTACACACATATGTGTGATTACGTGTGTGTGTGTGTGTGTGTGTGTGTGTGTGTGTGTGTGTGTGTGTGTGTGTGTGTGTGTGTGTGTTGCTAGTATTAGTTGAGCCTTTCTTCCAGCAGCACTATATCATGAGTACTGGATCACAGAACCTGTTGCATACAGCCCTTTCAACACATAAAGTACACACATAGCTTATAAGATAGCCCATTTTAGGCTACATAGTTTTTTTACTTGAGCATCCCTAGGAGTGTCATCGTTCCAGTGCCAACATTCAGGGCTAATGCAGGACGCAGCATGTCCTATTGAAGCATGGCAGAAAGTATATTTGTAGTCTTAAAGATAACTTAGCCTCCTTTCCAACACCCTGGCATAGGCTAAGCATTTTGATACTCTGATGATATTATAATGATAATATATAATGATACACCAATGAAGGATCCCCCAAAGGAGATGGAAAGTGTTGCTGGAGAGAGGGACATCTGGACTACTTCACTTGCCACCATGACCCGACCCTTGATTAGGACAGAAAATGGATGGATGGATGATAATTTAGCATTGACTCACGTTCACTGCAGGTGGTCACTTTACAACTAAAATGTTAAGCATTTTGCATTTCAGGCAACACAACAATCAATGATGTCACAAAAAAAGAAATGTGACAGCTGATGAAAAAAACAACAATGACATCACTAACTGAGGTGTGTACAACAGTTCACATCTACATCTCTGGATGCGTTCCCACAAATCACCTGTTCACCATGGCAATGAATGAGAATACAATTTCATTTCTGTTGGCACTGAAAGTCGCTATTTTCTATGAAGGGCAAAATGTAGTGAAACCTGTCCTTTCCTTCAGCTTGCAGTGGGTTGGCAGCAAAAGTCTGAGCAGTGAACCTGGAAAAACTTCAATTGGCTAGACATTACTGTGGGTCAGAGAGAAACGAATTATTTATGTGAATTGACCATTTAATCAGTAATTTCCTGCTTCACTGTCACATTTTTCCTCCACAAATTGAAATATTGATGAAGTTAGATTAGTGCTACATAATAAATTACAGGTTTGGAAACTGTTTTTTTCATTCATGACTCCACTGCCACCAGCAAGATTGTCTGTTCAGCCTTTAATTTAATAGTTTTCCCAATTCAAGAGGCTCCAATCAGCCACCCTGAGGCCCACCTGTAGCGGCTGTCTACATTGGTTGCTGAGGGTGGAAGCAGGCTCCCCACTGTTCCTGCAAGCATCTGCGCAGCAATAAGACACTAACTTTAATACTTAATATAAAACACCAGCTTTCTTCATTAACTGCCACTTCTTTGCTCAAAGTGGAATATTGCTGGTTTTGTTGTATGCCAGTTTCAATACATCCATGATGTTGTATTTACTGTACGTTTCCCCCGAAGACTGAACCACAGTTCATTTTGCAGCTACAGCAGAGAGGATTTTGCTGTCCGTCATTGTGCTGTAGTTTGTGTTGTAAGAGTGTTGTGTTGTGTGTTGCAGGTATGCCTCTTAGTCTGGACTGCAAGGCATTTTTTGGCTACAGTGGAGAAAACAGACGGCCCATCATCTACTGGATGAAAGGGGAGAAGTTTGTGGAAGAACTAGCTGGACACATTAAAGAAAGTGAAGTCAGGTAAATCCACCAGCATCCACAGTACATACTGACTCACTCATATGTAAGCACTGTAGCCCTAATCATCCATGAAAATGAACCACAGTTGAGTAAATGCTGCATACATCTAATTTTACATAATATTTCTTTTGTTGAGTTTTCTCCACTTGTATGAAATGCTGCAAGAGAGTATCAATTACACCCTCTCAAGTTTGCAGGTTTCTATTGTTAATTAATTTCTGAAAAGACTCGACTCCAGCTGCACTCCTCACACTGTCACACTGGTGCTCGTATGATTTATGACTCATTGAGGGTTCTCTGACAGATTCTCTCTCACTTTCCTAAAAAATTCTGAATACTAATAATAAAGTTAAATTGAATTCATTTTCTCCCCTGCTGGGACCAATTACACTGGTCTCTATTGGGAAAACCCTGATTGTCTGCGCGGCGTCGAGTATCATTAGAACAACTGGCCGGATCACCATGGAAACCATCAGAACACTCACACACACACACAGATACATGTTACCACCTTAAATATTGTTAAATCTTTTCATCTACATCACTCCACCTCCACGATGTGCACAAACCTCTGTATGAGTACAGCAGCACTCAATCTGCTGAGCTGCTGTTTTAGGCAGAGAGAAACTTTATAAAGACTTTATAGAGGTTGAATTTTTTCATTTTTTTTTAAATGATCACAGGACATCAAATAATACATCACAGGAACCACTTTCCCAGTACTCTGTGATAACTTTGCCTCTGTAAGGCTTTGCAACTGCTCTGGGGGTAGAGATGGCTTGAGGTTTACAGGATTTACAGGATTAGAGCTCATAAATCTGGGCTAACTTAAAAACTCCACTTGTTAATACTGGTGTGCTGCAGTCACTAAATGAAATATGTAATTTATGTACTTATAGAGCCACTCCAGTTGAAAATCAGCGAGTAGCACTGTGTTCTGTGGATGTACAGAACATTCTATACTGTACATTAAGGGAAAACTATGGTTTATTAGAGCCTAGGTTTTATTTTCCTAGTTCTCTCCATCGGTTCTATTGGTTATGATAAAACTGTAACTCACCAGTTTAATTGCTCAGGTTTTGCACTGTGGCGACATCACTAAAAAGGTCCAGGTCCAATGTAGCAACAGAGATGAGTGGTCAGACAGTCAAACAGGTTGTAAACATGTCTGCAGTTTTGCCACATTAGTTACCACTTTATTTAGAGTTCAACTAATTGGGAGTGCACCCATAATGTCACTACTGACAACCCCTCATTACATAGGAAAACCAGAAGTGTGCACAGCAACTACAGCAAGTGCAGAAGGTCAAAGTTGAACCAGGAAATTAGGCTGTGAGTTCAAATGTTTACAACAGGCACCCTTTTGGTTATAATTTTACTGTTGACCTTTATTTTCTCCTCCGAATAAAGCTGACTAACCTGGAGATTTGTTTTCAGTCTGTGTGATCCTCTGACCACTAATGGTTGCTGCCTAGTTGGACCTAATTTTTTTTGTTTGTTTTAATGAAGTGGCAGCACAGAGCCTACCTCCTTAAAAATGTTCTTGTGTTTGAAAGTTTTCTTAGCAGCTGGATGTCAGCACACAAGTACCTAATTTGAGGGAACAAATTAAGCAACTTCAGTGTACGAGGTTCTTATTTAAATGAATAAGTAATCAGAAAGTCCCCTTCCCATCACCTCCTGGGATATGTAAATTTACTTTGTCAAAACAACATATTTTTAATGATTAAATCACAGTGTACCACTGAATAAAAAGTTTAAACAATAATTACCATAAAGAAATCTTACCACAAGCAGCCTCACCTCACCTATGAAATAAAACCTGCATCTGTTTTACTTTTATAGTCATAGTGTGGGTATATGGTACAGCATTAAAACCCTGGTTTTTCATGAATGCACTAGCTGCACATTGACAGCAGCAGTTTGGAAAGTTGAAGAATCTGGAGTGTTAGTAAGCACAAAAACGACTTTGTTAGATTCAGGAAAAGATCTTGGTTAGGTTTTGGAAAAGATCATAATTTGGATCGTTATTTGGGTTAAATAAGTTCCTCAACATTACACAGTCTTTGTTGTCGTAGTTACAATATAAACAGCTAGTTTAAGGTGGGAATCAAACGCCGCTCTCCTGTGTCAAATTCTTGTATTTTGTTGACCCATCCATCCACCCCAACTTCCTCCTGACACAGACTGTATATAATACGTCACTGCACTTTTCCCTTTGCTCCTGTCATAATTTACTACAGCCACTAGATGTCACCTAGCAACAAAATGTAATTATGGGTGATAATAAGCTGTCACTGCCTTTTCTCTTTTCATGTTATTGCTAAACCTGCTCATACTACTCTACAGTCACTGCTGATACAACATCCTGTTAAAAGGCATAGCATTATAACACAGAAAAATTGTAAGTGCTTTTTTTTTTTCTTACGATTTTAACTATCAGCACTATCTCCCTCACCCTGATCTAGAAGTGGTCAAAGCTCTTGATATTAGATAACATTTTAAAGTAAACTCTATGCCAAATGTTCTCTCCTGCTCAAAGAGCTGTCACGTGTTATGTCATCAGCTCAGCCCACCAATAATAATGTGAATGTTTATTCCTGCCTAAAGGGAAGGCCTTTTGCATTCCTATTCTCCCGCTCCCTCCACAGCTTGGTCAGAGGTCAGGGTCAGCTTCACAGCACTGGAGGTTACTTTAGGGATACCTCAGAGGGTGCGCTGAGGGATGGTCACTGTAACTGCTCAGCCACTTATTGGCATCTGAAAGCGTTCACTCCCAGGAAATCAGTGGTGTAGATAAAGAGAGCGGGAGTGTGCATGAGTGTTAGTGTTTAAACTTGAAATTAATCATGCCCTGTGGTATTAAATTAACCTTTCCCTGATGAGTTCTCAATCTTTCAGTGCAGTCCTCTGGCCAACTCTGATCCAATCACATCGTTATTCCAAATTCAACAATCGCACTACAGCAGACGGACTCCTGCTGTGATGCACATTAATCTGCCCATGTTTAGCTCCCTCCACGCATCCTGCTGCAGCACTGGCCTGTGGACTGTGGGTGTCCATGTCTGTTTCCACAGTATCCAATACCATCTTGCTGCCTCCATGATGATGTGAATACCTGCAGTTACGGAGAATTGTTCCCCTGCAGTATGTGAGAGAACTGTTGACACTCTCACCTCATTATTATTACACCACCCAGGGAGAGTGACCACCTGTGAATATGTGTTACAGACAGAAAACCTACGCCTGTCTTCTGAAGATGAAAACACCTTATCGTGTATTCAAGTATTTTTTTTTTAGTAAAAACGCATAACCAACACAGCTTCACTGCTGTCCATCTACTTCACATTTCTGCAACTCAGCTATGATAGTTCATGGTTCGTTCATGTGCAATGAATTCATGATTACAATATTTCCACTAGGGCCAGTGCTTGCTTCATATTTTCACTTGAAGGCTGCACTGGCCCATATGTCTAGCGATGTGGAGAGGCTTCTATACCTGCTTGAAATTCACATCAGCTGTCCAATCCAACTGCTGTAGGAGCCTCACTGTTTTAATGTTATTTTAGCAAGAGCTCGTACCTGTATTAGCGGAGATTATTAGTTGGTAATGTGTCCTTTTTTCCTCTTATCTGAAAGTGCCATTAATCTTCCATGGGCATTTTAGTCACCTAAATGATGATTTAGAAGCATTTATTTATATATATTTAATGATATTAATAATAACAATAACACATTTTGTATATGAGTGTTTTTAAAGGCATCTAAAGACACTTTACATAGGTAAAAAGTACCTTGAAAGATACAGTATTAAGAATAGGTGGGGAAAAGGAACAAATACAATAAAAGGGAAAACGATTAAAAAAAAAAAACATACTCATCAGCATCAGTGACAGAGCTGAGAGTTAGTTCAAAGCCTCTTTAAAAAGGTAAGTATTGAGTGATGTTTCAAAGTGGTGGAAGGTGGCAGAACATTTGATGTCCATGGGGAGAAAGTTCCAGAGTCCACAGGGGCAGCACTGGAGAAGGCTCTGTCATCCCAGGTTCAGTGTTTGGTCCTCTGGGGGATGGAAAGAAGGTTTGAGAAGAGGTCTGGTGCTGGGGTGTGATGGTGGAGGAGATGAGAGAGGTAGGAGGGAGCCATGTTATTGAGGGCTTTGCAGGTGATGAGGAGGATCTTGAACTGGACACAGAAGGGGGATGAGGAGTCAGTGTGGGTTACACAGAATTGGGGATGATGTGATCACGAGAGCGAGACAGGAGTCAGGAGATGGGCAGCAGAGAATTTACTGAGAAGATTATTAGGGCATGCCAATAAGGATGCTGTTGCAGTAAGCGAGTCTGGATATGATAAAAGTATTGAAGTGTTTCTGAAGGCTGAAGATGACAGAGAAGGTTGAAGGCAGATGATATTTTTTAGATGAATGAATAATCGTCAAAAGAAAATGTGGGGTCAAAAATGACACCAAGGTTTCAGATCTAGGAGGATGGGAGAAGGGCAGTAATTGTCAATTGTTAAGGAAAAGTTATTGGTGGATTTTATGAAGCATTTTGGGCCAATGATTATAATTTCTGATTTAGAGCTGTTCAATATGAAAAAGTTGCATCTATGCTTTTACTTCATCCAGACAGTTTGTGAGAGTGATGTATGTTGTGTGTGTGAAGGAAAAGGTGGCTATGTAAGGTTGTATGTCATCAGCATTACACTGGAAGATGAGACAATGTCATTAGATGAGGTTACCTAGAGGAAGTTAGTAGATGATAAAGAGGAGGGGACCAAGCAAGGAACCTTGGAGAGTGCTTTGTTTGAGAGGACGAAGCAGAATGCTTTTACAAAACTGACCGAGTAATGGAGGCCACTTGATCAAGACAGGAAGAGAGTTCAGTGGGGAAGGCAGATGCAGGAGGAGGTAAGTACGACATTTTGTTGTGAATGGAGGATAAGAGTGAAGTGATGTTGGTATGCGGTGGTGGTCAATGTCAGTGGAGATGGCCAGGTGGTCAAGACATGGCAGGGTCGTGGGCAGATAGGTTGTGGATGGTTAAGTTGGTTGCACACACCAGGTCCAGAGTATGTTCATGTTTGAGCGTTGATATGTTATGTGAAGTTGAAGGCAGTGCAGCAATCCCAGGATTTATTCATCACAGTCAACCTGGATATTAAAGTCACCAGGCATTACATTTCTATACAACTAAACTGCAACAGAAAATGAATAAGCAATTAAACAATTTGATTTCAATCTTGACTTCATACAGTAAATCACAATTCCATTTATGCTTTGGAAGGTTTCCAGGTGGTAAAGGAAAAATGGTGTGGTTGGTGGTGTTCCCAATTCAACTGCTAAGTCTTTAATCACATTAGTATTACATGAGCGTGACATAAGGAGATCTCAGGTATTATGTGTTATATAAAAACAATCAAAGATGAGCAGAAGACATCATTATTCACTACTCCGGTGTAATTTAGTGAGATGGAAGGAGCGTGTTTAATAGTAGGCATCAAGCAGCATTACAGTTACAAATTGGAGAGAGATTGAAGGAGGTGAGAGGAGAGAGAAATGCGATGTGTGTGTGTGTGTGTGTGTGTGTGTGTGGGTGTGTGTGTGTGTGTGTGTGTGTGTGTGCGTGTGTGTGCATGTGTGGGCGTGTATGTGTGCGCGTGTGTGTGTGTGTGTGTGTGTGTGTGTGCGTGTGTGTGCATGTGTGGGCGTGTATGTGTGTGTGTGTGCATGTGTGGGCGTGTATGTGTGTGCGTGTATGTGTGTGTGTGTGTGTGTGTGTGTGTGTGTTTCGGGGGGAGGGGTGAGAAAAAAGGGAGAGAAGAAGTGAGAAAAGGGAAGGGAAGAAGTGACGTGTTTTTAATCAAGGGTTTTAACAAGTCACTGCTTTTGACAGTGACCTCTGATGCTCTGAGTCATTGTGTGTCACTCATCAGAGTGATGCACATACTCAAAACCACTAACACGCAGAGAAGGAAAGCAAGAAAATGGAAAAAACCACACACAGAGGTGATTCCAGTAGCCTAGTCTATTTCTTCAGGAACACTTGACCTTTTTCGCCCCATAATTCTTTCTGTAATGTTTACCATCATAACATTGATAAGACTCACTGCCTTTTTCTGCTCCTCTCTTGCTAAATGGGTCATGAGCATTTATATTGAGAGGGTTAGGAGTTCAGTTCCCACAGGGATCACACATGCTAAAAGTGTGTGTGTGGAAATTCTATGCATGCAAGCACTTGGGTAAAAGCCTTAAGTGACAGATATGGTTCTTTTTCAGGGTGAGTTACCAACAAAACCACATGAATTTACTATACGTTACCTCTGTCCTGTTTGACATGGATGTATTGTGCCAACTTTGATCTAGTTTAAACCTGTGTGTTTTGAAGCAGGTCAGTCTAGACTACTGTTTTTTTTCTGTGGTTTTAAATCAGAACATAGGCTACTCTGAAGAGGAAGAATTACAGAAGTTTGTGGCCTGTCTGGTCTATTCTCTGGCACTAAACTAGCTCATTATTTTCAGAAACCCTGCTGACTATTGGTTTGAACCAAACCACACCATAACACAGTGAATCTCAGCAGGCCACAACTCAACTAATGATAACCAACTACCTCTTTTTTGTTGTTTCTTTTCTCTCTCTCTCCTCTGGTGGTCTTCTCCTTTAATTCTTTTTTACTAAACTGTAAATGGCAATGGGATTCCACTGTAGCTCTGTCATAATGCATACATTTCTTTACAGGTTGCTTTACTATCAACAACTTACTACAACAACAAGAAACAGGTTTGTGTCAGCACTGTGCAGACTTTTTTGACTTTAGCCACTTCATCAGACAAATTAAAAATGTAATCTTTATGCTACTTTTTAAATGATGGACAAGTGGATATATAACATTACCTATTGAAATATACTGTATAGGCAACAGTACATACAAATTTTCATAGTTGCGTTGTAGTACTGCACTGTAATACCCCATAGATAGCCCATTGTTGCTATATTTCTTCTCAAACACTGGCATGTCCTGCTTCATTTTGTGAAAATCAAACCTCTCTGACCTCTCTCACCATGATTACAGTTTAATCCAAAAATGCAACACTGGTTGCAGACACAAGGCCTTCTATATTTGAACAAGGCATTCCACATTGGTGTCATCGCCCATTTGAGTCTCCAAAAGCCTGTCTGGATTTGTCTCACTTCACACTCCTCACCCATTTGTACTGGGTCTGTACAAGTCTGAGACAACTCTGAGTCTGAGTTTATTTCACAATATGCTGATTTTAAAATAATCTTCCCTTCTTAACCACTGGAAAGATTTTGTTCATAGCAAAGAGGTTGGGGAAAAATGAAATGGTCAACTCTGACTTGCATTATTGTACTTGACTGTTAAACATCCCTTAATTGTGATTGACAATCTTAGCTGTTAGCAATGCTGCTCCTTATTGGATTTGGGGATATTTACCTAAGATGACTTTGTTAATGAGCTTGTACTCATTCCCATATCCTTGTATAAAAGTGAAACACACAGTGTTGTTTGTCCTCCTAACTGATCTGTTTTTGAATCATCAAATGGTGAAGATGTTGATTTTTTCACCTGTAACTTGTAAGCTTTAGCCTAAATCTTTCCTGCATTGCACTTTGTTAGCATGATGTAATGTATGCAACCATCATCATATGATGGAGTTTAGGTGCGTTAGTAGCTAGCTAGTAATCTGCCAGTTGTGATTTCAGCTGGTAAAGCAGCAGTCAATGGGTAAAGATGAGAAACTGCTTTTTGGCTACCTCAAGAAACGACTGATTCAATTACCACAAATCACAAGAGGTAAATCTGTCTCTGTTATCATTAAAAACAGGGCTTAGCCTGGGTCAGTTGCTGAAATAGGCTCCCTCAACTAAAAAACATGATTTGACTGTTGAATTTACCATCAATTTCATTACTGAAACAACCACAGACCTACACCGCAAGAAGCACATGATATTCAAATTCACAAACAAATAATGAGAGCAAAACGGACAAAAGCTAAACAGACTTAAAAACCACATAAAATTTTAATATAAATCACAGCAACACATATGAACAGAAGTTAAAATAGGAAATGATTTCAGTAATTCATATATAAAAAAATGTATACAAATATTAATGAAATTTAAATGCATGAAAATCCTTTAAATGAAAATAGGTTATAGGTCTCTGTTATTACGGCCACTTTAGGGTTGACTAGTAGAAATTTCTGAAAATGTGATGCTGCTGGACCATCTGTGTTGACAGCTCTGAATCTGTCACCCCAGCACAGTCAGTGTGATCTCAGGTATCACTGTTTATGGCTGAATCTGGCCTTAAATCTGCTTTATAGGTGCACGTTGTGACCCAAACATTAGTTCAGTATCCTCGTCCACCTCCACCTCCTTGCAGGCTTTTGAGGAGTATGACCTAACCATAAGGAGAGGAGCTTTTTCCAGCTGTCGCCAGTGTTTTCTACACATGCCTCCTTGCTCTCTCTGTCCTCCTTTTTCATCTGCTCTCTACTCTGTTCCACACGGCTCTGCTGCTCATTTCACTGCTCTCCTGCTCTTCCTATTCACTTCTCTCCTGTTATCTTGCTCCTCCTTGCAGGGATTTTTAGAGGAGTAATTTGGGAGACATAGAACTCCTCCTGTCTCTAAGCTTTGCACGTTTGCTTCTCTCTCCTCTTCCCTCATTCTTCATCTTCCTCCTGTATCTTCTCTGCTTTTCCTCTTTGTTGATTTTTTAAGCAGTAATCTGGGAGAGAGGAAACTCCACTTCCCTCTGATGTTACATTTGTGTTCTTTCTGGTCTTCTCATATCCTCCACCTCCTATTCCTTAAAGGGTTTTTAAATGAATGAATCTAAGGGCAAAGAAGTTTCTGCTGTCTTTAACTACTATCAATGTCTCTTTGTTTGTCCAGGATCTTGAGGGAGCATTTAGGGGAGAAGGAAGTGCAGTTGTCCTTAATGTTTGATGCTGTGGAGGAGGCAGACCTGGCCAACTACACCTGTTATGTGGAGAACCATATAGGAAGGCGCAGCGGGAGTGCTATTCTGCAGAAGAAAGGTACATTACTCTCTCTTTCTCTTCCCTTTCCTCCATATTTCCCACTTTTTCCAATTAGTTAGAAAGAATTAAAGAAGTGCCACAAATGTAGAGAAAACCTGCCAACATAGCACCATCTCATTATAGTTGCTAGTAGGTAAATTAGTCATAAAAACAACCAGCAGCATATGGTTCAGATTTTTCATTTTGTCTCTATCACTCTGCTTGTCTATACTACTAGAAACCATCATTAACATCATCATAACCAAAATGTAAATATGTAGCACTGAAGTAAAAACAGTTTATGCTTTACAGGGAAGAACAGGAAATGTTATATGGGGTCTAGAACGGAGCCCTGTGGCACACCATAGTTACTTTCTGTTGCAAAAGAAGATAAAACTTATAATAAGGATAATAATAATAATAAGAAACTAACCCTTTTGTTTTGCCTCTATTTCTATCACCCCTTATCTTCTACTGAAGTTAGCATGCTAACCAGCTATCCCCGGCCTGTATGGCCCATCTCATTATTGTCCGCTACTGTGTCACTGTAGCATCCAGTCCCGAAGAGGTAGCACTGCTCAGAGTGCGTATTATAATCTCTCGTGTTGTAAACACAATGATAGCTGAAGCACTTGGCAAGACTACTAAGTAAACAGCCATTAATGCTAATGTTGGCTACATTGCAATATAGTAAAACTACAAATAGCTCCTTTAAACAAACAAGATACAACATGTTAGTTACTGAACTTAAGACATTCATAGATTAGTAGTATTTTGAACCAGGCTCACTGTTTACCCCTGCTTCAAGTCTTTATACTAAGCAAGGCTAATGCCCTCTGGCTCCATAATTAGCGTAAAGATATGACAGTGGTATCAATCTTATTATCTAACTCTCAGCAATAAAACAAACAAGTGTATTTCCCAAATTGTCAAACTATACCATTGAAGGGATTAAACATTACCTAAAGTAATAGTCTTTTTAATTTGCTTAACTATAATTTACTGTCAAATAGACAGCCATAAACAAGAAGTGAACCTCTGGTTTCAAAGCTTCCAATGTGTGTTGTCCCAAAAGCACTGCTTTATTTTTTACTCAGGCTTGCTAAATATAAAATCATGTCCGCTCTTGTTACCTGGGACATATTCTATCTCTCTGCTAACAAGGAATACCCCTCCAGCTCAAGAATTGATGCTACTTTTTATGGCAGTATATTATTATAGTATAGTATAATATTTGTGGATGTGAACTGCCTCCAAGCTAATTAAGACATTAACTGAGTACTGTCATTAATGAATGTGAGATGTAGAAGCTAAAGTCTCCAAAGCTTAATTTCAAACATTAGGGTAGATTTACTGAAACAGCTGAATGAAATAAAGCAGTGCTACTACCATCATTTCTGACTTCACTCCCCAGTAAAATTGAAAAAGTTGGAAGATGTCACAGCACTGGACTGTTTGACAGGTGATCTCCAGAAAGTGCAATGAACAACACCACAGATGCAGGCAATGCATGAGGGCACCGCTCCCTTTGTAAAACATTTGCAGCAGTCCTGCGGTATCTTGCTTTCTATCTGATGAGCAGAGAGAACAGGCCTGTTTGAGTCAGAGGCCACGACCCACAGAAAGACAGAAAAACCTAGAGACAAAGAGAAACAGAGAATAGCAAAACAGCACTGGAGGGGGAGATGAATTGTTTCTGTTACCTCAAAACCAAATGGAAAAGAGAGACGCATGAATGCCCACAATGTGAAGTAAATGTATGAAATGCAGAAAAAGCAAGGACAGGGAGAAATGGAGAATGTGGTGAGAGATAAACAGGCTCAGAAACGGTAGGAGACGAAAATGGAGAACAAGGGAGAAATAATAGATGCAGACAGAGAGATAAAGATTGGGAAGGTGAGGGGTGTATGAGAGAATTGGGAGAGACGAAGTGAAGAGAAAATAAGGGAGAGAGGAGGACTAAAAACAGGTCTTTCTCTCTCCCCGTCTGACTCCTGCTGAATGCCTTGGGTGTCAAATCTATCTTACTATACTTAACTAGCACCCTTGGGACTCTCACACACAGGCACATGCACGCACACACACACACACACACACACACACACACACACACACACACACACACACACACACACGGGATCACACAGACACATACCTCCAGAGGGGGTCAGGATGAGAGTTGTGGGGTCGTCATTACTTAACACTGTAATTACCTAGAAGAAAACATGAAACTCTGTGTGTACAATTTTTGTGTGTGTTTGTGTACAATGCTTTAAACTGAAGCCATAAGCAGCTTGGCTATAGCTCACAACATATTCTGTATATGTGTGTGACCAGACCTGACACTTATACACAGAAACACATACACCACCCCCACCCCCATCACCCCACCACTACCCCCATGGAAGGCATCAAGTGTAATGGGATTGTTTAAAAGTGTGGTCCTGTATTCAAGAGTGGCACTTCACCATATACACATGTAAAGAAGCAAAGACTTATACACACAGGGGAATACTGAAGTATCTGGATCTTGAAGCATGTATCAGCTTATGGTGAGGGTATTATTGTCAGCTGTGCCAGTGACTGCGGAGTATTTCTGTGTGCGGCTGTGTCAGCCGCACACAGAAAGAGGATGGAACAGAGTCTTCTCCATGTATGTGCCGTGTGCATTTGTGACTATTTCGTCTCATAGATAGAAATGTGCTGCTCTGTACACCATACTAAAACAGTCCTGCCCTACTTCTCCTTTCTGTCTCATTCTTTCTTTCCTAACATATCAATATTAATAATAATTAAAATATCTCCTGAACAAATTTCTAAGGTGACAGCAGGTCAGTGTTGTGTTTACTTCTTGTTCTGTTGCCATGAGATGCCAAAAAAAAAATCAATCAATGCTTCTTTAAAGCATTCAAAAGGAGCACAGGTGCCAATGATCGTCTGGGGACACATGGATTTTTTTTGCTGTGTATGTTGTCACTACTTCAGAGTTCTTTCTCTGGTGTAGATAGGAGGTTGCTTGAGCCTGTGTCCACATGAACGCTGCTAATATGAGCCTAGATTTGTCCTGAAATGATTGAAACAGTTTGAGCCATGAAGAGACTCAATTTAAAGTTCAAGAGACTGAAGTAAAGACAGCACCACAGTGTTAACAGTGTTCTAAACAATAATGCAGTTGCATGGTGTAAAGAAACAAGGTCAGAACCTAGTACATGGCAAAGTGAAATGTACGAAACTGTGGATGTTGTTGAAATTTGTTGTAGAACAGCTGTAAACAACTACAGTGGTCACAAACTTTTGGAGCCACACTACGTCGTCTGACAAAATCAGCATACACATAAGATAAAGACGAGGGGTGAGCTGTGATTTTTGCTATATTTACTTGCAGAATGATCCCTCAGAGAAAGAAAGTAAGAAGTTCATTCACGTTAGCTGCCAGCTGGCCAATGGTGTAACTTCATCTTTCAGTCATTCAGTCAGTCACAGACATTCACATTTCTACGGGTGGCCTTGCTGTTGATGTCTAGCCAAAAAGTTACTATAAGTCTTTGAACTAAATGTAACAAACTGATCTAAACTGAACAACTAAGCAAAATAATTTGTGATGTCCACCTCTAGTATAGGCTACTTTTTTAAAAGTTCACTAGCCAGGCTAACTAGCCAGGAGACTGTTCCGGCACCTCCTGGCCTGAAGTCTTGAAGCTAATAGGGTCACATTAGGGTGCCGGAACACAACATGACAGCCTAAACAAAGCACAAGTTATCCTAAGTTAGCACAAGTTATCAAAGCCTGATTTCATGCACTGAGTGTGTGTGATTGAATTAGGGTGTGCTCTCACCCTGCAGTGACCCAAGGTAATGGGTTGATGCATCTATGTTGCACACATGCACACACACAGACACACACACCTACAGTACACATGCCATACACATCCACTTATTGTAACCGACAGAGCAGAAAGAGCTGCCTTCAGCCGCCATGATGAGAGTCTTACTAGAAAGAAAAATGGAGGGAAAGAGGCAGACTGAAAAAGCTGACAGGAGAGAGGAGGGATTGAGAGAAAATAACAAACAGACGGACAGACAGGCACTCCAGACAGATGTGGACCGAGTTTCTCTGATGTCACTCAAAGGGTTCTGAGTCTTTGAGTTGGGGCTTCCTGCTGGCTGCCATGATTTTTTATCTTCAGGTGGAAGGAGAAAATACAGATTTGGGTGAGGACTGATCGAGACACACCCCAAATATTCCCTATGAGTGATGATATCTACCTAATACATACGTTTGATTATCACCCACAAGCCTCACGTCAGAAATATCTCCTCTCTAACCTCTTGTGGAAAACATTTATTAACTAGATTCTGATAAACATCATACAGAAATAACCTGGAAACAACTAATGTTTTATCAGTTACTTAAAAGGGCACACCACCGATACTATACATAAAGTTCTGTTTACTCATCACATACTCATGGCTCTAGAGCAAGTTTGAAAAAGTAACCCAGATAAATGCCATTAGAGTTGTTTCAGTTTAGCTGGCAACCTTTGGATGTGGGCGGGGTCTAATGAAAAATGACTCAGAGCTTTACCCATAGACTTAAAATCAGGATATCTCAGCTTTTCTATTGACTAAGACCATTCTTTTTCAAATATGTTTCTTGTTAGTCCCCCAACTTTATAGAAGTGCAACACTAAATCACTGGAGTAACCCCATAGAAAATACAGGATGTAAGTTATTTTATTTAGAGACCCATTTCAAAACCTAAACATGATTTCGTTTGACTGAAATGATGAAATTATGTGTTGAATGCTTCTGAGAGTGCACTAAACTCATTAAAGTTTCAAAAGAAACATGATTGGCATGCCAGCATACTTCCCAGCAAGCTTTGTTTGAGGATTGAAACTATCAAGAGATGCTTCTCTATGGTTGTTGGAAGCAAACAGCCATGTTTGAAACTTGCTATGCATCTAAAATACATCATACGTCACGATTGTCTCCTGATTAAAACTTTGCTAAGAAATCATAGTGAGAGAATGTAACTGAAAATCTGCCTGAAAGATTTGTTGTTGAGAATAAACAGTTGATTGAACGTAATATCATGTTAATTGAACATTGTTTTCTCAAGTTGAGTGATCTTACATTTGCAGTGTTTTACAGTGAAGTTGAGACTTTGAATTTCAACAGTGGCGGCTTCTAGTGGCCATAGGAGGAACTGCATCTTAAGGCATTCTAGCAGCACATGGTGTCTGCGTGAAATTGGACTTGTAAGGAAACAGTCTTATTTCATGTTATTTTTGACATATTGCTTTGGCAACACATTCTAAACGCACTTCTAACACAGCCATAAGAATGAAAGGGAAAACTAAAAGACAGACAGAGTAAAGACTGTGGAATTCAACAGGGTGCTGTCAGTGTCAAATTGTGTTGGTTGTGTAGAGAGAGACAGAGCATGACAGGCAGAAAAGTTATGGAGAAATCGCATAGAAATGTCTTTTATCAAATTCCTCCCCACGCATGCAGACTCCACCACCATCACCATTACCGTTGACTCCTCTTTTCATGTGTAATAAGTAAAAAGCATATTTAATATTCAACGTTCAAATTCTGCTCCCATTTTACTGTGCACAGATATCAGGAGATGGCAGCAAGTGACTCATTACTAATGGAAAATATCTGAGAAAGATAGATGAAGGGGGTAGTGGAGATATAGTGAGGGGGAGAACAGAAAGGAGAGGAAGAGAGGAGCACAGGGGGAGGAGAAAGGGATGGATGGAAGCAAGGAGATGGAGAAAGAAGCAGAGGTTTCTAAATGTGTCTCATTACTAATGGAAGCAATCTGAGTTCATTTCACTGTAGAGCAAATATTTGGCAATTAGTTAAATTTCACTATTTTTCTTCCCCCTTGGACCGACTCTCCATCTCTCCCCCTCCCTCCTTATCCCCCGCTCTGTCGCTGTCCCTCCTCTTTCCACCATATACAGTAGTGTATGTGTGTATAAGTATAAGTGCTGTTGAGAGTAGAGTTGGAGAGACGTCTACTGGTGAAATGTGGTAACTTCAGTCAGGTTGTACCTGTATCCTGTGGTGGTAAATACAAGAGATCCGTGCATTGTGGGAGATTATTTCAAAGAGATGTTAACCCAGTTCAACTATATCTTCAAAAAGGCTTTTTATAATATGTTGTACAGCACAAATTGGAATTTTGTGTGGTTTAGTTTATTTGTTTGCATAAATAACAAAACATAAACAAAAAAAAACACAATGCATTATAGAAGTAAAAAAAGTAAAAATGAACACACCCTGTCAGAAAAATCTATTTCAATTTATTAATGAAGGAGAAAAATCACATTGGCACAACATACAGAATAAAAAAGAAAAATAGACATAATTAGAATAACCAAAAACTTTATGTGCCATCAGTAAAATGAAGATATACACAGCATATAGTATATCATATATCAGTTGCTGATAACAAGTACAGCATACTATACAACTGTTAGAAAAGATAATAGGAGAAAGAGTAACAGTAAACAAAATGAAAGTAGTTTGGCTCATCAAATATTTCTTTTTGTTTGTTTGTTTGTTTTTTATCTCACTTTTAAATGAGATCTCAATCTCAATGTGATTTCCTGATTAAATAAAATGTAAATTAATTTTTTTTTTTTTTTTTAAATAAGCTCTCAGACTAAATTTAGTGACAAGGATTGTGTTGCAATAATTATTCACACACAGCTGACCTCCCCTGAATCTGATATTAAACTTACACAGAGTTGTTCTAAAACAAACTAAAAACAGCTTACACATTATATGAGGTTTTTAATGCTGGTGCAGGCTGTTTTATCAGCTACTGTATCACCATGCTGGGTTGTCACTCAAAGATGTATCTGTCTGTTTTTTAATAACTGCTTCTCCTGCACCTTTGGATTTGCATTTGGGTTGTTCAACATAATAATCAGTGGTTTTGAAAAGACTGCTGACGAGGACGTCTTAAGCCTGTTCCCACAGTGCTGTACAGAACCTAGTGGTGTAAAGGATCTGTACATTAATAAGTGCACTTATCAAGCACTGTACTTAGGTTTACTTTTGAGGAACTATTTTTGCCGACTACTTCACAATTTCAGAGGGAAATATTCTCCTTTTTACCCCATTACACTTATTTAAGAGAGAGACACTTATTAACATGTGCACTGTAGCTGCTCCTTTAAACATTAAGATTTTCAAAATGATCAGTGAATAAAACATGTTGCATTTACAGTTTATGGAGCAGTTCAGATCAGCTTCACCTTGACCAGTGACGACATTTGAAAAAAAAGAAGAAAAAAAAACCCGCACACATTTTAATGCATGAGTAATAACAATGAAATTATATACCGTATAATAATATACCACTGACACAAGCTATTCTGATGCATAAGGAGTACTTTTACTTTTGATACTTGTCATGCAGCAGAACTCTTTTAATACTGCACATACTGTAATTTGTACAATAGTATGTTATTAGAATTAAGCTCATGATTGAGAGCCTTTGTGTTCATGTCTCTGATTGACACGTTCGGTTAAATAACAGGGTAACTGTTGAAATATCAGAGGAACAGTAAGACATAAGAGGGAACAGATTGAATGTTGCTATTACACGCTGTCACCCACACATAAAACTGACAAGAGAACAAAGAAATTAACTGATTCAACTGTACTTATCAAACGAGGGTCTTCAAGTCTCATTCCATTTAAATTAGATTCTGATCATTGGAATTTATTCAAAGATATAATCAATGACATTTTGTATCAAAACTTTTGTCTTTTTGTTCCTAACCTTTGATAGACTTCCTCACTGCAAATCTTCAAACTGTATGTATGTCGAGCTCTGATGCTCCTCACTTGACTGTTGTGATATGAATCTGTGCAGAGGGAAGTGGAGTGTACTACACATTGCTACACATTGGTGTGTTATACTAACCCCACACCAAATGTAATCTCATGTTCTGTCTGAGCACAGTTTAGACTAAGGTCATTTGGATGAAAGCATCAACATTCATTCCTGGCCATTAAAGTAACAGTTTTATAAAACAGTTAACAACAACTCAAGTTCCTCTTACTAGCTTTCACAAGCTAGATAGACAAACCACTTTACAATTCACCTCTCACTCACTTACTGATGGCGGTGGAGCTGCTGGTCCTGGTCTGACCGTCAGGAGTAACTCCCTATGCGGGATGGTTGTGGTTTTATAATCCTGACTCTGGCCCATGTGACAACCTACAGGACTGAAAAATGAAGCCTACACTGAAGTGCCAAAAACTGCAGTTCCTCAAATGACCACTTGAGGCTGACTTCAAACACGAGTCAATCCCCAAGGACTCCCATTTTAACATGTCCATCTCTACAGCAGAAATAAACATGTTTACAGCCTGGTACAAAAAACAGTTTTGGTCTCTATAAGTAATATCTGATCTTGCAGTGCAGTATCCACTTGTAGTGACTACAACATTATTCAAATTTCTGTTTAATACAGAAACAGTTAGTTCAGGCACATTTATTTACATTTAATCAAAACCACCATCTCCCCCTATCCAAAGTGCTTTTGCCTCAACCACAGGTGCAGCTCCGTCTCAGTGTCCGGTGTGATAGTTGGGAACTTTGTACATCTTCCATCCACCATGACCACTTCCTGGGTACTCCGCTGCTGTTAGTTCATTCATTCAAAAAAAAAAAATCAGAAAATTACACCTGGTCCTGACACGGTTTCTAACTCAGTTCAGTTTCTGATAATGAACACACACATGAGGAGATGTGTTTGTGTGTTTATACAATGAAGCTTTGGTGCACCATGTTGGCAGCAGTCTGGCAGAGTGTGTGCTCTTTACCCTGCAGTCTGTGTGTGTGTGTGTGTGTGTGTGTGTGTGTGTGTGTGTGTGTGTGTGTGTGTGTGTGTGTGTGTGTGTGTGTGTGTGTGTGTGCGTGCGTGCGTGCATCCATGTGCGTGTGAGAGATAGTAATAGATCATATTTCCCATGGTGTCATTCACCAGCCATGTTCCATTAATCTCCCATACACTCATATTGCCTATGATAGCACTATCATTCATTCACACACCCCCGGTCTGAGATCATGTATGTGTGTGTGTGTGTGTGTGTGTGTGTGTGTGTGTGTGTGTCCAACGTGCTGACGTGGGGTCATCTATCTCTCTCACTCAAGTGTATAAGTTGCAAAACACTTTCTGGGTTTTGCAACTTATACTCTCTCAGTTGAGTAGAACACTGCTCCCTCTGTTTCTGTCAGGTGGAGGTTCCCTATAAATGAAAAAAAAAGTTTTGTTCATATTCAGTGTCAGTCACCAAAATGCATTTTGTGCGTCTTTGAGGTCTGGCAAACTTGTCAAGTGTATTTCCTTCCTCGTAAAACACAGATTTTTGCATTGTTTTTCATTGTTTACAGCCGTGTTTACCTGCTAACAGTCGTCTTCTTCACTGCCTTGGTTAGCACATCGCTCCCTGTTGACCAGGACTGTGCACTGTGTGGCTGCACGAGCATGTGTGTCTTTGTTCACCTGCACAAGATAAACAATAACAGGGACCCACTCAGCATAAAGCAGCTCCATAGCGCCACCAGAAGTCAAACACTCCACAGGGAACCTTCAACACACACCACAAGTTCACTTACATTTCTGCACACAAGCAAACCAACAAAAACATGGCAGCAAACTGTAAAATTAGCAGTTTTACTAGCATATTTTGAGACTGTCATTCACTGTTTGAGAGGTGTTGTGCCATGCATCATGCACATTTGTCAAACCAATCAGTTAATCCTTATTTAGAGCCTTAACCTTGACTCAAAGTTTGTCCAAAGCCTGTTCTGCCAATAGAAAATAAAACTTACCTTTGTGTGGCTTCTCAAACCTTTGAGTGCAGCTGTAACGCCTCTTTGCTGCCTTTTGTGACCAACTGGGGAAAATACTCTGAGGTTTTCAAAGACAGTTCTTTAGCAATCACCAGAGCCCTTATACTTTATTGGACATGTTTTCAACTCACTATGTTTCACAAATACACGAGAAAAGGCTTAAAGGATAAGGATTGACTGGTTGGTTTGACAAATATGTTTTATAATGAGCGCTTCCATATACTGTACATTTCAGTGATAAGCCACTGGGACTACAGCTGTACATGAGTACTTTATACATAGGAAAATAATGACCTGTAACTTGTGGCAAAGCCACACTGTTAAAGTGAGATTAGTAAAAACACATTCTTCCTCTTACAAATAAAAATGTTTATTTCACAAGCAATAAATACACTCAATTCAAAATGCTTAAGTTAGCACACTCAAAGGTTTTTTCTGCTACAACCTCACTTGGTCTGACCTGACCGAAATCTACAATCATTAGCTAATATTAATAAAGTAAGTAGTAAATATAGATATTACTGTGTGACCAACCTTAGTGTTTCAGTTTAATGACTTTACAATTCTTCTCTACTCAGACTCTTTAACTTCTCCCACAGTTGTCACTTGTGGCCACAGGGGCTCCAGTTCAGTAAAAGTTGCATAGACCTGCTTTAAAGCTTGATTTAGGACAGTGACAAGTTAGCAAACCATGTTCCTATTTTACTTAGAGCAGGTACAGAGCAACTTGGCCGGTTCAGACACCTGTCTGATATCCATTCTTGTTTTGGTCTGCCAGCTTTACACTGAAACATCTGGCTCTCTTCGGCTCTGCTAAGTGTTTGACTTTGACTCGATGGGTCGATGAATCAAAGCGAAGACTGAGCTGCTGGAGCTGCTCAGGGCCAAAGAGTGGTTTATTAATACACAGTTAAACTGGCGTTTCTAGTACAGAGAATCATTTCAGTCAGTGTTGACATCAAAATACTGCGTCATTGAGCTTCAATGAAATGTCTGTGGAATTCATCCAATCTTTCACCCCCGACCTTCTCGTTAACGAGGACAAGTCCAAAGAGAATTGTTTCATGAGCAGACGAAGCAAACAAACATTAATTATTAGCTCCTAATTGATTGGCTCTTGACAGCCAGCTGGTTGTCAAGTGAACATGTCTCACGTGTGTGTGTGTGTCATTGAGTCAGTTGAAGTAAGTGTGTTTTATTAGCAGGAAGATTCAGCAGACTATTAGCAAAGCATCTAAATTCAGCTGCGATTCATCAAATGAAAAGTCATCAAATGAAAAGTCAATCTCAGTAGTTCTGCCTGTGTGTGTGTGTGTGTGTGTGTGTGTGTGTGTGTGTGTGTGTGTGTGTGTGTGTGTGTGTGTGTGTGTGTGTGTTTGTGTTTCTGCCAGCCTGTGTGTGTGTCTGTGCGAGCAAATGAGTTTTAGTCACCGATTTAGAAAATTTGCCAATTTGAAGGTAATCCAACTTTTCTTTTTTAAATTTCCTGAAGTCAAATCATTGCAGATTCACTTTGTTTACTTAGACGTGAGCAAACCAGTTTGTGAAAAGCAACGACGAAAATGAATCCAAAGCAAACTGAGCATCAATGATTCAGTCTTCTAACCTTGACTTATTGGAGGAAGTGGGTGATTATTTTGTTTTCACTTTACCATTAGTTCTTCCTCTTATTGTGGCCTTTCTGTCTCTCTCTGCCTGTAGACATGTATCGCCTGGAGTTGGCTGGTGGTCTCGGGGTCATATTGCTGCTTCTGGGAGTCCTAACGGCACTTTACAAGTGCTACAACTTGGAGATCATGCTCTGCTACAGGAGGCACTTTGGGAGTGATGAAACTGAAGATGGTAAGCCTCTCTGAGTGCTCAGTGTCACTTAGGGACACACACACAATTCAGGCACTAAATGAATGCATGTGTCTTTGAGTGAAAAGTCATTGGCAAGTTTAAACATGTTGATAAAAAGCACAACATTTACACTTGATTAAGTCTTCACTGAAGTCAAAGGAAGCAATTGACGAAAAAAAAAGCACCAAAGTGAATAAATGTTTGTTTTTTTCAGTTGTTTGGTTTGTAATTTTGTAATCGTTGGCTGAGTAATGATGATCTTTCTTTTTAAAGCCCCTTTGAAAAGTTACATTTGCAAAGCAATATAAGCAGATGCATTATAGCTATAGAAAAAGATAGTAGAAATAAATTCACACAGAAGTAAAGTTGCTGTATTAACTGAAAGTATTGATTTCAACTTAAAGTCCACCTGATTTTCTTGACAGGGTATTACCAAGCCCTGGCTCCCCCCGAAGATGAATCACTGATTTTCTTTAGTCTCACAAAGAGCAGATGAAGAACTGATCAAAACGTGTCTTCATTCAGGAAGTTAGCAGGTTTTGATGAACTGCTCACAGCGAGACGACAAACATTTATCCTGTGTTGATGACTGTTTAAAAGGAACTATACAGTAATATTATAATACATGTAACATATAAAACATGTGAGAGGAGGTCAGAGGTCTAACTGGGTTTTAAAGGTGATCAGCAAAAGTATTTTCTGTAATGTAAATATAATCAGATGTGGGATGCAAGATCTTAAAATCTGTTAAACTGACGTCCCCTGTACTTCTGTTGTCTCACTCTGTCTCGTGCCTCTCTCTTCACAGATAATAAGGAGTACGATGCCTACCTGTCCTATACTAAAGTGGACCTGGACTCTCTGGGCAGGTGAGCTACCTCAGTGCACATACACACGTACACACATGCACACACACATGTTAAACCAAGTTGTTTTTCATTTTAACAACACTGACTCTCAAGCTCGCAACTATCAGGGACTTTAGCACAGAAGAAGAACTTGCCCAGCTTGATCATGTGTGTTGAATATTTGCAGTGAGCACTTCCTGCTCCCAGTTCTCAGACATAAAACTGACTTAGCAAAGAAAAGTGGTAAATGTTGTATTAATATGTAACAACCTCAATTTCTTTAAGGAAAAGCTACAGCTTTTAGTAAATGTCGTGGTTGACTTTCTGATACCACGGCCATGTCCGCGTATGAAGCGCAGAGCCCGAGTCATGACTTTGCATAAAGTAAATGGCTTGCCTGGTGACAAAATCTGCCTCCCATCACCTCTAAATGAACCACATCCTGGCTGCAGCTCCAAACTGAATGAGGAAAACCTGCTATCAATCTTAATCTCACTCTGGAAAAGGAAGTCAATAAGTGTCTTTCCCAAAAACCAAACTAAACTAAGCTAAGCTAACCATGCTAACTGTAACTAATTACTTCCCACAGCTGCTTCACAGTAAAAGTCATCTTTGTTGTTCGTGAAGCATTGTCACAGTAACAAAAACGGCGAATCACATCAGGCTTAATGATGTCACCTCATGTGCACCCATACTTTCATATTAACACTTTCATTTCATTTCCGCCCGTTATTAACTGATGATTTTGAATCAGGAGCCATATTTGTCGTTCTCTCCTCTCGCAGGACGAGCAGCGATGAGGAGACGTTTGCGTTGGAGATCCTGCCAGATGTTCTGGAGAAACATTACGGATACAAGCTGTTTATACCAGACAGAGATCTAATACCCAGCAGTAGTAAGTATCCATCTATATATCTATCTACCTTACCTGTGCACGCACGCACACACACACGCACACACACACACACAAGCTCTGGGCCACTGTAGCCCCCAATACCCAGAATTCATCACTCTGTCAGAATAAATAAGAATGAATGCGGATCTTCATCATAGCACACTCACAAACAGACACACATATGTCTGTGTGTGCTCTCAGCTGCACATAACGTGTGCACATCCAGCCACATACACACACCGATACACAACACAACAATGTCACTCTGCTTTAGGCAATGAGTCTCACAAACTCATGTTCTCACTTTTTTAAGAAACAAACAAGTAAATAGTTTTTCTCAACCTAGCTCATGTCGAGCTCTCACTTAAACACCCAGAGATGTCCACGCATAATGTACAGGACACATAGAGAGCAAACAGCACACACTCACACACACACACACACACACACACACACACACACACACACACACACACAAGCACACACACACCGTCTGCCATGATTTCTGGGGTTATGTGTCACTCTCTGTCCAACTGGAGTTATTGCTTTGTCTGTGAATGTTCTGACCTCACACACACAAACACACACACAAAAACAGGTGCACATAGACACACCGTTCTACAGACACAAGGGGACAACCATAACTCTTACAGCCATACACATGCAGGCACACACCGTCCATCTGTCTTTCTATCTATCCCCCAATTATCTAACTAACACTAATAACATAATTTTTAATGAAAGTACTATTGGAACCGTGGGTGAAAGATTACTTGTCTGAAAAGTCGTCCTTCCTGGTCAGTCTGAAAACATGTCTGTTTTTCTCCATCCTCAAATTGACAATTTGAGGACAGTGTGTGGATTTATTTGCTGCTGCTGCCATCCACATACGCTCAAAAATCGCAAATGTAGATGCTCACAATATGTACACTGAACGCTGCAAAATTGTTTAATGATGAAAAATTTCAAGACAGTGTTGAGGGCAGTGGGGCTGTAAACGTGGAAGAAATATGGAATAAAACTGCAGATACAATGTAATATACAGATTTGTCAATATCCTCAGCGGACACACACACACATCCATCCATCATTGTTGGGCTCATCTCCTGCCTTGCCAGCTGCAGGGACAGTGACTGGAGGATTTAGTTTGAAACATAGTGTGTGTGGGGATGTTTATGTGATAAACACCCCCACACACACATTTAAGATTCTCCCAGACACATTCTTGCACTCTCATTCAATGTCAACACACAACATAGAATATGGAAAGAAATCCAGAGGAACAAACTTTTTTTTCACAAAAGCCGATGAAAGAACAGTTCAATGAGAGAGAATAATTTCAGTTACAGGAGCAAATGGAAGTGACATTAGCCCAGTGACATAATGACTTCAGCTCTCTATTTACCAAACGCAGTGGTGCCCTGATTAAATGCACAGTATGTAACTTCTACCACTAGGGGTCTCTCAGTCACAACAATAACAAAAGATTATCCACAGTCGTCTCTTCCTCTCCAAAACAAACAGTCCAGGTGATTTTAACCAGTAAAAACACTGAATAAAGCAGTTTCACATTTAAAGTCAGTGCTTCGCCAATGCTGTACGGCAGACATGGGACCTCAGAGAGGGTCTGGGAGCTAAGGGTGCTGCTAACCTTTGTTTTGATTGTTTCTCTGATAACTTATGAACCAGGCATTCAGGATGTTTTTACCGGCAGCTGAATTATCCACAGAGGTGTCCTCCTCTCCAAAACAAATGGAAGGGAATTAACACCAGTAGAAAAACAAATAAAGCCATTTGACTTTAAAAATCTGTGATGCACCTACGTAATTCAGGAGACACATGAGCGGCTGGGAGCTGAGCTGCCTCACATTTGCCTGGCTTTTTTCTCTGATAACTTAAGATCCTGACGTCCGATAACTAAAATCCTTCATCCAGTCAAAATATATAGTAGAAAACGACCAAGGTATATAAAATGTGTGTGACTTAAAACTGGATAAAAGTCAGTTTTAGCTTCTAGCAGGCAACCACAACACCAACGCATGCACATAGGGGATACGATGTCATTGGCCGGCGACCAAATAGCACGGACCGTTACAATGATTAAAATCACAGATTTCTCTGGTTTGAAAATTGCTGGAAACATTTGGGATAATGTAAGTGAAGAACTCCAAAAAGATCAAATTTTTAGACATTCTAATTGGGAAAAGTTACATATTATAACTTTAAGCCAAACAGTCTAGTTTTGGATGGAGTGGCACAGATCATTTCCTGATGTTCCACCAAAATCTGATTGATATCATCTGAGATATTAACAATTAAGTTTATTTTTCATCTGGACTTTACAGATACTGTATATCCACCATTTGTTGAAATGGTATTGGTTACAAATGCTATTTATGATACTATTTATTAGGTAAAGTGGCTATGTGCTTCAGGGAACTGAGGTAATATACTGTACCTGCTCAGTTCTTTAAAAAACATTATAAAACACATCAATAGTCTGTGAGGTCCCTGGTTAATTCCACTGAAATATCAAAGTAATGCAACAAATGAAATACCAAGCCATTATCCCCTGTGTATCAACATTTTGTCAACATGATGTTTTTCAACTTGTCCTAAAAACTTCTGAAAAGAAGGTAGTTGCTAAAATAACTTTATAACATGGCTAGAAAATAACAAACTAATGTGTGTTTTCTGCATTATTTAACATTTTCTGCTAAAATACATAAATAAATTTACTTAAATATGGTTCATAATGAATCAGCATGCCTTACATACACTGCCGTTGGCCAAAATTATGCCTCAGCTCCCACACACACAACATCACATCCTGACAGCAGATGAAAAAGTCACATTTCCTCCCAAATTGAGGGTTCCTCTCTGTGCCCCGAAAACATCCCAAAGACAAATGTCCACTGAGCATACCTGCACACATAACTCTGTCTAAGCTGCATATGAACTAAAGGTTACATAGTGTGGAGAGCAGACTCACTGAGAGAATCACGGAGACAGAGCGAGGTGCCTTTTCATTGCTTACCAAAGCCATTGACAGAGCAACATGGCGATGCGACCTAAAATACGCCATTCAATTATCCACTCCATTAGCCCTCCGAAATGAACAAGAGAGCAGGAAATAAACAACGGGAAGAGAAAGAGGTGGGGACGGGGTCATTGGTTTGTGTTATTTTATTAATTGATTTACATAATCCTCAGAAACAGAGAGCGGGAAGGGGAAGTGGGGAGCAGGAGGGAGGAGGGGAGGTTAGTTGTGAGGAGAGAAGAGGGGGACAGATAAAGAGAGGAAAGCAAAGGCAACCCATAGAAGAGAGAGAAAGGGACTGAATTTTGGGATGTTCTGTACTATTTGTGCCTCTCAAATTGAGCGTGAAATTGCAATGTGTTGTTGGAGAGTCTGTCATTAATTTAGTTAGCAAGTGAAGAGATGGTGAAGGAAAGAGACACACAGAGGGAGGGAATCCGTTGTTCACAGAGCAAATTTAAGAAATAATGAGCACTTTCAGTTATACATGTTGCAGAAAACACTGAGAATGTCACAAATAAATAATTAGAAATGGAACATTTTGGGAAAATAAGTTAACACTGGGCCTGGCACCAAACAATGGCACCTCAGTGAGGGTAAAAAAAGAGCATTTAAAGACTTCTGCAAGTATTGCATTGAGCTCTATATTGACTCATATTTATATTGACACATAAAGTGGCTCCACCTCAGATTTGTTCACTTTTCACATTACATCACCTGCCCATCCCCCTCTTCAAGTTCACATTTCCTCTCTGAGATATAAGTAAAAGCTGATGGTGGTGTATCAGCACAAGTCTGATCCCCATTTAAGAACCGACTCCGCTGTGCTGTGTCAGAGCCAAAAACCTTGCACCAGCATTTCTGTCACTCCACTGTATACTCCTGTCAGTCTTTCCTGTCATTTTATGAACAAGATGACTTGAAGGCTGCAGCCAGCAAGAGGAGGGCAGATACTATATAAGGAGGTTTACCTTACATACTCTAATATTAGATGCATTTTTTTTCCTGCCTCTTCTTTTTGAAGCTGTTGTAGCTTTTCTATACTATAAATAAAACCTCTCAAAAATCTCTCATAATTGTCATTTGCACAAATACATGACCATTACAGGAACAGTTCAATATACTTAGAAAATACACATATTTGCTTTCTATCCAAGAGCTAGATGAGAAGACTGTTACCACTCTCATATCTGTATATTAAGTATGAAACAAGTGAAGGAGGTGGTTAGCTTAGCATAAAGACTAGAAGTAGGTAGAAACAGCTAGCCTGACTCTCCTCTCTAACCTGACATACAAGATGGTTTGCTACTCAGAACCATGTGGCAAGGCTTCGTTGGAAACAGGAGACAACTTCCAGGGCTGAAAAATGAAGCCAACACTAAAGTGCCAAAAACTGTAGTTCCTTGAATGCCCACTTGAGTCTGGCTCCAAACATGAGTCATTCCCCATAGACCCATGTTAAAATGCCCAACTTTACAGCAGAAATAAACATGTTTACAGCCTGGTACAAAAAACAGTTTTGGTCTCTATAGCTAATTTTATAACTACTGTACGGGGGGGTGAATTTTTATATAACTCACCTGTTTACATATATTAAGCCTTAAAGATCTGCATAATTGAGGGCGTGGCAGCTTTGAGTGACAGGTGGGGGAGCATATGCTTGCCACAAACTGGCATGTACCAAAGTCTCAACTCACCACAAGCCCCACCTCTTTGCCCACTTTTGGATTAGCTGGGAGTTAGGCAGAGTCAGGTACTGCCAAGATGGCGACGGCGAGGAAGCCCACTCTGAGCTTCAAAACTGTTCTTCAGAAACCTATAGGTAACATCACAGAGGCTACATCCATCTTTACATACAGTCTACGGTTAGAAACTGTTTGGAAAACAACAGGCGTTCCCAAAAAGTACTTGACAGGTGATAGGATGAACGGTCTATCTATCAGCGTGTATAACAGGCTAGCGTCAACCAATCAGATTCTGCATCCTTCCCATTTTTTTCACTACCACCGGATCCAGTTTGGAAATCATACTCTTACTGAAGCCATTTGTGAGAAAAAGGAAAAGCCTTCAGCCTCTCAGCTCTTTGAAATACTCTCCAGTTCTGATATAACTGATGCTGTAGTAGCTTGTACACTAACCTCTTTCACCTAAGACATCTGTAGCTGCCAGTAGCTCCTCCCTCACAGGATGCTGATTGGCCAGAACAACTGTGGTTTGACAACTAGCAAATATCTTGGATATTGGCAAGATGGATTCTGGCTTATGAGAAATCCAGCTGCTTCGAGAGGTTACTGACTCTCCCCAAAGTTAAAAATAGCCTAAACTACTGAACAAATGAACATGATTAAGCATATTTCCCAAAACATTGAGCTAGTCCCACGAAGGACCACAAAGCTTTTTTTTTTAGCTGTTTGTTAAATGTGTTTATTGCTTTTTGTGTATTTTAGAGCATTTTGGAAAGAGGTGTGACAGAGAGTTGCACAGGAGGATTTTTTAGAAACAATAACATGAGACCTGATACTTGAACATGATAAGATATCAACCTCAGATCTGCGCATTAAATAAAGAGCTTAAAAGTCAAGATGTGTTTAGGCTATAAAAACAGGAGGCAGGGAGAACCAGTGAGCTTGCTTGGCTCTGTCCAAAGTTGCCTAATTTACATGAGATAAAAAAAAAACTAAGCACCTGTGTGAAAACACTTCATGCCTATTCAGTCCACTGCACACAGCTGTAGTCGCAGGAAATAGTTGAAGCACGTAATTCATGAAAAAGATAACCACAATTTATGTACAAGTTAAAGATATGTGACTCAGGGTGTTACTTGTTTTTTTTTAGTTTGAATAAAGCCATGCTAGCTTTTCCCCCCTTTAGCTCCGGTGCTTAGCTAGTGTAGCGTTAACGCCATATTTTAGAATTTACTCTCGTTGAAATGGGGCACCAGTCCTCTGGGAGGACAACAATGAATTATTTCATTGCCAAATTTATCAATCTCATATCGGAAGCCATGACTTCTTGATTCAATGGATCTCCAGTCTCTACGTCAAAAGAATACAGCAGGACAACAACTGGGTGTAAATAAAGGAGTTTATTAACTAAACTACTATCTACAGAGTAAATGCAAGGTGTAATAATCATAAAGATGAAAATAATAATGAAATGAGCAGTGTGATGAGTTGGCAATGGTGGGAGAGGATATGTTATGGCTATACACTATGGCTATACAGCTAATGATACTACATCTACGAATTAGGTTTGATGATTAAATATTGCTATATTTCGACATCAACCCAGTCATGAGCAGAGTGTTAAGACCGGCCTACTGTGAGTTGCGCTGTAGCTGAAGACCCTTGGCTGGTTACTTTTTTTTGTATCAGTCCTGTTTTATCTAACCACAGTGATGTTTACAGTTCTGCCCTATACACTATTGTAAGTATAGAAAAGAGTATTACTGAAAATGATGCTAACACATTCACTTATACCATAGATTCTGGCTGGAACAGTTTATTTTCTTTTATATTTCTAACTAGTAAATTGCAAGACACCAACCACATTTTGTTCTTCACTTCACTCTAATTGACATCCTTCTCTAACTCTCTCTTTTCACTCTGTCACTTACACTTTGTCTCCATGTCTCTCTCTCCCAGCCTATATCGAGGACTTGGCTCGCAGCGTGGAGCAGAGCAGACGTCTCATCATCGTTTTGACCCCAGAGTTTGTCGCCAAAAGAGGGTGGAGTATCTTCCAGATAGAGACACGCCTCCATTCTATGTTGGTCACCGGGGAGATCAAGGTATGAATCACAAAGGAAACAGGAAGTCAGTCTAAAAGATGAGGAAATGTGTGACATCAGCTTTTCCTGGCTTTGAGCAATAAAGAGAATTGCTCTGCTCAGAGATTGTCATATTCCTCTCTTCCCAAACACTTCTGCACCTGCCTTTCTGTGTGTCCAGGTGATCATGATAGAGTGTGCCGACCTGAAGAATGTCATCAACTACCAAGAGGTTGAAGCACTGAAACATACGATCAAGGTATGCAGAGAGAGGGATGAATGGAGGGAGAGAGGAAGGTGATCTGATCAAACACCAGCAGAATAAAACAATTAGAGAATAAAAAAAGAAATCTTTTCACCTCTCTTTTCTTCTCTCCAGGTTTTATCCATCATCAAGTGGAGGGGTCCTAAAAGCAATGAGCTGTCCTCTAAGTTTTGGAAACAGGTGGTCTACGAAATGCCTGCTAAACGCAGAGAGACATTGTCCAGACGCCAGGTATACTGCCATTAACAGAAATCTGAAATCATGTTTTACAGTCTTTCACAATCATCTACACAGTGGCACTGTTTGTATGAGAAAAATACTAAACTTAAACTACCAAAAGAAATCCTACAGTGGAAAAGTGCAAGGGCCACTTTTATTTTTTTTGCTAAACCTAACTGTGACTGTAAGAATAAAATAGCTTTGAAAAACAGATGAATTTGCACATCCTAAGAAATAATGTACTGAAAGCCTTTACCTTCTACTCACAGACCATGCATATGTATAGCTACAGGTGCAATTGGCAGAATAACACTGTCTTCATGGCGTGTCCAGGAGCCGAGGAAAAATACTGTGGAAATTTAGCATATTTACTTATGCTCCCCTGGGCAGCATACATCCACAACAAACAGATGGCCTTTGAAATGCCCGCTAAACACAGGTAATGTATTAAAATTGGAATCACAATAGGGGAAAATGTGCACATGTTTACCATGTGTTAACACCTCAGGTGGTGTATGCCCTGATTAGCAAAGAGATGTTCTCTCGCTGCTCGCTACATGGAAAATAATCATCAAGAAACAAACACAGAGTGAAGCATAGGACTGTAACAGAAAGGATCTTAATATGGCACCTTAACATATGATGTCGTAGAACTGGGACAATGATAATAAGAGTATTTATCACATTCAGACACTGTACATGTGCTCTTATCCTGCTTGTTAACACCAATTGTGTGATTGATTTATTTATTTATTTTTTACATTTGCAGCATCATTTTAATCTTTATGTACAAAACCGAGTTAAACTTTGGAATGTGAACTATTTTGCTTTGCTTCATTAGGCCATTTGAGAATGGTGCCATTCAAACTCACACAGTGCCCAAAAAAACTTACATAAAACAACTTTAAATTCCAGGGCCTTGTGAGTTTAAGTGAATACACAATGACATCCGATAGTCTGCTGTTATTCATGCTTGGAAAGCCTGATATAACACAATGAAGCCAAGAAGAGGTGAGGTGCCTCTTCAATTTATGGGCCAAGGAACACACTTCCTAACCTCTTGAAAAATTGTACAAGAGCACCGAAGAATTCAGGCGATCCATCATGCTCAGCAACACACAATGAATGGCAATCAGGTGCGTTTTGACCCCTCACTGTCGCCAAATGTTTCCGACCTTGTAGGATGACATTTTGTGGACTGCCTGAATCCCTATGACTTTTGTTTACCTGTTTGCTTGGATAATGCACAGTGTCAGTCTACATGAACCAAATACATAAATGCAACTATGTGAAGTTTAGCAAAATAGTTCAGACCAAAGGACACAAACCAGGCTATGATTTCACCCTCTTTACGTATTCGAAACCAATGGCTTTAAGATGTGGCAACTGTTTTAATAACTACTATACATGATTGTACAATAAAACAAAACCTTGTGTTTTTGTTTGGGAGTATTTACAGCCGTAGGACAATGTATGAGATATTGTCTAAAAAGTAAACTACAGTGTCGATGTTAATTGAAATGAAGGAACATGTGACCCAGCACAACAGTGTGGCACACTGTTTTTAATCATTTCTGGAGCTCCATGACACAGAGGATGAAGATATATGAAGGCTTTAGTCTTTTCATGGGATTTGTTGTTAATAAGAAGAACATAAAGTATCGCAAGTCTTATCTTTTCAGATAACCAATGTATCTCAGTACCTTTCCTGCCACAATGGTCATTTCAAAATTGGGATAAAATCTTCTTGACTGCTCAAATCTGCACAATGAAAACTATGTAATCGTGTTTCTGTGGTAATAGGTAATGGACTCCGGTGAACAGGGCCTCTTTGGTGACCTACAGACCACCGTCTCCACCATTGCCATGACAACCACCTCTGCCTCTCTGGCACCCCCTAATGAGAGTCGCCATGGGCATCATCAGGTCAGCTGTTTTATTTCACAGTAATGTTACTGCTTACAAACTTAGTGTTTTTGAAACCATGATGGACAATATTTTACATGTCCTTCCACCCTGACAATGGCCTGTAGCTGTGATCAAGGTTCAAAACAGACTGTCACAAGTTTTTATGGTAGTAGATAGGTATTAGTAGGTAGGGTAGTAAATACATTTAAAAAAAAAACAGCTAATAATCAAAAGTAATTAAAATTCTAACTGTTCTGGAAACACTGTTACTACTACTGGAATATTATAAGAATTGTATAGAGTTCTACAAAGCCAAATAGATGGTTAATAAATTAGTTTCACAAAACATGTCAGTTAAGCACAGAGTTGTTTCACGCAACAAAGGTAACAGGAAAACACCCCCACCACGGTAAGAAGGTAACCAAAATAACCTATTAATTTACTCGATGTCCCAAAATAAGAAGAAAATTTAATGGAATTGTATAGGATAATGGCATTCATTTAAAATGTAATGCAAACAATGATACACATGAGTTAGTTCATTTAAAAGTGCTTTGTACACCGTCCGTATAATTTTAAGAGAGGGCAGGCTGCACATGTGATGTTGCAATGGGTCCACATACAAGCACTATTTGACCATGGGTCTTAGTGCGGCTACAGCTGCTGTGGTGAATTTCCACCACTGTCTGAAACTACATCTAAAAACCCAAATCGGACTACGGAGTTTGTCTCTGGTGGTCAAAATTATAGTTCGCCTAATTATCTTAGTCCAAAGACAAGACTGTTTTCTCCTACTTTAAGCCCTTTCTACAAAAGAGGTGAAGTTTCAGCCTCCTTTATTTTGAACCCTTTATGAATTGGAGTTTCACAGTTATAGACGGACAATTAAAACAACTGATGTGTAAGGTTTAATTTCCTCCTTGAATGATATTGTTGGTGATAAAAAGTTAACAGAAAGTCATGTTTTTCCACCACAGGTTGCCTTGGCAACAGAGATCCCGGACTACAACCAGATGACCTTGCCACTGGGAGGGGGACACACGGCTACAGCTGCCCAAATGAGGCATTTCTGCCGCAGCTACGAGTTCCAGCTTCCCCCACAACCTTCCTCCCTGTCGCCTCCTCTCCCACCTCCCTCCACAGTGCAGTTCTCCACTCTGGGCCCAGGGGGGCGCCATGTCTATTGTAACATCCCCATGACACTGCTGAATGGACAGGTGGGAGAAAAGACAGTGCCACTTACCGTATGTTTTTGTTGTTTTAGTTGGTTTCAAGCATCCAACAGTGCATCCTTTTCTGTTGTTTGTGTGCATGTACTCAGAGTTTAAACACATTAAAAATGGAACCCCTCTTTTCTCCCCAGGGGTTCAGAGCAGTTCACTGGGGAACAAGAGGTCTGTTTGGATAAAAGAAAATGTAGACAGAAAATAGTATCTTCATATTATCCGACATCAAATATTTATTTATTCTAACAGACTGGGAAGTAGTTGTCATATAGAAGTATAGTTGTCATATATGAGGCATGGTGCACTACTGGCATGCAATAGTACTGTATATAATGTAAAATGCAGCACCTGTTTTTTCTCTTTTGAACTGTAGATCTTTTCTAAGACTTGTGCTCTGGGGGAGATTCCTGCTCATCACTGTTGTGCTGTGTGTTTCCCAGGTTCCTCAGAGCAGTACGCTTGGGAAGAAGCCAGAACTCCACCTGAACAGCACCTTCGTACCGCTTACCAGCAGAGAACTAAGCTCTGACATCTGGTAGATGTGCTCAACTGGTACTAGATACAGACCGGTTTACAGACTGCTTTTTCACTGGCTTTGGATGTGAGGTAGACTGGTTGGTCAACTGGTTTTCATTGGGTTTTTGGACTGTGTACAGACTTGGTGTCAGGAGAGACTTGTTGTGGACTCGTTTTGAGCCATTTCATCCCATGCTGTGAGCAACAGACTTCTTAAAGACTGCCTAAGTCTAAGATTCACATTTGTAATGGCTGCAGATTTCTTACAAACAGATGGATTCAGATTATAAAACTGATTGACTCACTGCATTTGGACTTTCCAACTAGTTACAGACTGATAAACTGTGTAGCCGTGACCATTTTAAGGAATGCTATTATACAACGTGACTGGTCAAATGAATTTGACTGGAGAGAGTTTATAGACAGATATGGACATATGGATATAATGAACTGAAAAGGTCCAGGATACTTAAGTGACAATTAAGTATCCACAGACAATAGACCTGTTTGTCGAGCAAGCTACCACATTGGACCTCGGAGCACAATAAACGCAAGTATCTCGTAATCACGGACAACTCGCACACCAGCTGTGAAAACCAGTTGATTTGTCACCTGCTTAACTACTCGGAAATATCGGTCTACTGAAAAGCAAAAAGTAGCGTGAATGCCAGTCAATCTCCTACCTAGGTGAGTTCTCCGAATATCCATCTACCTGTTGACTAGGTGGTTTGTCAGTAAACAAGGCAGATTTCAAGCAATGATTTTGGAATACCAGTCCACCTTAAAACAACAAGTCAACCTCTTGAAATGCAACTCCTGGCTGGCTAGCTAGCTAGCTACCTAGCTACCTGGTTTGGCTTGCAGAAGCTGAAATGGTTGACTTTCTGAGATGGTTGACTGGAAGAAATTCCAGCAAGATAATAAGAAGTGATGCATAAAGCAATGGCTAAAACTCATTTTACTGAGAAAACACAGCTAGCTGGAGTCAGTGGAAGCTAGCTAGTTGTGTAAACTAGTTGACTAAAAGGCTAGTTACTTCTTGAGCTAGGAGGAAGAAAACCAGCCAGCTCATCACCTTGTAACCCAGTTAACAGCAACCAGTCAACTCGTCAAGAGGCGAAGTGGCAAAGAGGTGAACTACCAACTTTTACCACCGAGCTAAAAGCATAAAGGACTTGGCTTTTTCTATTTGCATGACCACCCATTTAGATAAAAAAAATAATCAAATAAACATAGATAAAAGAGTAAATGACACAGTCATTTGTCGCAGCCTCTTTTCATACGGAGGAGAATAAACGTCTTATGTTGATACGGTATATTTGTTTTCTGTCCAGCCATGAAGTATTGATAAAAACTGATAAAGGGAAAAAAGGAGGTGTCCCTCCAAAAACATGTTTATTATTTATTTTGTGTTGTTTCATTAAAAAGTTTATCCTTTTAGAAGTTTGGTGAGAATTTTTACCAGGCTTTGTTTTTTAATATTTGTTTGTTATAATAATCTCTGTACAGCTTCCATAACTTATGCATAGACCTATACATGACAGTGATTTGTTCCCTACATTTTCTGTTAAACACCCACATTAAGTGTGTGACCCAAAGTGTGACCCAGAGCCGCTTTTTGCTTTCATTCTTTTCATCTTTTTGTCGCTGGATGGATGGATGGATGGATGGATGGATGGATGGATGGATGGATGGATAGATGGATGGCAGTACAACACTGCTAACAGACTGATGTTTTAAACCCATCACTCTGGAATCGAGACCACTACCAGTCAGCCAAAGGGGGCTTCACTGCAGAAAAAGCCGGACTCCAAGCTGAAACAGACCACATTCTTCTTTGTGAGCTTTAAAAAAAAAAAACAAGATTATTAACATAATATTTAAGCAAAGTGAATAATGTTTTGAATTTACACAACGGTACTGTCATTGTCTTATTAGAACCAATGAATTCTGGATATTTGAGATTGTTTGATACAATAATTAATTATTTGAGTTGTTATATTCGATGGCAATATACAGTATAGTGGTTGTCTTTTGATTTCTGCTCATTTCTTTGACTATTCTTTGGATATATTGGTTGAAATAATTTAACTGAGAGCAAATAAAAAGTATATGAGTTGTTTTATACACTTTGAATAACTGTCATCTGACACATTCAGCTGTTATGCCTTCTTTCTTCTACTTCCTTCCCACTTTCCCCTTCTCTGTTTTCATTCGCAAGACTTTTTCTTATAATTTCACCTGTCATCTTCCTCTTGTGCCCAGCTACTACACACACTCACACCATTTAGTCCTCACTACTTCCTCTTCTCCCACAGTCATTTAGATTTCTTAATAATTGCCCTGCTCATATTGATGGTTTTGTTAAACTTTCTGTTCAGATTGGGGGAAACAAAACTTTGGCTCTCACGCAATAAAACCAGTTTTACACTTTGCTGGGCTAATCTGAGCTGAACTGAACTGAGGTACAGTGAGTCGAATAGGATTTGAACTGTGTCGAGCTGGGACTGCCAAAAGCTGCAATGTTACATGTGGTGTTAATGCAAAAACATATTTTGCAAAACCTTAATTGCTTCTTTGTTATTAGTTGAGCTAAGGGTAAGACAAAAACATTTAAAAATGTTATTTCTGAAATATTTTACCAGTTTTTAAGTTGTTATGGAGTTAATTCATTGCATACCATATACAGTTATGACCTTGCTATATCCCACAGAGGAATATGTTAACCTCATAACCCCCTGTGCTGTATCACAATTAATGAGTTAAATGAAACATTATGTCTTTCCAATCAATTAAAAACATGATGGCAACAAAGTTACTGTAAGTATGTGGTTCCATAGAAATGAGTTCCAATTCAAATCTATTCAATGAGCAATTATGTGTTACACAAGAAACAGCTTTGCACCAGTGGGTGTGGTATTTCTGGCCTGAAATAGCACTGAAATGTACACAATATGTACATATTTTAAAATAAATGAGGACAACAAGCTAAACACTGCACAGGTAAAACATTGCACTCATCAATAGCCCTTAGGTCTGGGGACCATCAATGTCTGTACAAATCTCATGGCAATCCATCTAAGAGTTGTTGAGATACAGTTAAAGTAAAAAATGTCAACCTCATGGTGGTACTACAGGAAAACGTTTCACATGAGATTATATGAATGTCTATGCACATTTCTTGGAGATCCATCCAACATTTGGGGTGTTTTGGTCTAGACCCAATTGGCAGACAACTGACCAATCGACAATCGATATTGACAGGCAGTCAATCAGGAGCAGGCAGACTAATCCAAAAGGCTACAATAAGGCAAGGTAAACCAAACAGTTTAATCTTGATTTCATCAGACCACAGAATCTTGTTTCTGTGAAGTGTATCTTCCTGTACACAGTCTGAGAGTCTGTTAGCTGCTCTTTTGCAAACTTCAAACAGCTATTGTGTGTCTTTGTCCAAGGAGAGACTTCTGTCTGTCCACTCTGCCATAAAGCCCAGATCGATGGAGTACTGCAGGGATGGATGTCCCTCTGGAAGTTTCTCCCAACTCCACACAGGATCTCTGGAGCTCAGCCACAATGACCATCAGGTTCCTGGTCACATGTCTTTCTTTACTCTTCCCTTCTTCCCTTATTGCTCAGTTTGGCCTGGGCAGCCAGATCAAGGAAGAGTCCTGGTTGTTCCACACTTCTTCCACTGAATAATTATGGAGGCCATTGTACTCTTGGGAACCATCAATGCAGCAGAATTGTGGCTCAACATAATCCATGACTCTGAGCTCCAGGCAGTTTCCCTGCCCTGTGGTTTGGTTTGCTCTGATATGCATTGTCAGCTGTGACAGGTGTGTGCCTTTCCAAATAATGCCCAATTAGTTGAAATGACCACAGGTGGACTCTAATCATGGTGTTGAAACATCTCAAAGATGATCAAGAGAAATGGGACGCACCTGAGCTAAATTTCAAGTATCATAGTGAAGGGTCTGAATACTTCTGTCAATTGGATATTTCACTTTTTCCTTTTTAATAAATTTACAAAAAAAATAAAATTTTCTTTGTCATTATGGGGTAGGGGGCTGGTGAGGGAAAAAAAGATTTTTATTTATTTTATTTTGTTTTTTGCATAACACTGCAACAACAAAATGTGAAAAATGTGAAGGGCTCTGAGCACTTTCCAAATGCACTGTAGCAAAACCTCTACATATGCCTGCATCCTCGACCCAAGTTTGGCCCATATACTTCCACATCTGGGCAGATTCTGGCTGTTATCATCTGGTATTGGCTGACAGCCAGACGATTTTCTAAGTGTTTGCCAGAATTGGTCTAGATGTGGAGGTGGCTTCTGACAGTCATGCTATATTTGGGACAGATTCAGCCACAGAGAAAACATTGCACTCATTGTTGCACAGGAGGGAACTACAGGTACAGCTGTGCTTTTTGGTAATCTACAGCAACTGCAGCAGCACCAGCATGGTCAAATGCTCACAATGAGCAATGCTCACATGGTGGTGCTAAGCAGATACATTGTTTATCATGTTCACTATCTTAGTTTAGCATGTTAGCATGCTAGCAGAGACATGCAGAGAAGAAAGTAGCCACTGGCAGAGAAGACGATAATCACATTAAAAACAAAACCCTTGATACATGGAGATAGTATGGGAGTTGAAAACTTAGAGGCAGATTTCATAACATGTAGCTTTAGTCAGTCACTCATGATCCACACTCAGTGTTAGCGAAGAACCTGTAGTTCATTGCATTTAAAATGAATTGTGGTGGAAATCTGTAAACTGTTTGGTGAGAAAGCTTCAAAGGAGAACGCCTTGTAAGGTTTTGATGTTTATTTGAATCACTCAAGCAAGTGTAAAACAGGCAAAGAACAAGCAAATGGAGTCAAACAAAGTCACAGCAATAGTTTGATCAAACGAGTCAGAGATGTCTCTGGCTCAGGCTGACTAGAACTGAACTGTTCATCACTTTTAAAGAAGCAAACAGTTGTTCTGGATAACTGAGATAAGGGTCTCTCCTAGTTCGTTTAACCCACCCTCTATAGGTACATTGCTCCCTCCGAGAGCGGGCCATGGAATGCAGTCAGAGATAACATTTGGGTGTAACTATAACTACTCTATTCTATATCTAACAATCAACGCTAGTAATAAATAATTTTTCCCCTACATGAATCAGTATATTTATCAGGTATTTTCCAAGGAAATGTATGCTGACCACATTTTCTTTTCAGTAATGCTGGAACACTTCTCAGAATATCCACATCATTCAGATGATGTCACAGATGCATATTTATATCTCAGCTGTGCAGATAAAAAGTGGGAGGAACACAGCAAGATACAAAAACTCCCTGCAGAAGTGCTTAACATGTAAACCACACCTGCATTCTAAACAGAAAACTGGAACATGTAATCAATCTCCAATTCATTAACTGGTATTTTCAATGCAGTAAGTAGAACATGGCTGACTGAATGCATTTATTCAAGTTTATGTTGTGTCTGTCAATGCAGGAAATGTTTCAAGTGTTCAAGGTAATAGTAGAAAGAGCAGTAGAGTGAAGAGTAAACGCAAATATTGAAATCTGCAAAAGGGAGAGAGTGAACAGGACAGGGTGTTGACAGAAAAGAGTGTTGGCATGAATGTGATGGTGTTGCAATAACAACAGGCAAATCAAACTGCATGTTAAGTCATGCTGATTCTGCCACCACTTCAGACAAAATCAGCTAAATCTTGTTGTAAATAATATCCAACACAGGCATTCACATGAATCACAGTACTGTGTGTCTGTCAGGAGGAGGCCTGGTGTGTGTTTCCCACACACAGCGTCACAAACCACAGTGCAGTCTGACAGTTAGATATCCCCATAAACATCCTCATTATTTGCCGCTGTCTGTCTGTTAGCGTGCTGCTAGCTGTTAGTTGTGAAATCAATCTCTTCTCAGCCACGTCTTTAAACATGCAGGAGAAGCTTGTTTCTAAAGGGTACGTTTAGATTTTAATTCTGTTTCTTTAAAATGTGTTCATTTTAACATATGGTAAAACACAACAGTAAACACATGGTAAAGTGAAAGTCTCAATTTGGTTGTTAAACGTGAAAGCTGTTAGAACAGGTCCTGTCTGGTCTTATCAGATCAGTCAGACTAATTGCTGTGGAAACTGAGCTCCTAATACACATTAGAGCTAATGTCTTTATTCGTGTTCGAATGTATCATTTCTGAGTGCGTGGCTGTGATGTTTATTTGAGTGTTCAACCAGAGAAGCAAATAATATTTGGTAGCCTCTGTTTTTTCCTGGTCTCAACTGCAGAGAAAATTGCTACAGTAAAATCAGTACTACTAATAGCTATTTTTAACAGGTTTCCATACAGTACAATATCTGAACTTCTCAAAGTGAAACTGTGGAAACTAGAGTGTCTTTGTCTTTAATCTGATTATGTATCTGATTATATCTTTTTTTATATAATCATATTCTTTTTCTAAATTGATGTTTTTTTTCTTCAATTGGATCTGTACAATTCGATTTAGCATTTGGCACTCAGACATACTATCTCATGCATACATGCAAAAGAAATTACAAATAAATACAGCATATCTGAAAATCACCTAAGATTTCTTTTTTCACTGTGAGCCGAACCAATTGAGCAGCTTGTTTCATTTATTCTCTCTCTGACAAAATCTATGTCTCTACATGCCATTGTTAAAACATGCACAGACATAGCTTTGAAAGTCACATGGGAAATCTTCTTACAGCTTCACAAACCTCTAGAAAAATCTCTCCTCCAAACCCACCACTGTTTAACCATTATTTATTTCCCTGGAAAGTCCCCACTCCAAATGTAATGAAAATTGTATATAATTCATAGTTTTTATTCAATTATTTTCTGTTGTTTCATGTCTTTCCTTCCTTTTTTTCAGTTTCTTATGTCTTTATGTCTACATACAGTCCATCACTGACACAGTAGCGACAGAAAAGTATGAGTGCAGTTAAATCTTCTTCTAGTATACTTGAACTAAATGTATTGATATATTATATTTCTAATCAGAGACTTATTCCTCATCTGTGTTATTTATGTGTGAGAGTTAGTACTGTAAGTTTTAATATCTGTGGGTTTCAACATTGGGAACAGCTGTAGTATTTGGGAGGTCACAGTTGTCAGTTTTCAGGTGTTGACAGTGAGATCATGTTGTGATCAATGCTAAGACTTAAGAATGAGAAGTGAATCCTTGTTTGTTTGTATTTGTAAACCCGATTCTATTTTTAACCTTAAAGCAACTGTGTATGTTTACGGTGTTTGGTTAAAGCAGAACTAGAACCAGACCTTAAACAATACAACAAAAACATATTGTTTCTTCAGTTTAATGTTTAACCGTCACTGTGCAGAATGACTTATGGCCAGACTATGATACCAGAAGACTGTTTTCACATCCGTCTACTGAAGTGGAAAGTCGTAATAAGTAATAATTTGAGTCATAGCCCTTTTGTCATCACTGTTACTACTAATCACTAGGCAGTAATGACGTAAATAAATTAAAATAGGGAAGTGTGTAGGAACGTTAAAACGTAGAGGTTTGGGCAAGATTTGTATAGTCTTACAAAAGTGCACTGATTTCTCATTCAGTCTGTCTATACAGTAGTTTAGGAGATTCCTGATTATGTTGACTGATTGCTTTATATGTACCATGAAGGCTACCTACAGAAGCTTGTAAAGCAATAGACTTCACATCAATGTGTACAGTGTGTTAACATACATCACACTTCTGATGGATGCAGACTTTAATGGAAACTCCTTTACTTGCTGTAAACAGTTATACATAAATCACTACTAATGAAGATTCCCTGCATTACTAGGCAAGGAAGAGGCATTATTAGCAAAGTGCTTCCTGATTCCAATCCCATAATGGATTGTAAAGTGCTTCTGCTGTGCAGTTAATGGGCATTAAAGATGTCCTTTTTCACTTTTGTCTTGGCAGTGAAAAGACTCTATGGACAAGAGCTAGGCCACGGTTATTGGTGCCGCCCTTAATGCTGGGAACAGTAATATGTATTTTCAACATGTCAAGCATCAAGGTATTATTGCCTTTGAACTTTTGGAAGACAACTTCAGTGTCGAGCCAATCTTACAACAATATGACTACTGAAATTGGCAGTGTAAGTATATCTACTGGCCTCTGTGTCCGTGTCTTGAAACAGATGCAGCTATCAAAATGACCGAGGCAAAGACAAATCCACACACGTAATGCATCAGCGCTGTGCTTACCTGTTAATCTGATAATAAGAACAGTCATACATTTCAGATGAATCATCAGAGTAAAGCAGAATTTGTACCTGCTGTAAGGGGCATGCTACTTCTACAGCAGTTACATGCATAGGCTCCAAGGGTACAGGGCTGTGGAAATTAAAAAGACTCTCAGTCTCAAATGGATTACACTGGGATCACTGTTCTGTACGAGTAGATGAATGTAAACACAGAGACCACATAATGAGACACAGCAAAACATTATACGTAATCTGGATGTAACTCGAGTTTTATAAATGTATGTGTTTAAACCATGGTCATAGGACCCCAAATGGGCCTCCTGTGAACCCCTTGCATCTTGTATAAATCAATATTAACATGCTGTTTCTCCTTCTTTTAATACATGATGCTGTTGTCACCAAAAAATGTTTCTAAGTTAGGAGATACCTCTTAATGTCTCTTTCCAGGACAGACTTTAACATTTAGTTGTTGAAATTCAGCTAAAATTGAGACTGAGTGAAATTTATGAATTAGAAAATTATACATAAGGCTAATAAGTTGCTTTTACTGTACTAAAGTGCCTGTACTTAAGTCCATTTTATTAAATGGTGTGTTCAAACAGTTGCATAGTGAATTGTAGGCGCTGCACAATTACAAACAAAGTTGCTGAAAATTCTCAAATGAGGCATGAAGAAATGATTAAAGCTAAAAATGCTTCTGCTGGAGTTGAAAATGTTATAACTTGACCAAAAAAAATGATATCCTGGGCAGTGTTGGACAAGTTACTTGAAAAATATAATGAATTAGCCTACACATTATATTTTAATCATTGAATAAGTAATTACAGTACTCTTTCATGAATTTCCCTCAGGGATAAATAAAGTATCTATCTATCTATCTATCTATCTATCTATCTATCTATCTATCTATCTATCTATCTATCTATCTATCTATCTATCTATCTATCTACTAATTACTCAGCAAGAGTAATAAATTACATACCTTGTTACTTAATTATCTCAGAATAGCTCCACTAAACAACTCCAAATTCTCTTAACTCAAGCCACTTATTCTGCATTTAACACAAATAAAATAAGACATTGTATCTAACAAGCAGCCAGTTTGGAGATATTAAATGACCAGCAACACCTAACTTATCGTTACCTACGCTAACATTTAGTTTAACATTAGAGCTAACTTAGAGCAGCTAATCTTCCTTTAGCTCTACCTACATTTAGATAGGTGTAAGTGCTATCCTCATAGTGAATGAGGTTCACACGTACCCCAAGTCTGAACAAAACCAGTTGTTCCCTAAACGTAGCCTTACTAGTTAATAATGCCAAGTAAGCAAGCTAAATATAGCAATTCAAAAATTCACTTTGTCTGAACACATCGTAATAGATCGCCACTTTTCACTGTGTAGCTAACATTAGAGTAGGCTATAGAAAAAAAAGGTAGTCTTAACCCAGCACTAATGAGGTGCAACACTCAAAAACACCAACCTCCTCTGCTTCACAGTACTTTGTGGCATACCCGCACAACTACACTTTCAGATTGGATGAACCAATCAGATGTCAGCAGGAAAGCCCATTCTTGGTTCTTATGATCCCAGTCGCAATTCACAACAGGGAGGCCCGTGACATAATTCGTAACACTTGGGCCAAAGAAACTACAGTGCTGGGCAAAGTTGTCAGTCACTTCTTCCTGCTGGGAGTGTCCAGTGAGGGAGATAAGCTCCTGGATGAGCAAGTGAGTATATTCATTTTTTAAATTACTGACTTCTTTTTCAGTATCCCTTTCTACTATCATTCAACAAACATGAGAGAAAAAAAATGTTCCAGGGGTTCATTGGGGGAAATCAAAATGCATTTCTGTTCTTCCTTTAGTTAAGTCTTACCACTGTCACCAAACCTGTTTGTAGCAGCAGCTGTTTTCAGTAAAAAAAAAAAAAAAGCTCTGATAAACACACAGTACACTACCTGCCCAGCACATACAGCAGACAAAGTTACTAGATGGTGAACACAGTCGAGCATGTATCAGTAATGAGCCAGATATTTCAGATATAGGAGAGTGGATTTGACTTACATTTGCCAGGTGGTCAGAAACCCGACTCAAAATGAACACTAATGTTGTTCCATATCTGCTGAATGTGGAAATAACCAAGTGGTTGCTAATTTGTTTCCACTAGAAACTAAACTAAGCCTCCTACCTGTCTTTCTTTAGGTGTTACAGGAAAGCCGGAGACATAAAGACATTCTCCAGAGTAGCTTTGTGGACAGCTACAATAACCTCACCATTAAAACCATGGTCATGTTTGAATGGCTCAGCTCTCATTGCCCCAACACCTCCTACGCCATGAAGGTCGACTCGGACATGTTCCTTAATGTCCAGAAGCTTGTTGACATGCTTTTGAAAGCCCCCCAACATCTCTACTTGACAGGACTGGTGGCAAGGTATGCTGCTGTTCTTCGAGACCAGACCTCAAAGTGGTTTCTGCCTGTTTCTGCCTTCCCCGAGCCAACCTACCCACCGTACGCCCTGGGACTGGGCTATGTGTTCTCACTGGATTTGCCCCAAAAGATACTGGAGGCATCTTTGCATGTTAAAGCTATTTACATTGAAGATGTCTATGTGGGACTGTGTTTGAGACATATTGGAATCGCACCAACAGATCCTCCTCACAGTGGCTTGTTTATGGCAATGATGCCTTTGTCGACAAGCAGCTGTTACTGGACCTCTGTCATTACAACAATTCTGGGGAGCTCTCAGCAGCTTCTGGACGTATGGCGAATGTATGAAACTCAAACACAAAGTGACTGTTAATCAATTCTGCCCGTGCCTTCTTTTAAACCGTTTAAAAGCTGCACCTTGTAAATGCATAACCCCTTTGCACAATACAGCAGTTACATCATAACCCTAAATTCATCTTAAGTTACTGTCGTCATGATATTTTTTCTCTGTGACGTATGGAATCAACTTTTGATACTAAGATAGAGGTTGTGAGACAGATATGCATTTTGACGGTAAGGAAAATGTGTCATATTTTAGTTGATTGCAAAGATTGCACAAATGGTTGTAAATATATTGATGTAATTAAAATATTTTAGGATGATATTTACAGTTGCTCTTGAGCTTACATGCCCAGGACACAAAGTGTGACTCTCACTAAAAGAAGTTACTGTATATTAACCTGCACAAACACAAAGAAGTAGCAGGCTGAATAGTTACCACACTGTAGAACAATGGAGCTGTCTGCATTCAAAGCCCCTACCAGTATAACATTTTAATTCCGTCTTCAAAGTAACTTTAATGGCATGAAGACAGTGGAAATTTGTTTTTACAGGGGTACAAAGAATAGTCATACACAAAGTGTGACTGTCCTTCACCACAGAAACCTAACTTAGAAAAGAAAGATGTTTATCTTACAAGCACACCTGCATACAACCACAAACTTTGCAGCTCTCACGGTATACTGCAAAGCAGTATCTGTAGTTACTGCAGACCTGCAACAACCTACATATCCACAACAGGAATTAAATATACTGCCAGGAGTAACAGATTCACAGTAGTCTGCAGCTATATGTATTTCTTTTATTAGAGTTGTAACCAAACTATTCACCAGCAAAATGATTTCTCCATACATTCAGTGGTGCCCTCAGCAGTAAACACAAAAAACATGCAAACCTCACTGAGCTTGATGTAGCAAGCAAATAATTTCTACATATGATGTTCAACTAACTGCTTCAGTTGGTTATCACAGTTTCATCTTAAGCTATTCATGTGAATAGGAAGTGAAGAGAGACTGCGTCACAGAAGCCTTTGACAGCACATGTACACATTAAGATAAGTTTTGGAACTGAAGAATATTAGACAAACGTCACATACTGTAGCTTTAACAAGCAGCATTAAATAATTTACTTTTAGTATGAGTTACTATTTAAGGAAGCTACAATCCTCGGTGAAGCTGATGAGGGCAAAATTCAAGCATAAGTACTTCCCCTCTTGTGCTTCTCTGCTCTTTGAATGATCCTTTTACCAATACATATATTTTTTCTTGTTGGAGATTATGTATTCTATCCGTTCATATGAAGTACAGTGAGTTGAATTGTATTGTGAAACGATAGCATGTTTAATCATATTGAAATCATTGCTTCAGTAGATTTCTACCTGTTATCTCTTCCTCACTCCTTTTTGATCTCTCAACTGATACACATGACATAAAATGATTTGCATTTTTTCTTTTCTTTTTCACACCCAAACATACACATCTTTAAAAACCACTTCCTGTCTGCCTCTGCCTTTATACGGAAGTGAAAGTAGCCCCGTCTAACACTTCTGGTGGGGGTTTCACCTCACATACAGAGCAATGTCACCCATGAGCTTGGTAATATGCAAACAAAAGCAACAGCGCTCTCATGTGGTAAGAGAGCAGAAAAAGGGAAAGGAGAGTAGTGTGGTAGGAAATGAGAGAAATAAAATAAAGTGCTAATTAAGTTTTGATAACTTTTCATACAGCAATTCCATTTATAATTCCTATGTGACTCTACATTACATCCCAACTTAAAATCCTGTCACATGTTTTTTTTTTTTTTTTTATATATATCAGGGCATCTGTATCTTTTAAAAGTTTGTGAGCCGGTGTCTGAGGCTCTTCCATGAGAAAAAGGCCGATAAGGAGACACTGAGGGAGACAGAGACAGATAAAAAGATGTGCTCAGCCAGCCTATTAGAATCACTACAGTATGCCTCTGCAGGATCTTTTTCTCTATGTGTTTGTGTGTATGTGTGCTTATTCTTATATTTTTATCCTCAGATGGATGAAAAAAATGTCCAATGTGAGGACATGCTGTTCTAGCAGCTAACTATATTGATGGGTCCCAGGCTAAACACTTGTTGTTCTTGAGTGACCTCAACCAACTCGATCACCAATACCTGCAGCAAGCTAAACTTTGACTTCTATACTGCTTCTGTCTCTAACCCCTCTGTAACCACTTTAATGTCAGGTGGGTTGGAGGGTCTGAGTTGGCTAAGTGTCTGACAATGGAGGACCAAATGGCAAATTTTGGGGATGGGGTAGCTGCACTCGAACTTGGTCTTTCTTTGGCCCAGTGTCAGCCCCCTGAATCTGACCAAGGAACTTGGCCTGATTGTGAAATGTCATGAATCACAAGTTCAGGAGAGGTCAAACAACTAGACCATGCTAGATATGGGCCGCTTAGTTTCAACATTTCCTGTTACTAATTTCTAAGATTGTCTTTTGAGAACTGCAGGCTGTGTGGAATTGAGAGAGGTCTTTTCCAGGATGACAACACCTGGGATAATAGAGTTAATCTTGGGGCACCAGATGGTTTGCTGACCATGAAGATGATATGACTCATAGGCTGTGGCAATTAAACACAGAGATTTTGGACTGATGTTTCTACCACCTTCAGAATATACATTTATTTCAGGGATGAATATGTCAATAGAAGCTGCTCTGGAGGCTCGTGGTGTCTCGAACACCTCAGTAAGCCTCTTTATATAGGTTTTTCCTTTAATTTGTCACCTGTCTGTAACCAGTTGACTAACTAGCATTTTTAACCATTGTTTTTAAACCATGTTCATTGTGACTGTGTCTTCTTTATATCTTGAATAAGAAATTTGTCATCATGTATAGGTTAGAATAAAAAGTTTAAATATTTGAGGCTTTGATGTGCCTGACAAAATAAGAAATCCCCTCCCTTCTCTTTGCTTCTGAGGAACTTACAGTGATACAACTCTTATCACTGTATACTGTGTGTGTATTCGTGTATGTATGTGTGTGCATGTATGCATGCAAGTGTCCTGAGGAAATGGTTGAAATAAGTGGAATATCAACTTCCTCTTGACACAGACACAGAATACCTCGTTACCTGATTGCATATACACAGAAACACATACACACACACACACACACACACACACACACACACACACACACACACAGAAAATGAAATGAGAGACAGACAAACGACATCCATCACTCTGGAATTTTCTTATTCAGTTGTTTCACAGAATGTTGTCTTGTTTAGGTTGGATACAAGTCCAGAAATGTGTGTGTTTGAGTGTATGTGTGTGTACGTGTGTGTGTGTGTGTGTGTGTGTGTGTGTGTGTGCAGGCAGCTGACCCTGGTGTGAACAGGGCCACTGTGTGAGACCACAGAGAGACCATTCTTTGCTGGGACAGAAACACACTCACACACACACACACACAAACACACACACACACACTGCACACTCGTAGCTATCCTCTCTCCCCCCTCTCTCACTCTTTAATTTGTCACAGTCACTCACACACACAAACACACACACAGAGGGTGCAAGAGAGTCACTTGCCATCTTTCTCTCATTCTCCTACACTCACACTCACACACAGGATTCTAGCATAGTCTTGCGTTCTCTGTTTCTGCCCAACACACACACACACACACATGCACACACATACACACACTGACTGTGTCCCACCACATAATGACCCTTATTCCACCATGATGACTGTGACTCAATGGCTCAGTCAGGGGACTGGAATGTGAAGCTCCATCTCTCCAATACATTTTGCACTTAAAAACATAATTACATGGGTAAAGCAAATAAATACTGCAGCATAAATAACTGAGAGGGAACATACTTAATGGGAGCTATTTGTAAGTTTTGCTATTGCTACATAGCCAAGATTAGCATTAACAGCTGTTGACTTACCAGTCTATAAGAAACTGGACGAGTTCAGCATCAGACTTCATTCCTTTACTTACTTACGTTCCTTTACCAAGAGCTGTCTCCAGTGGTTGAAAGCAACCTTCTTGTTTTGCTTCTATTTCTATCACTTCTTTTCTGCTACTGAAGTTAGCATGCTAACCAGCTAGCTCTGGCCTGGTTGGACTGTCTCATCACATTCCGATACCGAGTCACTGCTGATAGCTGATAATTATTATTCTCTCATATCAAGTATCATGTCCTGTCAGTAGGCCTACAGTGCATAATTTACACAGATGCATGAAATAAGTGAGCCAGAATTTTTACTGCAACAATTAGCACACATCAGTTGGAGTTGGTAAAACATGAGAGCGTAATTGGGTTATGTTTATGAATACATTGTACTATCACAAATAAGCAGCTATAATCAATATTGTCTTAATATTGATTATAGCTGTGAATATAACAGGGGGTTGCTTGTGATGAAACTACAAAGAACTATGAAGCTACAGAGCTTTGAAGTGACTTTTGTGCTCAATGTTAATCTATCTGAGTGAAAACGTTACTGTTTTAGTTCAGTCTCACCACTCGCATAGCCTAATTTTTAGCTGCAGCAGGCAGCGCTGTTTTCAGAGACAAAGCTCTAAAAACCCATTGTACACTACCTGCACAGCAACAAACAGCAGAGAATGTTAACAAAAAGCTGGTGAACAGAGTGGAGCATTTAACAGTGTAAGAGCCAGATATTCAGGAGTTGGTACAAAGATCTCAAACAGATTCACCAAGTGGCCACAAACACCACACCAGATAAATTATTTTGTTGCTCTGTTATGGCTGCATGTGTAAATAAGCAATAAGTCGCTACCAAGTTGATGCTCTGTCAATGTTTTGTTCACAACTTGTTTCCGCTGCCCCCATGTGGCCAAAAATCCATCATGCAAAATTAGTGGCAGCTGTGAGACTCGTATGTAGCACATAAAGTTGCTCATACACACATTACACTGTTTGAGAATCTGTTTTGAACAGCAAAAAATGTTTATTTTGCGAATGCCTGTTGGCAGGCCCCATTTCCTTCGAAGTTTAAAGAGCCACTTTGTCGATGTTCACCGGGACATTACAGAAAGATGGGACAAAACAAGCATTGTTCATTAAAAATAGGCAGAAGAATTTTTTCATTTTTATTTTCTTTCATGTTCAATCAAAAATTTCAAATTCTCCTTCTCCAATCTGGAACTGGACACGTGCACAGTGCAGCATTCATTAGTGTTACTGAGGGCTTTCCCTGCTATCACGTGTGCTATCACAAGTGTCTGCTGTGGAATAGGTCTGTTGAAGCTAAGAAGTCTGCCTTTACTGGGTCAACCTCAGCCTTGATGGTTGCTTAGTTTTGTTATGTTAAAAAGGTTGAAGGATGAGGTAAAATAACAACAAATGGCTGACATCCTTAAGATGTCAACTGTTATGAAATAAATATGATGTGCCCCCTTAATGTGAAGGGGATACCAGAATAGAAATGAAACACCTGCAAATGCTCAGGAATGATTGAGGGTAAACTGTAAGAATGATTGTCAGGGCAACATGTTCAGTGTAGTCACACTGTCAGCGTTTGTGTGTGTGTTTACGTTCCTTTCAGTAGAGCTTACTGAATGTTTATCTTGTTATTAATTCACTTATCACTGATTTACAAAAGGCATTTACAAAGTAGACAGTGACTACTGAGTTTTTTTATTTTATTTTTTTATAGAATAACGTGAGGAGGACCTTTCACCACAAAAACACACGCGCGCGCACGACCACGGACACGAATACACGTGGAAAGATTGTTGTGTACTACACTTCATTATTCCTGCTAACTACGTTTGGACACCAACACTGTAGAAACAGGGGTTTAGTAAAATAAAAGTTCTTCGTCTCGTCGGTTCACTAGATGTCAAGTTTCTGAGAAATCACTTCTCAGCTGCAAAACCTAGGGGCAACAACTCAGTAAAGTTAGGTGAACCGTAGTTGCTGCACCCGGAAACAGGATGTTGGTAGTTTCATAATTAAAGCTGAGTTGTAAAATTGACTCGTGCCTGAAACAGTAAATAATAATAAAAGAAAGAATTAGGTCGTGAAAAGGCAATTAAAACTTACTAAATAATTGCATAACTTTCAATCAAGCCTGTCCACAGTGACCATTTACCAATGGGGACAGTGGTTTTAACTTTTGGACTCCACTGTATGTAGGGACTTACAATAGGTTTAGCGAAAGCTACAGAAGGTTCAACATGTTTTGATATGATGTATGTTTTTCTATTATATTGCTGATAGTCTCTGTATCATCTTGTATCACCAATAACAAAGAAACCCCCAAATCAATCCATTTTTAACAGGTGTGCCGAGGAAGACAATTATTTTGAAAGGCGTGTATGGAAGTCGTGTGTATGACGCTGGCTAGCTTGACGCTGCTAGCCAAACCTCAGAATGGACCCGACAAGAGGAAAAGCCGTTAGTTTGTAGAGAAGAAACTGTGACCGTCCATGTCTTGTCTACAAACATCAACACGCTGACAAAGTTATTGGCAGCAATGTCGAGAGAAAACACCACCCGAAGTTTGGACAGTATAGACCTCGCTGCTTTAAGAGTAAGGATAGAAATGTTGTCCTCCTTTTTAAAGAAGTGTTTGAGTAAACATTGTAGGATGTGGTGGGTGTTCCTTGAAACTTAACGGTAGTTTCAAGCAACAACTTAGTGGGCAGTCGGAGATTTAAAAAAAAAGATCTTGCCAAAAAGTCGGCTCTCACTTTAAGTACTGTTTAAGAAACCTTTATCGTGTGTTTAAGTGTTCCTGTGTAATGTATCGAGTAACATAATGTTTTCTGTCTGCACTGCGTCCTGTTTGTTGTAAGTTTACAAGTTACAGTGTTTACACACTGGATTTTCCTTTGCTGAAAAGTTGACATGCAACAAGTGATCGACAACAAGAAAACCCACTAACGTAAACTGTTTGACAGAAAAACCATAAAGAAAAGAAAACACTCTTGTCACACACTTGTGACATACAGTATTGTTGTTTTAACCAAATTCACATGGTTATAATACTGAAACGCTACTCTATATTGGTCCTATGCTGCAGTTTGGAATTTCCTTAATCTTTTTTCATTGGTCATTATACTACACTGTTTGTCTCTCAGTCCTGTAATATTGGTATCTTTGGAGATAATGACACTATATGTCTAGAAAAATGTAATGGCATTTTATGTATTTCAAGGTGATAATATTTCAGTAGTCAGTGAAGCCACGATCTATAAAATTACAAACTAAGGAAAATTTCAATGATTTTCAATCTGTATTTTCATTACTTGTAGCTCACAATGTTATCCGCATTTTCAGTACCACTTCCTCAGTCCACATCCCGGTATAACAATGCATTGTTCTCCATTTGCCCTCAGCACTGAGTATATAAAGCTACTTGTCATAGTTTTGCATGGCATGAACCTGTGACCTTGCTGAAATGCACGGTTTTCTACACTGTTTCTACTGTTATACTGTTTTTTCGTTTGTTGACTATATTAATTATACTCATCTTTGCTCTCTCTGTTTGACTCAGCTCACATACTTGATACTTGACATCACTCTAATCCCAGTTTTATTTTCTTTTTCTTGACAGTGTTAATGTTTTTTATTTCTCTAGGATCCTGCAGGTATCTTTGAGTTGGTGGAGGTGGTTGGCAATGGAACCTATGGTCAAGTGTACAAGGTAAGCACTCTTATGATGCTTTTCTGTCCCTCTTTTCCAATTTGGTTTGGTTTGTTGCATGCATGCATGAAAGAACTTGAACACTGCTGTAAACTGTGATACTGAAACGAAAAAATGATTTAATTGTGTTGTCATGTTTCCATCTAAACACTGTTTGCACACAAAAACGCTGGCAGTAAGTTGATCCACCAACAGCCCTGCCACACGGAGACATGGTATATTACAGAATCTGACACGTCATTTCTGGTAAAACTCGCTTCTGCTACTTCCAGTTACAAAAAAAATAGCTGAAATTCTCATTTGACTGAAATATCCTGTAGCATACACACACCAGCATCTGCAGCATCTTTAAAGGGCCCTGGGTGGGGCTCACTTCCTTATCGCAATATCTGTTTGTATATATGTATGAGTGGTTTGTGGTTACGAGAGGTGTTAAATTTTATTTAGGCCTGTGCAGATGGTTGTGTCCCATTATCGTATGCTTTTGCTAGGTCACCTATACCACATACTGTTTTACTTGGGGTTTATGGACTAGTTGAAGATTTGAACATTGAAAAAGGAGGTCTTCTTGGGCAAATGATGGTTGTGCAACAGAGGGTTCACACCCATTAGAATTTAAAACCTCATTACTGTTGCCTCAGTAAGATGTACTGCTAATGTGCTAATAACATGACTGCCCCTTAAAGAAAAGACAAATAAACATGTTTATACAGAAGGTGATACGAAATTGCCTAAATCCAAAATGAATTATGGAAGAGTATGGTTATTCTTCCTACAGGACAAGGCATGTGCAGTCACCCCTGCCTCTTAAAAATGACATTTCTACCCAACTAAACTGAAACAGCAGATATATCCTGCAGGAAACGTAATTGCGACCGGATTACGTTTTCTTTCACAATGAGGATTTGTTGTAAATTTATGTATTTGGCAAGTTGCAAATGATACTGAACATACAGTGCCATTCAAAAGTTTGCACACTTTCCCATTTTGCGTCCAAACATTTGACTGGTACTGTAACTGAAGTGAATGTAAAATGTTCACAGATGAGCTATTCGTTTTCCGCCAGAATGTCTGATCTTGCTGTACAATATCCAATTGCAGTGACAATGGCATGATTAAACAATTTTATGGTTATTTTTAAACCCTCACAGCACTTGGATAGAGTTAGGGAAAATTGTGGCCTGGTTTAGTACAGAAAACCCTAACCCTAACCCGTGACTTCAGGGAACTATTTACTTACATTTAACTAAAACCAATGTCTTTTCCTGCTTTTGTTGACTAAACATAACCACAGACGGGACTGTGGATGCGAACGGTCTCTGGTGTGACAGTAGTGCGCTCTCTACTGGGTTTGCTCAGTAGGAGCAATTTCAGGTTACTTGTAGTTATGTATTGTTTTGTGGCTAATCAGTGTTAATATCAAAATATCAATAATTTCAAGAAGCTAACTATAAAACAGCTTTGAAATGAGTTACTCAGGCTTGGTCTTGTTAAAAATGTGGTATATAGCTTTAAGATAAAGGTATGAATTAAGGTAGAGGTTAAAAGTTTAGGGTTAAAGAATGAATGAGGTTCATGGATAGTTCGCAGAAGTGTGTGTGTGTGTGTGTGTGTGAGACAGAAGGTGGGTGTGTGCCTCGATTGCCACTTGATTTCCTGAAAGAGGAAATGTTGCAAGAGATGCACTAAGACACTAAGTCCTGTGTTGCCCTTTACACTGGGTGCTTTTACACAGGGGTAGAAAGTCACACATTTCATCCTGTGACTCACATTCATTGATGTTTCAACAAGGGGAAACGTCCAAACATGGATGAATGGTGAGCAGTTTCATTCAGGGCAGGGATTTTAGGGTTTCTTATGTCATCAACCCACAAACAGAGGCAGCGGAGACATGAGAAGCTGATTTGATAGACCTGTTTTCTGAAGAAGCTTCCTCTGAGAGGATTCTTGTTTTGTGAAGAGTAAAACTTCAGTAATTATTTGAGATTCTTCTCACAATCCTTATTTCTGTTCAACAAAATACTTTTTTTCTGCCTCCATAAGAATTACTATAGGCAAAGCAATACTGATAGTTTGTAATGCTAACAGGTAATTCATTGGAAATTGATGAGGGCTGTGCAGATCTGTTGTACACTGTTGTGTACATTTAACAGACACTTTCTGAGTGTGTGTGTGTGTGTGTGTGTGTGTGTGTGTGTGTGTGTGTGTGTGTGTGTAAGTGGGGAAACCAGGGCAGGAACTGGGCCAATAGAACAATGACTTACACTGCACAAACACACACACACACACACACACACATACACAAACACACACAAACATACACATGGTCCCCAAAGAAAACACTTGGTTGTGGATTGATTTGAGTGCTGGAGATGCTGACAAAGCATCTGGGCTTTTCCTCTGTTTATTTATATGTGGGTTGCCTTTTCATTACATTGCAGTTTAAGTATTTAGTAATGGAAACCCAGCATGGATGCTCGGTCGGATCTCAATTCTAAGCTTAGACCTCTGCATTAACGTTATGTACATTAATGAAACAACAGAGGAAAGTTAGTTTTGAACCTTGCTGTAGTGTGTCATCATCACGACTTTTCTCAACAGAAAAGGTATTTTTTTATAAACAGATTTTTATACAATGTAAAAAAAGTCATCTATACTGTGCCTAGACAGAAAAAGACATCGCCTTGTGTAAAAAATCTGTCATGTGTTTGTATTGCAGAGTCACAACATTAACACACTGCATTTTTAGTATGCAGCCTTGGGCAGAGGAAGTCCCTCTTTTACGTTTGCAGAGATGCTGAGAGCACTGTTACCATGGTTTTTGTGCTAAAAGTAGCACATTTATGAAGACAGCTCTATGTGAAATGCACACAGTTACAACCAGTTTTGTTGTGTCTTACAGTGTGTTTGAGGAATTCATTTAAGAGGGCAACAGAAAGCAAATGGCAAAACAGAGAAATTGCAGGTTTTGTGAAAATCAGTTTTAGTAAGGTCTAATGTTAATCAGCAGGCTTGCAAGCAACAAGCAGAGGTATATAAGGTCAGTCAAGTCAGGAAAACAAATGAGTGGGACCAGGCACCACAAAAAAAACATATAACTTGAAAATCATAGACTTTGCTGGAACGCCATGGCATCTTTGCAACAAACGTATGTGAAGGTATTAAGAATTGCAGGCAGGTGATCCCTAGAGGAGGGAAACTAAGTGAGGACAGGGGGCAGTTTAGGCATGACAGGGTGTGGAAAATTCATGAACACACAGTGGGACTTTGAAAAAGAGGATGAAGAAGCGGAGGAGGGAAATGGAGAAGGAGTCACTATGACAATGTTTATGTGCAGACAGTAGTGTGCAGTTTGTTGCAGTCCCTACTGTAAGCCACAGTGATCCACTGTCTGTTGTGTGGTGAAATGGTTTGTAGTCCAACTTATATTGCTATTTAGTTCTGCTCCAAATTGAAGCCTTACAGCAGACATCAGGAGCTGATTGTAGTGATTGCTAAATTTTACTTTGACTCATGTTGCATTGTGTTGTGGGTAGTTTTTTGATCCACTAATTGCCGGTTAGTTTTTTGATATCATGTCAGTCATGTCAGTGGGCTCTGACGCTGGAGGAAAGTGAGCCCCATTAGCCTCGTTTTCATTTTAATCCAGTGGAACGGCCTCCTGGTCAGCAGACAGGATATTCTGACATGCTAAGACGGACCCAATTAGAGGAGATGGAGACTCAGATGGAGCAGAGAGAGCTGGAGAAAACAATTAGGCCTTTTCATTCAAATGGCCTCAGAGAGTGAAAAATCAGGACCTACTCAGGAACTCAAAGAATCTTCAGAGGACTTGTTTTTGCATTCCCATCATATCTTAAAAGCTGCCGTAATTAGAGAAATTAGAGCGATAACCCATTAAAAAGCCACTGTGTAGACTGAGATTCAAGTGTTGCACGAAAGAAGAAAACACAGTCCTCACTGCTGTAGGTGAGTGTTGTTTGAATGTATGTTAGAGAAGAGATATATGAGTGTTGGAGATTTTAAATATTTGAAAATGAAACTCAAGACACAGTTTTTTTTGGTTATTTGTTTGCTATATTAAATGTCAATAATGAAACTTGTGTTTGACCAGTGTCATGGTAGTGGGGAGATTTTCAGGGTAAGAGCTAAAACTAGATCCGGGTTCCTGCTGTATAAATGCAGGTAGTCCCTCAAAAAGTTCCCTTAAAAGTTCTTGCGGTCAAAAAGGGAAGTGGCCCGGCCTCAACAAGACAAACACAATCACCCCTTTCTCCTATTATTTCTACTCCTCTCCATTTCTATAACCTCAAACCCCGAACTCAACTCAGTTTCTCTTCTCTTCTCTTCTCTTCTCTTCTCTTCTCTTCTCTTCTCTTCTCTTCTCTTCTTGTTTGTCTGTTGCCTTTTCTTTGAAGCTTTTCATCATGCACAGCATTGATTTCACATATTCAAATGCTTACTTCTTGGTGTCCTAAAGAGGGACAGAATAATTGGTGTCTGAATAGATCACACACACTTGCACACATTAGTGCTAAAAGCTGTATTATGTGTGGTAGCAATCACATGGTTGTAGTATGCCTGCAGAAGTTTTGTGGCACCAAGACAAAGAAATCCAGCCTTTAAATGTAGGTAAAACGACTTAATAGGATTTTTCTTTTGTTTTGCCATGAATTATTAGAGCAAAAGAGCAAAACGTGGCTTTTGATTCCTGGATAGCAAAGTCTGTGACTAACAGTAGTAACTTCAGCAGTTAAAACTTTTCAAATAAACATGAAGTTGCTGAGTTGCTGTATTGGACTCTCTCAGTACTATATCACCATGAGACACACACTCTGCATGCTCCTCTCACGTACCATCTAGTCATCATTTGCACAGCGCACACACACACACACACACACACACACACACACACACACACACACACACACACACACACACACACACAGGGCGTTTCCCTGTTTGCAAAAAGAACTTCCCTTCCCTGCAAGCTATTGCTTTAGAGTCATCTCTCTCTCTCTCTCTCTCTCTCTCTCTCTCTCTGTGTGTGTGTGTGTGTTACAATGTAAAAACGGCAAACTCCACTGAGACTAAGCGCCATGATCACTGCTGATGCAACACAGTTCTGCTCTAAGTAAAGCTGAAATTAGTCCCGAGATTCAGGGTAGTTACTCTGACTCTGACTAGACTAATGTTTATAGCATGTATAAAATAAATTGAAACATATCCTTAACATTCATTTGTCATTCTAAACAGTTCTGAAAGGTCACAGCCATCTGAATTTGCTCTATAGCATGGCTTCGATAGTTGATACATCTCAGTAAGCCTTGGTGACACCATGTTCATACATCATGCACAGCCATAAAACAGCTGGCCGCAGTACAATTCCCAGAGTGATTCACTTACACTTCCTCAAATCTTTCTAGTTTCAGAAGCGTCATTTCCCTTTCTGTGACCTACATATTATTCTTACATTACTCATGTTCACTGATGTGCTGATCAAAGTATAAAAATGTCCAAATGTAGATTTTGACCAACTGCTAATCTCTGTTGCAACAAAACCAGAGAGAGCACAGACCTCAGGGCCAAAGCCACACAACATACACCAAACTTCAAAGAAAAAATTCAGATTCATAGTAAGTGATCCATAAGAGCTCTAGTAAGAACAAGGCGTTTTGTGTTGGTTTCTTAGCCCCTCTCCTAATTGGCTGACTGTTTTCTGAGTGACGCATAGCCAGGCCAACCATAGATAACATAGTATAACCTACTATCGTAGTTTGGTAAAATTTGTTCTTTCAGAAAAAAATAAACCTAAGCTACCAGAGATTGTGCAGCGTTTCCTTAATGACAGAATGGCTGCTTGGTGTTGCTAATAAAGTTAAGACAAGTCACAGTTTCTGATAACAGGTTGTGTATATTTCTCAAAGGATTGAGCGTTTTAAAACTTTCACAGAGTTGATATAGAACCTAGACCTGCTTTATAATCAAAAAACACATGGAAAGTCACATTCTATAATATGGGACCTTTAATGGGTTGTTCCCTGGCTCATAAACCATCACTCCACCAAGTTCAATGTAAATAGATTCAGTACTTTTTGCATAATCGTTTTGACAACTAAACAGACAGAGGGAAACATAACCCCTTGGCGGAGGTAATTAACCCCTCCCCACAGTGATATCACAACACCTTCTGCAGCTGCTAGACAGTGAAAGCCACTGGAAGGGTTTTATTTTGAAAAACACTTGCTCAACCTAAGATAAACAAGAGGGTTTCTTAGTGTTGAAAAATAGTCAGTTTCCTCTTCATATAAAGAAAATGGACAGCTCAGTTGTGCAAAGCATTCTAACATTACATTATTACACATTATCAAAAATTTGGAAAATTGAAATGAATATGATCTTATCTTGAAATAAAAGTCTTTGTTCCAAAGCTAAGCAGTGTTGGGTGGGGGTTTGAGCTGAGAGAAAACAGAAGATAGACACAGAGAGAGACAGGAAACATCCTCCAACATAGTGTAGAGTTGCTTCATCTGTGTTTGGTAGAGGTGAAACAGAAAGAGTGGGAGAGAGACAATGGGAAAAATGGAGAGAAAGGAAGGAGAGGGAGGAAAGTGAGAGAGCGAGGGAGGGCAAAGGAAGGAAGGCATAGGTGAAAGGCAGAGAGACAGAGAGGAGGGGAGGAAGGAAGAGGGAGAGAGGCAGATGAAAACTAGAGAGGGAAGGGGAAAGCAGCCCCCCATGAGGCTCGGAGCAATGGATTGTGCTGATTACCCATGTGTGTGTGTGTGTGTGTGTGTGTGTGTGTGTGTGTGTGTGTGTGTGTGTGTGTGTGTGTGTGTGTGTGTGTGTGTGAGAGAGAGAGAGAGAGAAAGAGAGAGAGAGTGAAAGAGAGAGAGAGTGAGACCCAGAGCAGTGAGAACATGGGAAAGTCCAGTTAGAATATTCTTGGAGGGTCTGGCCTTCTCACTATACTTTCTAAATGCCAAAAGGACAATTAAAAGTGCACCTGTGATTCAGTATCATACTTCAACAAAGTTGGCGAAACAGCAAAACTCAGATTTAAAAAAGAATGATCGAAATCGATGCAGCAGTATCAAACTCTGAAACTGCTGAATTCTACAATTCCCATGATGCAAATTGATAGCGTCTCATCATTAGATCCTGCCAGCCTGATGAATCATGGATTTTAAATTTGTTGTTGCTTATCAGCCAACACATACAATGCTAATGTATCTGTGATAAGCTAGTATGAGTTGATATATCAGTCTGGCCCATTAATCAGTTTATCTCTAGTCTCATTAACCATCAGAAAAATTATCCTTATTTTGTTCTAAATCAACCCATCTCAATTATTTAAGTAAAATCACGTAATGATAACAAACAAGATGGTTTCTCCTTGAGCTGCCCTGGTAAATACATCCCTGTTGGCTCACAGAACACACACACACACACACACACACACACACACACACACACACACACACACACACACAAACACACACAAACACTCACTCACTCACAGTGGGAGCAGCTTCACTTTCTCAGTTCTCTGCAGCATTATTGTAAATATAATAGACACCAGTGCAGCCCCTTTTGACCGTGTAGTGCCAGCCAGTGAAAGTTCCATGTGAATGGAAGGGAGGGAAAAAATGGGTTGTTTCTCTAGCAAAATGTGCAGGCTCAGACACATCTACGCATGCGCGCGCGCACACACACACACACACACACACACACATAGATACAAACATGCTGCTGTTTATTAGCACCATTCCTACATGCAGTTTGTAGAGGAGATGCAGTCCATCCAAGCACACCTATGTAACTAACAGACTGTTCTGTAGGGGAGAGACAGAAAAACAGAGGAGGAGATGAAAGCAAGACAGGCAGAGAGAGGGAGAGAGAAACTTTCGAGAGTAGCAGAGAGATACAGTAAGAGTGTTTCTCTCATTTGTCCCCTTGCTGTCTGCATTATAAATGTCTCTTTTGTATCTAATTAGCATATGTATGAATATATTATAGTAACCTTTTCACTGACACAGTATTTGTAGTGTTCCTTATTCCATCGTGTGTGTGATGTGTGTAAGTGAACAAGACAAATATGGAGACGATATTTGTATCTGGATTCATTTGTGTGCGTTTGATTCCTAGCACTTTGTCACATAATGTGTGTGTGTGCATGAGCCCATGTATTAAATTCATTGGACGTCAATGTCAGAAAGTGCACAAGCTTTCTCCAATTAATTGAAGACCACAGAGCCCTTTTGAGTGTGCGTGTGCGTGTGCGTGTGTGTGTGTGTGTGTGTGTGTGTCAGTGCTGCATATTGTTAATAAGTGGCCCAGCTGAGAGTAGAACATTTCACATTAGTGAGTTGTGGTGGCAGCGTAGCCAGCAGACACCATTGAGTCTAAAGGGACAGGAAGGCCGTTTCCTTATTTATCACAGTCAGGGCAGCGGCTGCTTGTATGCCACAATTCTTTGCAATTATGGAGACAATGTCCTCCATGTGGGGACAGAATGGTGGCCAGAATGAACAGGGGTCATTGAGCCTGACACAGTATATCTCATGTCCAATACAGTATGTGAAGAAAATCAGCTAGGTTGTTATCTGACAAGTCGTCTGCTTCACAGCTGCCGGTTCAGTAACATTTTAAATAAACTTTATTGTGAAGCATGTCTTAGCATTCCACTGTTTTCATGGATTTTCCTGCCCAGCTGTTACTGGGTATAAAACATTTACATGCATGTTAAGTGAGATGAAACTCAAATGAAACACACTATATTTGAACTTGTAAATACGCTGGACACAAGGATGCAGTATTTCTAGTGTCCACAAATATTCCCAGAGTCCTAAAGAGTGTAATGGATATATTTCATGTAGGTACTTCATCCAATAACTTGCAAACTTTGTTAGCAAAGCTCGCTTACAATAGTTTATATGGGGATGAAACAGTAAGTAGTACAGCATAGAGAGCCAAACTTATGATGTCATGTATGAAGTAACCTCTCTGCCACTAGCCTCTGTAACTAAGTGCAGACATTTGCTGAACCAAACCATCCACTCAGGTCCAATCTAGTCTTACTACTATATAATATCTGAGATTTCCCTCGTTATTAAACTCTTTCTTTGCTTCCTTTGCGATTTCCGATCAAACTAATTTCACAGATCTCTCTGCCATAACAGTTTTCAGTTATTGTTTACCTGAGGGATGGTATTGACAGTAACTGAATTAATGGAAGTTTTAAAACGTACCACTGGGTGTAAGTCTTTGATACTCCTCAAGACTTTGCGGATGTGAAAATAATTTCATCAAACACAGGTTTCAACACCATGCTATTTCCCATGGCCTTCTATATAATGCAGGACTCAGTCCTGTGAGTTATACTTCTCAGGAAAGTAACAGTGTATCTCAAATGTAGCTTCAGACAAGATAAAACAAAAATAGGCAAATATCAAAACTTGTGTTTATTTTGAAGCTCATCTTCTCCTCACTGTTTTTCTCTGAGTCTATACCTGAATATTAGCTGACTGATTGAGTGCCCTCTCGTCTATTTCATACACACACTCAGAGCTCTGTCATACTGTACATCACAGCTTAAAGGCCTATAGAGGAGCTCCTCTAGTATCTTGTCAGCTTTCTGACTCATGACAAGGTTTTCAATTTTCCCCTTTTCACCTGACTGCACTTTACAGCTCCTGCTCTGTGTGTGGGCTTACTCCCTCTTTTCTCTCTCTGTCTCATCTTGCGTCCTGTCTTGTTCTTTCTGACTGTGCCTCTCACGAGAAAATGAAATTACGCAGACAGACAGACGCACTGTAGCTGTGTCCATGAGTATTGAAAATAATATCACAATCCAAGGGCTCACTCAAAAGTTGTGTAGTAATTTGTGTTCATGTTACATTATGGTTGGGTTGATTATAGATTCCAGTGCTTGCCAGGTTTTGTTGTAATCTGGAGATAAAATTCTACAATATTTGGTGTCTAAGCTTGACAATTTTGACCCTGCCTGTCTTTCTCATTCACACAGCTGCACTTGTGATTTAATGAACATGTGTAGAATATTGACCTGAGCCTGAGATGATTCACTTGTCACTACATGAGAACTGCTTTTCTTAGCACCCAGAGAGATAGTCTGCCTGAGCTGTGCATGAAGCAATCGTACGGAGTTGATCATATCACATTTGAACATATTCGATTTTTACTGCTGGAATCTGCGAGAAGAGAGTAGTAGCTTTTTCATAATCTAGTTCATTCAGGTTTGATTGTAGAGCCAAAGCTCAGTTTCTGTTCTTCTCGTCATCCACAATTTATCTCAAATTTAGCTTTTTTCACCACAATTTTTTTGCCCTTTGGACACTGTTCTATAAAACCCCAAGACAAAATGCCTTTGATTGATGTTCTTGTGTTGAAACAGTCATGCACTATGTAAGAGCTTGTGCTGTCGTGGGACTTGGGATGTTTCCTAGTGACACACTTCTACTCATACATGTTGCTACGGACCGCACCTCACTGTGTTTTTTTATTTGGTGTGTCAAGATGAAAAACAACTGTGTATGTTGGTAGAAATAATTGGCTTTGTGTTGAGTGTTTACTCTTTTATATCTGCTTTTTTGTGTATTCCAACAGGGTCGTCATGTCAAGACGGGCCAGCTGGCAGCTATCAAAGTCATGGAAGTCACAGAGGTAAACATGCACTTCATTCAATCACACACATACTCGTTTTGTCTCTACCTCCACTCTGAGCTTATTTGTTCCTCTTTTCTTGCTTATCTTTGGTGAATATTAAAGTGATAATAATAGATAATCCGTCTGTTAATTTAAATTATACATGGCATACTTTTGTATACACGATTACCCTCACATGAGAATATTACAAGCTGATCTAGTTCTATCCCATGTGCAAATGGTTTAGAATTGAATTTAAAGTCAGAATAAAAATTCAGTCGCATTTCTATTTCATTTTTGGTCTCATGAAGGCGCTTGCTGTTTGTGAATAAACCAGTCAGCATGTTGTTAGTTATCTGTCTGTGTTATCTGTCTATGAAGAGAGATAATGAAAGCTCACATATTGAAGTCATTTGTTGCATACTGTGCAAATGGACAGACAGATGGACAGCAGAGAACTGCATTATGCTGATTCAAAAAGTTACAGTGATTCGAGAAGTTTAAGCTGGGATTCCACTTGTGGATCACTTTACTGTGTCAGAATTTTGTTCGCCTCCACATCATCCATTACACTTACAAAATGTAAAACTCGGGTATTATTCCTCTTACACATTGGCCACCACTACCCAATAAAATGCCACATGCAAAGATGTTAAAAAAATCAGTCATTCATTGAGTTATGTAATTAATTTTAGTTAGCTTTTAGCTTTTATTTTGAAGGCTCCTTCAATTGCAAGCCGCAGGATCCACATTCGCCCAACCCATCCCAAGATTCATTGCATGCAAGTGATGAATCACTTTTCAAAAAGAGAAATAAAACAGCAGTCGAGGATCAATAGGATATCCTACGTAGACCAGACTATCTCATTTCAGTTCGGCCTCGTGGTTCATGTGGTCCTCGGAGGCCACGCCTTCGTAGACTGAATGTGGCCCCTAAATTGGGACACAGCTATAGTTTCCGTACTTCAGAATTCCTTCCCATTGCATTGCTATGCAACCTAGCTAAACAGGAAGGGGCATGTTTCATAGGGCTGACAGATATTTAAATTTAGTTGCACTGCACACATAAAGATTAATTTCACTGGTTGCTTTCAAATCTTAAACACATTGGAACTACAATAACAGAAAATATGAATATGAATATAATAAGTATATAAATAAATATATAACTTTCTGCTAATCTCTTTCCTCCCACCCACTGCCACAAACACAGAGACATGTTAGCTGTCACCACTCTACGACTCGACTCCCTTTACCTGTGCCTCCTCCACATCTCTTTATTTTTTGTGCGTTTTTGCACGCAGCACACTCTGTGACAGGCACACAGACAGGGCCGGTAAAAACTTTATGGATTTTTTTGACTGATGTGGTGGCCCAGCAACGACCTGTAGCTGGGAGGTCGACAGTGGTGCTTTAATCATCAGTAGTTGCTGGTGAACTTTCCAACTATTATGTCTAGGTTTCCAATCAAGCTGCTTGGGGCTTGGAATACTCTGGTGGAAACCTTGGATGAAAATATCAAATACAATGGAAATTTAAATTTACATGAATTCCTCTGTGAAGCTGTTTATCTATGTTATTTTATTGGTTACATATATAACCCTAGCTCCAACCTCTTTTGTTAAAGGAGTTATATGTAAGTTCTGCTATTGCTACACAGCCAATGTTAGCATCAACAGCTGTTTACTTACCAGTCTAGAAGAAACATTGCAAATTTAGCATCAAACTTCATTCCTTTACTCACCAAGAGCTGTCTCGAGAGGTGGAAAACAACGCCAATGTCAACTTTATCACATCTTTTCTTCTAATGAAGTTTGCATTCTAACCAGCTAGCCCCAATCCGTCTCGTCACTTTCTGATAATGACTCACTGTAGCCCTCCAATCTGCCCTGAAGATGTAGCGCTGCTCAGAGGGTGTATTATAATCTTTTGTCTTGAGGCGCAATCAAGCCAAAGCTCATGTCTAGTGATAATCACCACCACCCGCTCTAGGCAAGAAACCACATTTGATTGGCAGAGAAAACTTACAAATAGCCCCTTTAAGCTTCATTCTGCTATCTTTATCTTTAAATACTGCCACATTCATTTAAAGCTGCAAACCAAACCTGTGTAAAAGGCGTCTGGTTGCTTAAGGTTAATTCACACCTGCCAGCCGAGAATTGAGAATGCTCAATTGCAATGATATAAAAGGTTATTAAGATCAGTCTATACATTTTGGTTTTCAGTACTACAGTATTTTAAAGCTCTTTACATTGGTATAAAACGTTTTAAAACTCATTATTAGACTGAATGACTGGCTTCACAGTGCATCTCTCTTCTCTTCTCTCCTTTCCCAACTCAATTCTCTCTCTCCTCATGCGGGTAATTGAAGCAATGGAACTTTTACAATCCATTTGACAACCTCTCCTAACTCCTTCCCTAAAGCATAGACACACAACTAGGATCAAACAAAAATCTACGTTTTACACCGCTAGCCTGACAGAATTAAATTACATGAAATAGTCTCTTCTTTCTTACTGTTCTCAGAGCCCCACCAATATTTCTGTTTTGGTCCAGAAGTAGTTTTTTTATATTATATTCCAGATGAATTTCATTGATGTTAAAGTTCTGTTCATTTTAGAGTTTTAAAACCACAGTGTTGGATAGTGTTGATGAAAAAAATTATTGATATGACTCATAATACTGTAAATCCATATGAGGATGAAAAGATCTGTCTGAAGCTGTATTTTGAATTTCAGTGGTTTGGTTAGCCTTACAGTTATATATGGACTATGGATTAGACCCTTTACGTTTAAAGAAGGAGGTGATTTGACTGTGTGTGTTCTACCTTGTGCTCTTACAGCTGTATGAGGGGACAAACAGCTGAGGTGTGGAGGTTTTATTGAATATTGCTTGTGGTGTACAGATGTAGATCAACAGTGACGGTAGAATGGGGTTACATATGTGCTCAAAATAACGTTGCAACAGATTTTGAGGCATGCTGGGTCATAATATGGCAAAGCAGTGTTTCAGTGAAGCATTTCTAATGTGGTCAGGCTGAACCCTCTAAGAGGACTACGCTTTCAGATAATTAAGCATGTAGTTGTGAAACGATTAGTTAATTCATCAATTTCTTGATCATCAGAAAATGAATTGGGAACTATTTTGATTATGAAGAAAAACAGGGGGAGTGTAATTAGTCTTGTAAGAGTTGAAACTGTACAATGGCAGTCAGAAAAAAATATAATGCGTTGGCATTTCCATGTATTAATAAAGGATTTTTAGTTTCACTAACTAAGTAAAACTGTTAAGTGATGTTAGCTTTTAGCTCGCTGCTGCTGCTGATGATGAATGCTGCTGAATTGTTTTTAAAGTGCCACCTTTCAACTTTTTTGATAAGCCTCATTATAGAAGCAGGATTAAGCATTATCATATTTCTGATGTACCTGTGTAACCTCTATAGAGTCTCACAGAGCTGCTAACAGAACTGCTAGCATGGCCTACTCTTAGTCGTAAAAAATATGTAAAAATACCGAGAAGGATTTGTTGTTTTCCTTTGTTTTATGTCACAGGAAACTGAATATGTTTGGGGTTTTGACTGTTGTTGGACAAATCAAGCAAATTAAAAGGAAACTGTGATGGTCATATTTAACCATTTTCTTAAATTTTATAGACCAACAATTGATTGAGTAATTGAAATAATTATCTGCAGAATAATAGAGAATGGCTCCATTAGACTGGTAAATGCAAAACTGGGTTAAATAGCATCTGTGCAGTTTCTATTGTGTCCGAAAAAAAGTTATTACACCCTGATCAGACTTGGTGCTTATTTTTACATTGCCACAAACCTGTCCATTGCAGAAGTGGACACCCTGGTTGATTTGCTGTCGATGAGACTCTGGGTCTTCTGTGTTGCAGACAAACTCTTTAGCAGGAAATGCTTGGCTATTATCTCCCTTCTCGCACACAGACACACTCACAGACAGACTGCAGACACAGGCAGGGGGCTTTGTGTTTCAGATAGAGGTGAAAGGTCAAACTCTGCTTGTCATTTTCTCCCCTCCTGTCCTGTGGAGATTTAAAGGAGGTCAGTGACTGGGAGAAGCTCTCTGTTGTTTCCTCTTTTCTGATTAACAGCCACATCGGGCTCCTCCAGCTCTGCTCTCCTTCTTCCAGCTCTCCTCTTTCTCCTCTAGCCCAGTGTAGGTTTAGAGGTTCAGTGAATTTGAGAAGTCACAAGTCATTTCTGGGATTTATAGTGAGAAAACAAAAAGTGCCACTCTCTGTTTCCTCTGCTAGCTCTATCTGTCCTATGTCTCATAACACTGACCAACCTTAGTTGAGAACTGAGAGTAGTTGAATTAAGGTCCAATAGCTGGGTGAAAGATCATGTAGAGGTTAGACGAACAGTCTGATTGGAGCTGCTGTCTGTCTGGTTGTATACGTGTTTGTTTTGTATGGAGCCTTAGATTTTTTTATTTTTAAAGTGCCACCTTTCAACTTTTATAGATAAGCCTCATTATAGAAGCAGGATTAAACATGATCATATTTTGATGTATGGTTTAGTGTTAAGTGCCACACCTTCTAAACATCCTGTATAAGTGCATAATACAGTGTATAATACGCTCTTTTATTCAAGCTGTCTCTCCTCTGCCAAACACTGACATTTAACAGCTTCTTTAAATGCAGATCAGTCACGTTAAAAAGTGGTGCTTTTATCATCTGAGTAAGCGTGGCGTTTCTGTTTTTATGTTTAGGAGGAAGAAGAGGAGATAAAGCTGGAGATCAACATGTTGAAGAGTTATTCCCACCATAGAAACATCGCTACTTATTATGGAGCTTTTATTAAGAAAGGTCCTGCGGGACAGGACCACCAGCTCTGGGTTTGTAAACTACTTTATCTGCTTTTTTAATAATTATTGCTTATAGAAATGACACATTTTTCTTTAACAGCTGCTGCCACTCTGGGTTTATCCTGTGTGACATTATCATAAACTGTATTCCTGTTGTATTATGTCTTTCATATTAGGATCAAAAGACAGTAATATTAATAGTTATTTTGGCTAGTACAGTACCTGTGTGTGTGACAGACATCTCTTCATCTGCCCATGTAGTTGGTGATGGAGTACTGTGGAGCTGGCTCAGTAACAGACTTGGTGAAGAAGACCAAGGGAAACTGTCTGAAGGAAGACTGGATAGCTTATATTTGCAGAGAGGTGCTCAGGGTAAGGTCAAGTAACACACAAATATGCATAAAACAGCATACAACCGATTCACCCATATGAGAGCCTGACCAACACTGGATATCTGAGGCAGATACCAATATTGATATTTAAGAGTTTAAATAATAACAATCAAATATTCCTGAAAAATTAACTTGTTACAAATATATCTGCAAATGCTAATATTGGCTCAGCTCGGACCCATATTTTTTTTCATCAGTTTGAAGTTGGTTATTGTCAGACCCTAACCCCAAGCTGAAATGATTTAAACTGCTGAATGTTTTTTCGTGTTTCTACACTGCGTAATCTTTAGCTTCGACTTGACATCAGCTGTACATTTTACAATATTTTAAGCAGTGATTGCATGTTTCTCACTGAACTGCTCTCCGAGAGTTATAGTTTACTTCTCTCTTTAAATGTTATGTATGTACACAGGTTTTTAGCTTTGACTTTTTATTAAAGAACCAGATATTTTCTAACGCAGTTGCTTTTCTGTTATAATAGTGATTAAACCTCGGAAGTGCTAAACTATCAGGCTAAAACTCAAAATAACCCCTTTCACTGTATAGCTGTACAGTGTAAGGGAGTGTATATATTATGTGAACGTGTACCTGATTCTCTGTACCATACTAACGCAAATCCCTTTTGTTATGTAATGTAGCATTTAAACTCTCTGTCCTCAATTAACTTGCACGAACATACAGACAAGATGCACAAAACGAACTTATTCCTGAGGTATTGTTAAGAGAAAAAGACAGAGGTAGTCATTTGTGTATGGACGCAAACTAAAGGCGAGATGAGTTGCTGCGGTTGTATGAGAAACGCGATGCTACTTTTAGAGTTGGATTCTTTGCCAAAACATCAAAGAGAAGAAGCCGAACCGACACTGATACTTCTTTATGTTCAGGGATCAGCTTCTCTGTCATGTTTTCCCTCTGTGACGTGGGGGGAATAATTGATTTATTTTTTCATTTATATACTCAAAAGGCCACTTTAAAACACATGTGTGTAAGATGTTATGGTTATCATTATGAGAGATCACAAGGTCCTGAGAAAGACTCCGGGATGTTTGCACTGCTTTCTGCGTTGGTGTTTCAGTTTGTGGCTCTACTAACAGACCTACACACACACATACAGTATATCAACTTATATCAACTTACTTCTAACATAACTGACCTTTATGCTGACACTATCAAGGTCAACATGGAACTGAGATTATTTTTTTAGAAGTAAAAAAAAAAAACTTGAGAGACAAAGGACTCTGGATGGATGCCAGGGTTTTCTCTGCTGCTGTCAGCCATGCTGTCTCCCCATTGTTTCGACACACACATGCAAACTCACACAGACACTCAGCATAGCATGATGAAGTCATTGTCTGAAATAAGACTCACTTCCTCTGTTTATTTAACCTCCTTTGAAGAAGCGAGAGTACAAACACACAAACACACACACACAGACGCGCACATATTCAAACTGTGCCACTGCTACTAGTCCAGTCTGCCACCTAAAGAAAAGTTGTTTAGAATTTTATTATAGTGAAAAAGCAGCACAGGGTTGAAATAAATCCAAGTTTTTATTTCATATTCCTTCAGAATAGACACATAATGCAACTACTCTACCAAGGCAGTGTTTGTGAATTCGTATTTATAGTGATAGTCATCTGACTCTGTGAGTATGTGTGTGTTAATGTGTGTGTATGTTTGTCTTCCAGGGTCTTTCCCATCTTCACTCCCATCATGTGATTCACAGAGACATTAAGGGACAAAATGTTTTGCTCACAGAGAATGCTGAAGTCAAACTGGGTATGACACATCTACACATGCACTGTGGTTTCTCAGACACATGCGCATCCTCCCCTAGGCTGAACTTTAGAACAATCATAGTCATACATACATAAATAAATCACACAAACCATGAAAAAACCTCCTCTCAGAGAAGCATTGGTCATTTTGTTGTTTACAGACGTCCTACATTTTTATGTTTCAGTTGACTTTGGGGTGTCGGCTCAGCTGGACAAGACCATTGGCAGAAGGAACACCTTCATTGGTACTCCCTACTGGATGGCTCCAGAGGTCATTGCTTGTGATGAGAACCCTGATGCCACATATGACTACAGGGTACGTAATGACACAGACGTAGTTATGTTTCTTGCCAACTTCAAGGACATTTTTAGTGACCGCTTGGGATGGGAAAATACCCTGGGAATTGGGTTAGTTCCCATCAGCCTGAGTGACTCATGAATATAAAAGCAAGGCATCCAGCAGAAGAATGAAGAGCATTTCAAACACTGATTAGTACTGTGAAAGTTCTTGTTCTTTATTATCAGTTAATGCAGACCATATGAGACTTCTGAAGCTACAAACTCAGACTAAACTAAACTAAAAATAAATGGTAATATTTTAATCCAGTGATCAAACAACCTCATACAACTAGGCAAACATGGAAGAGACAGCAGAGATTGGGATGAACTGTGCACACAGTACTGGGACAGTATTGAGTGTAGGTCACCTGTGTCACACAATCACTGTAGTTAAGCAGGTAATTCGGAAGAAAATAGACTTGAAGCGTAAAAATTTGCCTTGGGATGTGTGTAGACAGCTATATTGATTAAAATAGATGTTTTGTCAGATGCATGGAAGAAAGACAGAAATGCCTCCTGTGTAGACAGGCCGTCAGCCACATACAGTCAGATCACAAATCTGATTGCAACCCCTCTTTGTTTTCCTGGGATACATGCAAATCAGGGTCAGTCTTACTCCAGTTCAAAGGATGGTGGTAATGCATCTAAAGCTGTTTGCCAGACAAATAATATTGTTGGCAGTTTATCTACAGCAATAACAGTTTAGCTGGCATGACAGCTACAGTAACAACTATCCATAGCACAAACACATGGATGTCTCTCACAAACAAAATAAAGGTTTTGCTCATCTTCATAGGCTCACCATTACAGACAGGTGCTCTCTCCCCCTTGCAAATTGCATCCAGCAGTAAAATTTCAGTTTAAACGACTGATTTAATAACAATGATAATGACAATAAACTTTATTTGTACACACTGTAAAATTAAAATCATTTAAAACAACATAATTCAAATACACAACACCAAAAGAAAAAGCGAAACAAGACCAAGAACTTTTTATAAAAATGGGTTTTTAAGAGCTGGCTATCCTGAGTTCCACAGGCAGGCTGTCAGGAGGCGGCCAGGCAATCACCCTTGGTCACCAAGTGATTTAAGTGTAACTTCGGCTGCCATTATCACCGGAGGAAAGACACTATATAGGTTACACTGGCCAATTACATATATAGTTAAATTAAAGTAAAGATTATGTATATGCCTTGGACAGAGAGGATAGATAGAGTATGTCTTAGCTGAGGTTTCAATTCATCTTGAATGCCTCTTTAAAGCATTTACACCCCCTTTTTTGATATCCAGTAGCTGTTCAATCCACCAAAGACACATGAAATGACTAATTCTACAGTAAATGGTGTCTAGGCTTTCATCACCTTATATTCAGCAGAAAGATTTCCATCATTATACATGAAAGACTTTCATTACTCACAGAACATCCTTCAAGCAACTTTTTCATCAAAACGTTTCCATTCACCCATCCTGATTAGATATGTCATAGTTCACAGAAATGCGTATAAATGGAAATTTTCTTTTCTGGAAGTAATTACACAATGACTTTTGAAATCACTGAATCCAATTCTTTGTAAAATGCCAGGAGCTTGGCTTGAAGTCTTGGAAATTGTTTTTGTTATTCCTGGATCTACACTCTCACACTATGCACAAACTGATTTACTATTTGAATTAAAAGAGGACATCCAAAGTTTACAGGAAATGACTAGAGCTCAAGCTAAGCTTTGTGTGTGCACCAGTCTTAACCTTTTCCTGTCCCTCTCATTTTCAGAGTGACCTCTGGTCTTTAGGAATCACAGCTTTAGAGATGGCTGAAGGAGCCCCTCGTAAGTCAGAAATACATCTTCACATACACATATAAGTGACTTATGTTGTTAATAGATTGTTTATGTTTCCCAAATGTACTGTATTTCCTCATTTTAAATGTCTCTCTCTTTCTCTCTCTCCCTCTCTGACCCTCTGTCTTTTTTCCTAGCTCTATGTGACATGCATCCAATGAGAGCCCTGTTTTTAATTCCACGAAACCCTCCACCCAAACTGAAATCAAAGAAATGGTGAGCCTGTCTCTCACACACACACATATACACACAGCAGGATGTAGAGGGCAGTGTTTAGGTTTTCTCTTCTGAAAACACGGCTTGAAAGTGGTCTTTGTTGTGGGCTTTATGCCTCAGACAGTCAGCCATCAGATATCTTAACACTGTCCTCTCACGATGAAACAGAAAGCTCAAAGTCACAGGCCTGTCCAGACATACAAACAGAAGTGATTACACCTGAGGCTAATTGCATGAACAAAGTTATAAAATAACCCCTGAACACAGTAGTTTTTTTTTCTCAGTTTTGGTCTGAGTTATGTCTGATGCAACATGGTAAGGAAATTGTCCAGGGTCCAGGACTACCACAGTGACTGCCTACTGTTGAACATGGAGGTGCGAGTGGGCTCATATGGGACTGCGTGATTGCAGAAGGTTTAGGGGTAATGGCGCTATGAGTTCAAGTTTTATACCTAATTACTGACTGAAAAGGTGACTCCCAGTCTCAAGAAGACTTGCAGGAGAGTGAATTTCCAACATGACAATACATGGTAAACACAGCACAAATCACACAAGTTTTTAGAGGAAAAAAAACTGAAAACTTAAACATCAGATCTGTGCCCTCACTTAAATCCAATCTATAGAGTGTTTAAAATTGAAGGTAAAACAACAAAAGCCCACCAGCAAAGAGCAGCCGAAGAGACTGGTATCATTCATGCTCAGGAGGATTGAGTATGTCACCAAAAGTAAAGGTGGACTTTCAAAATGTTAAGAACATAGAAGAATGAAGGGTGTACTGACCTTTTTGCAGTTAAATATGGACCTTTCATTATAGTTTAATTAGTCAAACATTTCTGTTTGTCAAATGAATTGGCTTCATTCTTCTTGGGGTTTGGCTAAAAACAAATAAAATTATATTAAATAGTTAGGATTTGTAATTCCGTCACATTTAAGTGATATTGACCAGTTCTGTTCTACACTGTACATCGATGCTGCCATTTTTAATCTTAATAAATTAAGATTAATTCATCTCCTCTCCTCTCCTGTCCTCTTCTGTCCTCTCCTCTCCTCTCCTCTCCTCTCCTCTCCTCTCCTCTTGTCTTCATCCCCTCCCCTCTCCTCTTGAATATATAATGAATAAGCTTTTCAGACTGAATTTGTAGTTGAACTCATGCCCTCTTCCATTCAGTATTAATGCCATCAGAAAGACTAGTTCATAGGGCATCTTTTAATAGCTGCAACGGTCTGGGCTATGCAGAGCTTTTCAGCCCTCCTACCTCCAGGCCCCCCTAAGGCATCAGGCATCCTGAAAACTAAACAGCAACACATATTTCTTCCCTGTTTTTAATGAGTTTAGACTAGAGACAACACACCTCTCGAATGTTAGGAGCATTTTTGTACACAGACGTTTCCTGAGTAAAACTTAAACTCAACATGTTTGCAAGGATTTTCCTTGGTAGTGCCGCAACAAGTGATTACTAGCTGGCATACTCTCGGTGAGTTTAAAAAATATTTAATAATTTTGTGGCAGGTTATAGAGGATGATGTTGATTTGAATATGTTTGAACATGACACTGCATTACAATTCATTGTTGAAAGCTTGTCCTTTTTCTTTCATTAATGTGATTTTTCCTGCATATAGATTTACATGTGATCTTAGTTTTGTTTCTGGTTCTGAGTTTTATATTTGTGGATTGCACAAGTGTTGTTTATAATAATGGTCCGATTTTGCTAACATACCATTAGTAAAGAGATTATTTAATTGAAAATGACCAATCTTGTTAAATAAATGAGTTTAAGTTAAAAACAAAGGAGATTTTTCTGACCTTCATAAGGAGGTTTAGTCAGTAAAATTACCTACACCTATTTGTAGTGCAGGCATGTGTTTGTAGGTTATGTGTCAAATTGCTCCTCTGTCACGCCACTTCCCATTAGTCAGCTCAGGTTTATTTATATGCTGCGTTTTATCAAGACATTTTTACCACAGAGTCCTTTACAGATGACGAGCAGCAAAAACCAGATTAAACATGATAGTAAAAAGTGAGTGAAGTAAAATGCAGACTTGAGCTTAAAGTTATGATGTTTCAGTAACAGTTCTGAGCTGTTGAATCTTGGAAATAATGAATGTGGATTTAAAGAATTATATCTACTCATATTAATTTTACAATGAATGAGCAAGACTTTATAACATAAAGATGAACTGGGTACATGTTATCAAACCTAATTTAAAGGCTCTTAATATTTTCCTCGAATTAAAAGTACATTAAACAGATACCAAAAGAGTAGATTTTCATAACATTCAGTTTCATGGTAAGATTTTTTGTGTCTCCTTTCTTTCGCCCTCTTTCTCCATCTGTATAGGTCAAAGCGTTTTCTGTCCTTTGTCGATAACTGTCTGGTTAAGAACCATCTGCATCGACCCACCACTGACACCCTGCTGAGACACGCCTTCATCAGAGACCTGGCTAATGAGAGACAAGTTCGCATAATGCTAAAAGATCACCTGGATAGAACCAGGAAGAAGAGAGAGAAAGGTGAGCAGACATGAATGCAGTGCATATCAGTAACTGGTACAGCTTTTGGATAAATGCGGTGAGTTAAATCCTGTCTGCTGTTATAGTTTATCTTTTAGTTTTATCAAGACCAAACTCTGAACTCAGAGTTTTTTCATTCAAACGTTACATCAGGACTGGACTTACTAAAGGACTGGAATTGATTACAGTGATTCAGTAGTAATTCAGTTCTTGTATTAACAGCTGAATTATTCATGTGATCAATTATGTAGGCCGACACTCACTGACAGAGCCTGGTGAATTTTGCTGTGGGCCGGAGTCCTAATGGGAAACCTGTGCTGATATTGGCTATTTCATGCCATGTGTGTGTCAGTGTGGTGAAAAGGCAGCTCTGTGTAGGGGAAAGACTAGGGTGGTCGAACAAGGACTGCATTAAAAACCCATTAACACATACACATAGTCTGTCTAAAGAAAGTGAAGGAGAGAGTGTAGACAACCTGTGCTGATACTGTCAAGGCAGACAGAGATTTAGTCTAGATGGAGGTCATCATCTCTGCCCCACATTTTTAGAATTGTTTAGTTGTTTAAGAGGTCATTCACAGACAAGGAATACAATAAGTTCTTTGGATAACTAAAAGGATATCAGAAAATTTTACAAATAGGCAACTTGAGGTGGAATGAGGTAGGTTTGAGGCCACTTGTGTTTGAGGAAGAACTATCAGCACACTTGAGCTGAGAGAGAGCACCAGCTGCACTGATACCACAGCAGCTGCTTTGCTCAGGCTGTCACAAACACTGCATTTCTGCTAATTTATAGCACGCTGTTTATGGAAATGATTTATTATGCTAGTGTTACTGCACAGTTTACACAACGTCTTTTGCATATAATACATTATACTTCATATATTTCTAAAGTAAATCTACACTTTTTAACTCTTAAACCTGTTCAGTATTACTGCAGTACACTGAAACCAGAAAGAAAGTTTCAGGGAATAATATATGTTTATATTTACATCTCTAAAACTACAGTAGTTGATACACAAACACTGGCTAGACAACAGGTTTCCCTGCTGCGCTAATAAAGCTTTTGAATTTGAACTGTTCCAGTTATGCCAGATATTTTAATCAAACAGAATATGGAGAGAAGTGAGGAAGGGCGACAGTGAGATGGCAAGACAAAATGAACAAGAGAGTGAGAGAGGGAGAATGTTGGGTCAGGCCAAAAGGCTGTACATGTCCTGACCTTTCCTCTTCTTTTCTACATTCACTTGGGGCCATGTTTTACACAACACACACAGAAATAAAGGAGAAATAAAGGAGAGAGAAGAGAGAGTGAGGGATGGAAAAAGACAAAAAATGGGACAAACTAGGAGGGGGGGGGTGGAGAGACATACAGTATGAGAACAATTTATTCTCATCCTGTTCTGAAGATTCATTCTCCTCTGGATGAGTTGCATGTGCTGAATGTGTGATGCCAAGATGTGCAGTCAAACAGTGAGAAAAAGAGTTAGGGGCGGGGAAGAGAAGACAGAGATATTTATGACTTTGCTCTTCTCTTGTTCTCACATTGATATTCAAACAAAGCAAGAAATCCTTGTGTTGTCCTTTAGGTTTATTCATCTTCATTTGGCAAACTGAGAGACAGACGGGAAAGTGATAACAACAGAGAGAGAGAGAGAGAGAGAGAGAGCAGAGAGAGAAGCTGAGGGGAAGGAAGGAGGAAACAGAATGGCCATCTGGTTTTAATCTTCTGTTAGCTTATAAAAACACACTAATGACTGGTAGACTTTCTGCATCAGGCATGTGTTGTGTGTGTGTGTGTGTGTGTGTGTGCATGCGATGTGTACAAGACCAGATTTGCGTGTATATGTGTGTCTGTGTGCCCCTATGCCCCTCCAGAGTAATGAAATGCTGATAGTCTTAAGTGCATGTGGGAAAAACTCGCTGCTGCAGAAATAAGAGTGAAAAAAAAAAATTCAATGCTCCGGACATGATGCAAAAAGGATGTGTCATTTCAGCATACCCAAGAGTGTAGTTTGGACAAAGATGGCCTATGCTTTGGAAGATGAATCACTCAAAAAAAGGAAAAAAAAAATGCCCTCTTCCCGGTCAGCAGAAGTAGGCATCAACCCTCGAAATGCACTCTCCTCCTGCAGCTTTGGCCTAGAAAGACATAACATGAGCCAAACCCTTCAAACATGACATCACAGCAGCAGAGCAGAGATTTCCTCCATCCACTGCAAAAGTTGTAGTTCTTTCTGCTTTGGACAAACATACCTGTATTGTGTTACCTTTCAGCGTGTTGATGGCAACATACAGCATGTTGAGTAAATGTTCAAGTCAGCCCGTTTGCTACTTTCACATCATATGCTGGCCAAATGGCTGGCTGGGCCCATCTTCCTGGCCTGTGGACAAGAAGCCCCCCCACAGTCAAATTCAAGAATTCACTGTGTGAACAAAAAAGGTCCAATATGCATTTTAAGACATTATTTGCAGATGTCCAACTGCCTACACCAATGTGCATGTGTTATGGGTCCCATGGTAGGATGTGTATGCTGAAAGGAGAGAAACTTTTTTTTGGTGTATGTGTCGGATCAGGATTGAGATGATTCAGCATAGCTGTTCTGAAGCCACACTACAGTATAACAACTCTGTCCCATATGTCTTCCACGGAACAAGACTCTCATTTACTTTCTTATTGCCCAAGTTTGCCCACACTATACTTTCGTGTGGCTTTGATAATGACAAAATTGCTACTGGCAGTAGACGACGCAGAAACAAGATGGCAGGCATGGAGGAATCTTTAATGAAACAGTGGCTGCTTCAGAAAGTCAGTGAAGAATACCCACACCAGTGCTTACACATTAGAAGTGTTCACCAAAAGCTCCACCCATAACCATACAGTTCCTCCTCTCTGACAACACTGAGTGCATAATTTTACAGTAAATAACCTGCTAGCCTCACATACTGACATGCAGCTACTATTAACATGGACACCAGAGTGAAGTGGGACACATTCCACAAGTGCTGTGCAGCTGATGGACAACTACTCTTACATGTTCACACATTTAGAACCAATCTGATACGGCTATTAGAGCCATTACAGAAATAATTACTGAAATGATTAAGCCATTATCAAAATAGATGCCAGTTAGTTTTCTTTCAATCAGCTAAGTGATCATTCAGCTTATTGTTTCAGCTCTATCAGCTATTTAAACATTTTTAAAAGGGGGCAGTAAATGATCAAGTTTCCATTTCCATTGACCTTGTAAGGAGATACTGGATTTTTTGCTTTGAATGTCCCATATTTTACATTTTTCTTGTGTTTAATTTGAAGTTGTGATATCCATAAGAAGATATATTTGTGGTTTTAAGTACCGAAAACCATCTCAGTGTAGTTTAATAACCTCTCTCTCAGGCTTTGGCTGAGCCTCTCTTCTGATTGGCTGACTTTTTTTCTGAGTGATTGAATAAAAATATAGCAGATTTCAGGTGAACACTCAGAGGGACCAAATCATGCAAGCTTTGATAGTGGGTCAGGTTGGGCTGGGCTTGGGGCATGGCTTAGAGCGGCAATGTTTTTTTGTGACATCACAAAGTTACGGAAGTCCTGACGGCTCGTTTTAAGGCTCAGTTTCTGAATACAGATTGAACACTGAGCACTTTGATACTTTCTCAGTATTAATATAGGACCTAGACCTGCTTTGTGATTAAAATAAATTGGACAAGGAAATTTCACTTTCTTTAACATGGGACCTTTAATAACTTCATTTCAGAATATATTAACCCAATGTATTACTACTATTTTGTCTGTCTGTCTCTTTCAGAGGGTCCAGAGTATGAGTACAGTGGCAGTGAGGAAGAGGAGGATGAGGTCACAGAGGAAGAAGGAGAACCCAGGTAAAAGCCTTTTCATACTATACATGAATATTGTTTAAACATTTTGCCTGAACAGTTTATTGTCAAAGAAACACAGGAAACTGGGGCAGAGAAAGAGGGGTACGATATGCAACAAGCATCCCCTGGTTGGTAATCAAATATAGACATTGCAGTGCACTTAAACCATTCAACCACCAAACACCATGCGGCAGAAATGTTGTTGAAGACATTGATCGCTCACTTGTGTGGTGGAGAAATGATTAGAACCACAGCAGTTGGTGCAGATTTCCTTCTGCAGAAAGAAATGTTGATTTAGTGAACTTCTTCAGATGCACAGATTCAGTAATATGGTATCGAACATCCACGTTTGATGAATCCAGGTCAACATGGAAGCAGCATCTCAGTGATTTTTGAAAAATGTCTCATCGCTGTCATTATGAGTGTTTTGCTTATCGGTAGATTAACATTCATGTCACTATGAGAACTTTCCCTCTGCTTAAGTGCTCAGTACATTCATTGCTAATGAAGCACCACAGGGCATGTGTGTGTGTTTTTATTTTAATGGACAGATGCACTAGCCTCTGCTACTGTCCCTGGACATCAAACAGCAGATGGCACTAGGAGCTGAGCACTTTCTCCAAGGATGAGCTTTAAGAGTGTATTTGTGTAACTGTGCCCATTTTCCCTTAGTATTTCAGTACATAACTGTCTCCATTACTATCACTTACACCATTTCTCTCTCCCTCTCTCTCGCTCTCGCTCTCTCAGCTCCATAGTGAACGTTCCTGGTGAATGGACGTTGAGACGAGAGTTTCTCCGTTTACAGACAGAAGATCGTGAAGGAGGCAGAGAAGGAGGTCAACAAAGTGGGGGTCAACAAAGACAACAAGTAGGTTTCAATTTAATTCTCAAGCTTATCCACAATCATTCACCAAAAAACAAAACAAAATATAAAACACTGAAAAACAGTAAAATATTTAATGATAATGATAATAGTAATAATCATCATCATCATCGTCATCATAATTAACTAGAATTTATTATTAGAGACTACAAACAGGTTAAAATACATTTGATTGGATAAAAACATTACATTAATGATAATAAAATAACAGATAAAAAAAATGTAAATTAACAACATAGATACAATAAAATAAGTGAATACAATAGTAATAAGTTATGTCTATAAACCATACTTAATCAAAAGCTAGACTGAAGAGGTAGGCTTTAAGTTTTCATTGAAAGATTTCCACACTTCCAGCTGCTCTCAGGTCAGACTCAGGGCAAACTGTTCCAGCAGCTCAGAGCATACAAGTTAAAAGCTGCCTCACTGAAGGTTTTAGTTCTGCAGTTTGGAACAGCTAACAGACTGGAGCGGTATATCTCGGTGAAAGACCATGAGGTGCTTTAAAAACAAGTAAAAGAATTTTAAAATCAATACGGGAGCTGACAGGCAACCAATGTAAGGACTTTAAACCAGGGGTAATGTGTTCCCTCCTTCTGGTCCTGGCCAGCACTTGGGCTGCAGAATTCTGAATCAGCTGTGGCTGATTTCGATCCATTTTGTGTAGCGCAGATAGCAGAACATTACAGTAGTCAAGCCTGTGTGCATCAGTTTTTCTGTGTCACTTAGAGAGAGAAAAGGTCGCACTTCAGTAATATTTTTGAGGTGATAAAAGGCTTTGGAGGATTTGGAGACAAACCCCTCATGACCACACCAAGGTCTCTTGCTTGTTGGCTTCGGGTAAGTCCAAGGGAATTTAATTTCACAACCAATTTCTCTCTCTGAGTTTTAGAAGCTAAAATTTCAGTTTTATCTTGGTTGAGCTGTAAAAAGTTTTGTGACATCCAGACAAAGGGAATCAATTAATCCTAATCCTATCTAATCCTGTTTCACTCTCAGAAATTCACCATTGGTCTTGGGTTAACTCAATATATTTAACCCTTAAATCAAAGTGTGAAAAGCCTACTGTATAATTTTTATAATACAATAAAAAAATCGAATCGTATGTTAATTTATGTCCAGGCTTTACAGCAGCAGAGGCAGCAGTTGGTGGAGCAGGAACGATACAAGCAGCAGTTAGTGGCTGACAGGCAGAAGAGGATCCAACAACAACATGAGCAACGGCAAAAGTTAGAGGATGTAAGTACTGCTTATGCTTATGCTTTTTCTTCTGTATTGACTCAGCACTTATAGGTCAGTAAGTAGGTCAGATAAAATTAAAAATAAAATAAAACATTTTCAGAGGAAGAGAACATTTTTTTCGAAATTCACAAACATTTATCAACTACATCTTTACAAGAAAAATGTCACTGTCACGTTCCACTTGCTAAGTCACATCCTCACTCTGCTCACTAACTGCTCTGACAACATCTTCAGCCTTGGAAACTCTTATTTGTATGAATATTATGTGACCCACACTAACTATAACTGTTGAATTGAACTTATTTTCCATTGCAGGTTGTATTTCTTAAGAATATCAGCTATATGCTAAAATCCCTTTGTTGTAGTTCATGTTAATGTAAATTACCTTGTCTTGACTTATGTTTTTGTGCAGTTTGGTTTGTTTTTTTTATTACTGTTAATTTGTTTCCTGTTCCCAGCAACAGAGACGGCAGCTGACGGACTGTGCCTTTCAGTGGGCGGAGCTTCAAGAAATCTCTCTTGGGGAGGAGTCTGATCTCCATGACAACAGAGTCTTACTGGATGAGAGAAACAGGAGGAGTGACAGGAGAGCGGTAAAGATGAACTCCTGACTTTGTATTGGCTGTGACTAGACATGGCGATGACTTAGTAATGCAGTAATCCTAACCTTTAGGTTTTTGTATATTGAATTCCACTGCCTTGAATATTATTGGAAATAAAGAGAGGTTCAGAAATGTGGCCATATTTATAGCCACATTAGATGCTCTGGATGGTGCTGCTGCTCCGCCTGTCAGTCAGTCGGTCCAGCACTTTGGTCCAGGGGAAGACAAATCTGGTAGATGGTGATCACCTGACATTTTTCTACTACCATTAGTCAGAATCTCCAGTTGTTTAACACTTTGGTTTATGAAGACACCTCAAATACTTGCATCAAATGTTAGCATGTTAGCATGCTAAACATAATGTAAACAAAAACAGTTTCGTAAAGTACTGATTCTTCAGGACAGCATGAATTTTTTAGTTACCTATTTGCACATACAGCAGACATGCAGCATCATTATCATTCATTTGGAGTTGCATTTGTTTTCGCATTTCAAAAGCTCCTGAGGGAAATATCTGGTTCCTCAGCTGCTAAATGCTCCTCTTTGTTTACAAGCTAGCTGCTAACTGTGCCTATCTGCTGTTTGGTGCAGGGTAAGCCGCTCACTGTGATGGAAATGATGCTGATGAGGGCTGTCAGAGTGAAACAAACTGTTATGTTGCAGGTCATAAAAACCAAAACAATGTTGCCAAAAGACACTAAGGGTAACTGAGAGTTAGCTAATGACTGGTGGTGTCCCATTTCCCATTACACATCCATTGTTCATAGAAAAATATTGATCCAGTTTCTTCACAACGGACTGACTGTACTACAGCTACTTGATAACACTTATAAAAGCTGACATGAGAACTGAAACAGCATGTCATATATGAATGATAGGAGGCCTCAATAAATGTGTTTGAATCTAATTTATTTAACCAAAAACCCAAGTTATCCTCCAGAAGGAATACCTTGTGGCAGGTGAGTGTGTGCAACACTCAGGCTGCTTGTTTGTGTGTGTCTTAGGCTTTATCCATATTTGATGCTGCAGTGAGTTAACACATGAACTTGTAAGCTCAAGTTGTGTTTGATGCACGCTCCACTGATGTAGTGGTTGCACCTGTCAGCCTTTGTACCCAGGTGATAAAAACATTCTCTTCTGAATGCGGCAGACCAGAAGAGTTCTTTAAGGTCATATCTGTGCATTTTATAATTATGAACTGTTCAAAACAAAACTTTATGAGATGGAAAGTGACCTTTCAGACACATTTCCATCAACTTTAATCCCATCTCAAAACAAGAAACAGGAGCTTTCCTCTCATTTTGATAAATTTTACATCAGACAGGACTGTCGATATGCAGGTTCAGCTTGAATGCCAGCTTTCAGAATTAAATATATACTGTATATGAAAGAAGAGGTCATATATAGAGGCCATTTCACAGTACTTGATAGGTTTTGTACATGAGTTAGGGTTTGAAAAAGGTTAGAAATCTTTTTTTTTTTTTTGCTTCAGTGCTTCAGTTTCCAGTTAGAGGAGGGTATTTCAATTCTTTCAGTCTTTTACCTTGTGAAAACTTAATTTGGAACATCACACAAATTTGTGGGAAATTAAAAATCATTGTTTTGTGATAGCAGTAGACTTACAGAGCAACTCTTTAACAGTTATGTGGGTGTGTGTGTCTGTATGCATGCTTTTGACCAAGTATGCTGAGATAGGGTGAAGTGTCTCATAGCTCTCTCTACTATTGCTGATTCATTTTTTAGTCATTAATTTTAACACATGCTTGATGAATCTATCCCACACACCAGTGAGTTTCAATAGGCGTATATTAACACCATGGAGCAGGTTAGTGACTGTGATTTCTTCATGTAGAAGACACTGTGTTTCAATGCTATTAATATCTGTCTAGTTATATTATATGTCTATTTGGTGTGCTAACGTGTGTGTGGCAGAGAGCTATCTGTACGTGTTAGATTCTGATTACACAGATTGCCCCAAAGCCATTAAGTTCAGCTTGCGTAATGAATCTATCTGATGCTTCATTAAGTTCTAATGCATTTGCATTTAATTATGTGACAGATTCAGTGAGTGTGTGATGTGATGTCTTGTATTTTGTCAGACGAAGAGCTTGCCTGGGTGCAGGTTCTGGACTGATTCCTTCCAATCGGTTCACACATTGATTGATTTGGCAAGAATCGCATGTGTCTCAGTGGTGAGTTAGTGGCTTAAAGATTAGAGAAGTGGGTGAATGACTGTCGGGTTTGGATCTCCACACTGGTGGGGTGAAAGTAAATGATCAAGGATGAAATTACACAACTGTGTTAAAGACAACTACTCCCTTAACCACTTTGTTATCATTTGAGAAAGCAGGTAGTGTGACTTCCCTTTGACAGACTGACAGCCTGTCTACAGTATACCCTGCCGCAATGCATGCTGGGATAGGCTCTAGCCCCTTGCAACCCTCAACAGGATAAGTGAGTGTAGAAAAAAAATGGATGAGAGGGTAAGTCACAGTTTGAACTGCCTGCTACTGTAAACCTGCAACTCCACAGCTCGTGCACAGTTTTAAGATGAGGGACTGTTTTTGCTTGGTTTGCATTGTTTGTTAGCTCTGTTGTTACAGTCACATGAGTAAAACTACCCAAGGTTTACTGGTTATAACTTGTCAACAACTTGTTTACTCGTTCTAACTGTACTAGGATGTCCTTCTTATTCTATGCTTCTTTTTAATTATGAAATGAATACTTAAAAGGAGCTCAATTTTGTAGTGACAGTCGCGGCATGGCTCTAGTAATGGCAATGTCAATCAGTCAGACTGCCACTTAAGCTCATGCTGAAATACTACTGGATGGATTGGCGTGCAGTTTTGTACAGATATTCGTGGTCCCCAGAGGTTGAAGTTTAAAGACTTAAGTGATCCCCTGACTTTTCCTTCAGCACCACCACAAGACTGGCATTTGTGATTTTTAGTGAAGTATCTTGAAATTATCATGAAATTTGGCACAGATATCCTCTGACTTTTCATCTTGCACCACCAGCAGATTATTTGTGGAGACATTTGTGGTTTTGAGTGTAATGTCTCAAACATCGGATGGATTGCTGTGAAATTTGAGATCCCCCCCTCTGAATGATTTCCATCTACCACCATCATCATGTTTGAACTTTTAATTCCTCCATTACATGGGTTTATGTTGTGTTTAAGGCTAATTACGAAATGTTAGCATGCTAACACACAAAACTAAAATGATGCAAAAGGCTAAACATTATACCTGATCAATATCAACATGTTAGCATCAATATTTGGAGCATGTTAGCATGCTGACATAAAGTACCACTGTGCCCAAGTACACCTTCACAGAACTGCTAGTGTGCTTGTAAATTACTGTATTGCTTGTACTTGTTTTTCTGTGGGTGCTCTGAACCCGTAGCTGCACCAGCAGAGCAGCTCAGTGGCAAAATGTAGCACACTGTGGTTATAGTGGGCAACCCCCGGTGCAGGTTTGTGTGACTGCTTGAATTTAGGCAGGGGACTAAAATACATACATGTTCAGCAAAACTGTTCTCTGGATAAAACAAAAAGAAAAACCACCTGTAGCCCATTTATGATGACTTTGGTGTCAATTGTTCTCCTATATAGAAGTAAGAGTAATGTGAAGCAGAGGGGGGGGTATCTGGTATCTTTCATCTGTAGAATGACATCCTGACTTCTCGGTAAAGATTTTTTTCTCAGGGGTCAATGTCATGCTAGATCATTTGTAATGACATAGTGTTGCTATATGACCTTTATAACAAGATTTGCTGTTGTGCTGTTGTATGTAGAGATTATTATTAATTATAATAACAATAGACAGAAGTCCAATTAAAATGCTTGCATTCCTACAAACATTGCTGACAACATTTAATTGCTACAAATTAGTTACATAATAAAACATGTACATAGCATTCACATGAATAATTAAAAAGATAATTTTGTTTAATTAAAACACTTGGAGGCCATGATGGAAACTATGATAATCCGTTTTACACCTGCAGCACTGACAGACCACATTACCCACAAACCATGTGCCTTCCTGTTGCCAAGAGGGTTTTGTGACATATTTGAATTGAGTATTTGTTTGTTTGTTGCATGCAAGATGATGATTGTGGGTCCCTTTACTCACTGTGCAACATTTATCAGGTGATAGATGTCAAGTACATTGACTATTATTCGTTTCAGTTCTGGGTTGAGCTTCTGCGTGAATGGTAACCATGGATTATTTCTCAGAGGGCACATTAGTTTGTTATCAAATGTACAAATTTCACCATGGAAGCTTTGTCATCCAGTTAAGCTGCCATTTCAGCTTAAGCACTGTTGAATGTGACCCTTCAGATCCAAGCTGAGTAAACACAATTTAAAGGCAATGGTGCAACCACTGCAAATATTTAAATAGAGTAGGTTCAATTAAAAATTGTAAATGTAAAAATATCCAGTTTGGACTATTTGGACATAGAAGGATTCTCCAGGAGAAATTCAAAAAGAGGTCATAATGAAATATTTAGTTGAGGGCGTTGGCTAAAAGCTCCATGCCATCTTGCACACTCTGAATATTTTAGCTCCCACCTCTCAGAATTCTGCTCAAGACCTTAGCGTACCCTAATTAAAGTAAGCCTGCATTTGTGTGTGTGTGTGTGTGTGTGTGGGGGGGGGGGGGGGGGGTTGGTTGGTGTGTGTATTTGCTTATCTATTCTTGTGAGGACCTTGCAACAATACAAAAATGTGCAACACGATGATTGTGGAGTTTGAATTAAGGTGAAATTTAGTTGTTAGGGTTAAATAAAAAGTCATCAAAGTCATCAAATATACTGGGAATATACTGGGCATCTTTATTCAACCATGTGGCTGTCTGTTTTCAACCATGTGTGTGTGTGTCTGTGCGTGTGCGTGTGCGTGCGTGCGTGTGTGTGTGTGTGTGTGTGTGTGTGTGTGTGTGTGTGTGTGTGTGCTGAGCAGGACCAGGCAGGCAGAAAGCGGAGTGCCGATGTGTCAGTAAGGCCTCTGGACTCCACAGCAGAGCAGGTAACAAACCTTCCCTCTATATCTTTTCACTTACTTGTCATTAACTCCTTAGTCTTCAATATGAATGAGAGCAGGTGGAATTTCCTGTGAACGTAGGCTGACTCTTACTGTGGCTGATAGCTTTGGTCAGTGACGACACATTGTGTGGGAGTTTCGATGTGTGAAGTGGGCTCGTGTCAGCAAATAGCAAACCTATCAGGAGGATTAGATTTATTTCTCTCTTTCTTTCTTGACCTAATTTCCGACATCATTTGTTGCCTGTTTTTCTGTTTTTTTCACTAACTTATCAAGGAACAGTGTGTGCTTGTGTGTAGATATCATATGTGTTTGCATTGTCTTGCAATGTCTTAATGAGTGAGAAAAAGACGTACAGCTACAAAAGGTTAATCAATAAAAGGATGATTAGTTGATAGACAAACTCTCTCTTGTTCCATTTTCTTTTGTCTTAAATGATAAGACGCTCAGTATTTCAGGTTTTGGACTGTTGGACATTGACAGACATCACCTGGAGCTGTAGGACTTTGTGATGGACATTTTTCAGTATTTTCAGATATTTTACCGATCAAATGATTAATGGATTATTGGAAAAATATTGTGCTGAGAGAGAGAGAGAGAGAGAGAGAGAGTAGTTAACTGGTGTTGTTTGTGTGTGGCTCCTAGTAAGAAGGAAGAATTGAAAGACTGAGGGCAGGTAAAGAGGAGGATTATAAGACACAGGAGAGGAGTAAGGAAGAGAACAAAAAGGGAAAACATAATAAATTGTCCCGGAGTGTCTGTGATTTATGCTGCATGTGCATTAAAATGATAAAGAAAGACACCTTGTTTCATTCATGCACTGCCTGACACCACTGGTGGAGCTTCATCATTTTGAAGTTCTCAATCACAGAGACAGTGAAAGATTAGAGGTTTTAATTCTATATTTGTGTGAGACTCCATTAAGGATTCAGAGAGACAACAGTGAAATACACTGCACTGCACCACTAGTGTCACATTCTGACAAGCTTTTAGGCCAATGCTTATCACAGCATGGCATCACTGTTGTTTTAAAGCCTTCCCTCTCCATCTCTCCCCCTCTCTTCTATCTCTGCTGATCCCAGCATGCCTCCTCCGTCCTTTCCTCACTTGTTTCCTCTTTTCATCACTCCCTCCATCGTTCACAGCGTGGAGCCTCTTTCATTTTTAGAATCTCTCTTTCAACTTGTCTCTCAGTTTTTCTTCTAAAATGTTACTATCTAATCTCAGTAGGGGTTTCAGAAATACAAATTCACCAAACATGTCTCTTTTCACTCTCACTGTTACTTCTCTATTTCTGAAAACACTTTCTCTGTTTCTCTTATCTGCCCCCGAAAGTCCCTCATCTCTCTGCCCTGATGTTGTTGTGATTCTCTGTATAATGAGGGCAGCTCTTGACTTTTGCTTGATAGTCATAGATACACAGATGGATACATGGGTATATTTTTGTGCAACTGTGACAATCACAAAGATTTTTTTAAGATGCCAATTAATTCCTCTTATTTTTGTCTTAGATATGCAGTAATGCTGGTCAGCTACTGTAACTTAACATAGTTAACTGAATCTGAAGTCTGTTAGACTTTCCTGAGGTTAGTCATGCCAGCTTTGACATATTGAGCTGTTTCAGTTGTCAACACACCATACATTATTAAGACATCCTTTCACTGGCACTGCTCATGGAGACATTTGACATTTGGCTCCTCGTTTTAATTTGAACTGCCATCATAGATTTTTATGTACATTATATAAATATTTATCAGCTTTAATATCAGTGTGTTTCACATGAGATAAGAATTATAGGATTTATGCTTACATTAAATATGAGATGGACTAATTTGGGAATTAGACCATATTTCACTTTCAGAGTTTAGCCTCTTAATTGTGGTGCAAGTTACTAAATAGAGCAGCTTGGCATTTTTATTCAGTAAACGTTCTTCAGTGGTGAGTTGGGTGGTGAAGTGCAGATCGCTGACATGGATTGTTTCCTAACATTGCTGTGAAAATAGAGCTTGCACAAAGAAAGCTAATGTGTTGGTGGAAAGATATGTTGAGTATTTCAGTTCAGTGTGTATCCTATATTGTCCTCTCATTCTCAAGAAAACATCATTAAATCTCAGGTGGTTTCCCTTGTATGGGAGCAATCATATAAATCTAACCTCAAGAAGCCATCATGGGCCAGGGTGGCCCACCACTATTTCTCTGTTCTACTGGTTTGGGAGGAATTACACAGCAGTGTGTTGGAGTGTGTGTGTGTGTGTGTGTGTGTGTTTCTGTGTGAACTTCCTGGATGTGTGAAAGTAGTATAGTCTTCACACTGCTGCCCAGAGTAATCATCTGTATAATACACTGCAATACGGTTTCATGTATTTATATATCTTTCGTTTATTTTTATGTGGCTAGCCTCAGCGCAAATCAAACCCAAAGGCCCACTGTGTCATTTTATATTCATCCTTGCTGAGCTGTGTAGGCAAACCCAGAGCTCTGTCTGCACAAACTTCAAGTAATTTTATGACTAATGTACAGAAAAGCAGCGTCTGTGAAAAATCTTTGTCCTCCAGCCAATATAAAATGTCTATTGGTTCTGTTTAAGAAAAGACATTGTAAGATGGCTGTAACTTCAAGGAAATCAGCTGGGAGATCTGTATATGACACTAGTGGCTCTTTACTTGCGCTTTTATCATATTTACTCTGGAAGAAGTAGTGCTTGCAAAACAGATTCTCAAGTCAGAGAGCCACCTGCTGTCATATGTCCAAGCTTCTGTGCCAGAACTAGACTGATTGCTATTTTATGAGTGTTTTCATGTGTTTGTCTAATGTTTTTACACTAAAGATGTGAATCAGATCAGCTTCTTTCTTACTGTGTGTGCTTTTTTGTATGTATGACACAACCCGCTAGATAATATGCTTGATGAGGTTTTCATGCAACAGCTATGGCTTGTCTTGTCAGTGTCTACAGAACCTGGGAGTGACTGTTTTGTAGCATGTAGCACAACATTCAATTGATTTGCGTTGAAAACTTGTTTCATGTACACTTATATTCACTCTTATTATCACTGCCAGTTGTTTCTTAATTGGAACATCTGAAATATCATAACAACTTACTCCCTGTAGTTTTAATTAAGCTATTATGTCATTTTACCATATCAAAATGCCAATCTAAGTATTTTAAGTATGTTGTTTATAAAAAAGTTAACTCAAAATTGTAATTAAAGCTAATCAATAATCTTGCAAGAGGGGCAGAAATCAGTTGAAAATGACACTCATGTTGTAATAATAGGCCATTGTCTTGTGGATTTGTCGATTCAAAGATTGAGGATGTAACTCCAGACTGTGACTTATGAGATACATCATCATATGCCCCAACATCCTGAAAAAAAGTCTAAAATTGTCTTAAGTTGACTAATCACAGGTTACAGGTTACAGGTATTATATTTTTGGATTTCCAATAACATGTCTCAAGGTTCCCTCTTCAATAAGTTGTAAACCTTGTACACTATAACCTCACAATACACTATACATGTATCTTATTTCATATGAGCACTCCCAGGCTCCAAGGTTTGTTTCTATATGTGCTTTTCATGTGTGCTACATAGAGAGCCGTGGCTCCAAAGCAGCTGCTTCAGAATAAGACCCAGCACTCCCAGCCTCAGCCTCTGGCCCAGCATCAGCAGCCCTCATCGGGCAGAAGATCCCACCGCACCCTGCCCAAGGACCAAACCCAGCTCCTGTCGCTGCAGCACGACCACAGACACAGGGAGAGAGAGAGGGAAAGAGAGAGACAGAGGCAGAGGGAAAAGCCTGTGGCAGCTGTCCAGAGGCTAACACCTAATAGTGGGAACACAGCTGCTACTGCTGCTACTGCTGCTGCTGTGTCTGCTTCCTCGCCCAGTCGCCCTGCAAACAGCCAGCGCTCAGTGGTAAAACCCCGCCTTCCTCAGCCATCTAGCACCTTTAATCGCCCTGACATCCCACTTCTTTCACTCTATCTCACCCTCCTCACCTTCACTAAGTTTTTTTTCTCAGTCAGTTTTAGCGTGTTTAGTTCCTTTTGCCCCCTCTCTCACCTTCCCATAATTTTTCCTTACTTGGTTTGTCCCTGTCATCCTTATCTCAGGTAATAGACCTCTTTCATCTAAAGGTCACAAAAGTCTGGAGAAAGTAAGCAAAATGTTTGGTAGACACAGTTCAAACGAATAAGTCAAGGAGCAAGTGAGGTCAAAGTCTGCCAGCAAGGATTTTTCTACCTGTGTGACAACTCTGAAAACTCAACTGAAACAGTTTTTGCTGTGAAGGTGTAACAATTTTATCGAGTTCATGTTTTTTTTTTTCTCCATATAAAAGCAACATGTCATCTGCTGACTTTTTGTGTAGGGTGATAACATGAGGTTAATACCCTTTATTCTTAGAACAGTAGCTAAACCACAAAGGGAACATGAACAGGAAACAGACCCAAGGTGTCATTTCTTGACATTTTCAAACAGCCAATTTTTTGTTTTGTTTTTTTGTTTTTTTGTTTTTTTTTCACAAGACTTGCTTCAGAACTGTGTTAAGTTCAACAAACAGATTATGCTGACTCCAGATGGTTATTTCCCATCTTTCGTCTCCCTTCTAACTTCTCTTTAGAGAAATTTAAGCTGCTTTCAGATGATCTGCATCAAAGCGCTAGAAATTACACAAAACTTTTGATGCTGGGGATGTTGATGTCTGACGTAGCAACAATTGTGCAGTACATCTGGAAATGGGAACTTCTAAGAAAAACACTGAAATGTAATGTTTGTTTATGTGTCACTGACGGATTAGTGGCACTCTTCTCCTGTCTGGGCCAGTATGTATACAAACTTCTTTGAAATCTTTACTAAACTCTGACATAAAAGTTACTTTTGTAAGTTTTGTATAAAGTAGTTGAAAGTAACTTTTAAAACCGTTTTGAAGTGTCATTCTTAAGTGCATACTGCAGGGACTACTGCTAAGTGTTGTAAAATAAGGACTGCAATCATGTCTACCCACAATGCCCTCCCTAAAGCATTCAACCAGCCAGTGGCAGGCCTCCAAAAGTGATGTGTCATGGCTGCATCACATTAATCATCCCAGTTTCATGCACACTTTGTCACGATTAAGACTAACTTTATTCAAGATTATATATGCTTCAGTGTATTGTAACATGCGAGTAGAAAGCTTATACAGGATATATCCCCTAAGTTATGTTGATGAATTGAACATCTGCTATTTGGGATATTAAAATCTTAAATGTTCTAAATGGAAAACATCAATCTAATTTGTCATTTCTATGTCAGTTTATTGTTCATTGTCTCTCAGAGTCACCAGAATTTATGTATTTCAGCTAATGTAGTAATTTTTGCTTTTTATGGTTGATATAAATGTGTTTCCTGCTTGTGTTGATGCATTTATATGTAACGTGCTATTATGTCTTTAGATGTGGTTGAGTATGTTTTGTACTGAATGCCAGTGTTGATCCCATTTAGATTACCTGACTAAGTGTAGGACTAAGTCAATCTTTATATGGGTCAACACACACACACATTCATAGCACACACAAATCAATTAGTCTTACATGCGTTTACTGTTTTAGATGGACTTCCAGGAATCAAACTTAGCCAGGCTGCTTTTGGCTGCTGGTCTTCCCAGCCAGATGCACTCCAGGCTGGGCTCTGGCAGCAGCTCTAGTCCTTGTACCCCAGCCATGCAGAGAGCTCACATCAACCAGGTATATCGATCATATCACATCACACCTACACACTCTTTACTTTGAATATTGTACCCTGCTTACTTCTACTTTGTGCTGTTTATTTTTTCCTATATTTTAAGGTCTTTTTGTATCCATGTATTCTATTCTTTTCTATTCCCCCTTGAGTGAGAATGTTTTTTCCCATCGTCCCATTTTTGGGCACATTTCCATTTTTATTATTACTACTCAAAAATACTCTAGATTCATCTTTCCTGGCATTGTAGTTATTTTGGTGATGTGGCTAAAAGCGTTAATGCATACTTGTGATTTACCGTCACAAATAACCATTTTATTTTCCCAGAATGCCAATCTACGCTCTAGTCGAGACGCCCCTCACAGCAGCTCTATGTCAGATATGGCCATTTCCCCGTTGTCTCCATTTTCCTCCATGTCCCAAACTGATGATGTCTTCTGGGACTGCACACCACCTAAAGTGAGTAACAACGGTCCCTTTAACTCCTGGGTAACACATTAGGTTACAGGGCGGCAGGTTAGATGGCTATCTGATGTGTGTTTTTGTTTTCCTGGTTGCCACTGAAAAGGGAACTTCTTGTTATTGTCATGCCAGTCACAGGATGTATCCTGCATCACATGAGTTTGGCATAAAGTGTTTATGTGTGTTAAGCATCCTGTATTCTGGTCATACCAAGCTAAGGAAGTGGTGCACACAGCACGGGGTTGGCATACTGTTGATGTATGTTTGTGTTTTGCCTCGAGGCTTGTTATGAAGTGCCTCTAACTAAAACTATCTCTGTGATAATCATAAATGCACCTCGCATGCTCCAAAACAGATCATTCACTTTCTCTCTCCCTCTAGTGTCATTGCTCGCCTACTAGGTATTTAACTAAGGGAATATGCTGTTAGGTGTATTTACAAACTGAACACCATATGGAGTTGATAGAACAACTAATAACTACAGAAGAGGAGGGAGGGGAGGGGAGCCCAGTAAAGCTGTCTGTTTGCTATGTTGTTGAGCTAACATGAGGCCATATGGAGTCGATAGAGCAGTTAATAACTCACTACTCTCTCCTGTGACTGCACTGTGGTGACTGGAGCTGCTATGCTAAGACACTGGAGTGGACTTTAAAATGGTTAACTTTTGGGAGGCTTACAGCACAATAGAATCTGACACTAATGTGATATAGCACTGCCATGCATTTTAGGATTTTTACAGCTGTCTGAGTTCAACTGAAAAGTCTTATGCTCAAGCTTTGCTGATTTTGTTTTGTAGTCCTCAACAAGCACTGATTTTAAAAACATCCCCATAAGCTTTGTGTGTGTGTGCTGCAATAGAAGACAGGAAACAACAAACACCAAGATCGGCATTGGTGTGTGTGTGCGTGCGTGTGTGCGTGCGTGCGTGCGTGCGTGCGTGCGTGCGTGCGTGCGTGTGTTCAGGGAAGCCAGATGCAGGATGTGGGCAACTTGTCAGAGGATGATAGGTATTCCTGCATCTCTCTTCCTGCTCTGCTGGGTGTGTCTTCCTCTCTGAAACTGGGTCATATGACCCAGGAGATGAGAGGTTGAAAGGTCACCAGCTGGTTGGTAGAGCAGAGTTTGAGAAGAATCAGATGTTGAAAAAATCCACTTTAAACAAAACAATACTTTGCAGTACTTACACTGAGTGATATACTGCAGTATTGATTTCACAATGCAGCTCTTGCCATATCATGAATGCAAGGCTGTTGAACAAGTTTGAGAAATCTCCCTGACTCAGATGATATTTCCACACCATATGTAAGATTCGGATGTGGTTTTGAAGAGCTTAAAGCATTAACCCTGAAATGTTAAGCCATGTTAAAAAATAGTGAAGCCAAATGGTCTCATTAGATTCCCAGTAATAAATATCTCCCAATGGGTTATTAAAGATTTTATTGCACTTCACTCTACAGTTTTTCAGGCACTGTAGAAGTTGTTGTACATAAAGCTTTCATAACTGCAGAAACCTCCCTATAATTAGCCAAGACCCTGCTGGGCTAGACACGAAATCCTTGTAAAGAGCTCTTTCAAACCTATGAAAAGCAAAACAAGCAATGAGGACCACCAGGAGACTGCCATCTTTGTGTATTCATTAACCACATGTTTTTATGGAGTCTGATAAATTGATTGTTCTTCTGCCCTCCAGGTCCCAGAACGCACTACCTCTAAGTTTTACTGTAGAGAGCTGGTGATGGGGCACAAGAGGGCCGCTTCGAGGTACAGCACGACTACACTGCATTCACACTACACACATTACACAGAGGCATGTGACTTTTATGAAAGTTGCTTCATGTTTTGTATTTACATAAGCAGTGATTCGGTGTTGCTGTATGTCATGAACAACGTTTGATCCTTAAAACTGCTCTTAATTAACAATGTGAAAAGTGTCACTTACAGAATCAAACCTACATAGAATTATCACTCAACTGTGCAGTTCCTTTCAGCTCTGTGCAGCTTTTTAGTGTCTTATCATTGCTTTAGTTTCCCAGCCCACAACTAAACAGTTTTCGTCACTGCTCTCATCAGTCTCGTTTCCAGCCACACAGGCAGCTGATAAATTCTGATGAACCCAAAATACACTCCCTGTCCAGCACTAAATGACAAACAGATAAAATTAGCAACTAGCTGGTGCACGTAGTGGAGAATTTAGCAGCTAAAGAGCCAGATGTTGTTATGTTTCTCCTCTGTCTTTTGTGTAAATGGACAATATCAAAAGATCTGTACACATGATGTTTAATGCAGTCTTTATTGGAGTTTGACAATAATTAGTTTCACTTACAACATTGTTGAGCTTTGGTTCATCGGTGTATTCAAATAAACCTCATTGCACTCCTGTAGTTTTACATCTCCTACCAGTTGGTCTGCTCATAACACATTATTTCCACTGGCTCACACTCTATGTTTTATATACTTAACTACAGAACAGTGTTACAACAGTGAGGTGCTTCTTGACTTTGGGAGCACGCACAAGCAAATTCAAACTGAGCATCAGCTGAGCTGGTAGCCTAAAGCTGCAATTATGTAAACATAGCTTAGCATTATTAAGATATAAAACATCTGTCTGTGTTTAAATTGGAAACGAGAGATGCCTAAATAACATTAGTGTTTGTAATCTCCGGTATTGTAACCATGCTGTGAGCAAAGCCATTTTTTCAGCCAGAGTGAGCCTTAGTTATTGTGAGAGTTTATATCACACAGCAACTCAGCATACTGGCATATACCATTAGAGAACAATTGGTCATGGGTAAATCAGATTAGTTTAGCTGAGATGATTATTTTCGATTAGATGAAACTAATGGTGAGGAAATTGGGTCATTGTGAAGTAAACGAAGCGTGAAGGATATACTCAAGATTATAATGTATAGTAGTCTTGATCGCAATTTTAATTCATACTTTACCTCTAGTTTTTTACACTCCACTTGTGTCACTCTGTCTGTGTGTGTCTCTCTCTCTCCATCTAGTGGCAGTCCAGTGTCTCCGGCAGACAAAAGTGGAAGGTCTGTGTCTCATGGATGCTCCTCCACCAGCAGCAACCACCCAGGTCTGTGCAGCCTTAACTCATCACCTTTCTATGCTTAGTCGCAAGCTGTTGTATGAAGTTCTGTATGAACAGTAAACCCAAACCCCAAAAAGTACAGGTTCTTCAACTCTGGTGAAAAGTGGATAGTTGTGTCATCTCGTGGTCTTCCAAATAACCTTAGTCTGACTTTGTTTTAATGAGCTGGCTCTCAGGATTAGAGACTTATTTCTCTGTTTCAGTTGCTGCATGACAAGAATGAGAAACTACATTGTCATTGTCAAAATGAAACTGACATCAACTCTTACTATACAGACACTAATGATGGTAGTCCTAGCATATATGTTCTTCCTCTCTATGATAAAAGAGTCAAGATGGGGGCACCATGGTGGCTCACCTGGTAGAGCGCATACCATTAAGGCTTAGTCCAGCCCGAGGCCCCTCTCTGTCTCTCACTGCAGCTATTGTAATAAAGGCAAAAACTGTCCAAAAAATATAACGGTCAAGATCCAAAAGTAATAGTGTAAATGTTATTTTTGTGATGATTATTTGGCTATTTAATTGGTTTATTTTGTTTTTGACTGGTATGAGCGCTGTTATTGTCTGCTGTAGTTCACACCTCATTTTCTCTCATGCATCATCATGTGTGTGAACTTAACCGTTAAGTCACTGGTTTCTGGTTCAGCCCACACACCCCAAACACACATATGCCAAGCGAGCACACATACACCCCACACCCTTAACAATATCCTCATAAACAGACGCATATAGTTATACCAGCCTCACCACGAACTTCACACACAGTGCATACACTTACTGTAAAGTAGCGAGAGCACAGGGGAATGCGTTCAAAGCTTGTCCTCTCTACCTGTGTGTCTAGAGAGAGAAGAAATCTCTCATCTATTTCAAAGCTCTTCTCTCTGTGGCCTCTGTGTGTGGCAGCAAGAACACTGCTCCTGCACCTACTGGGAGAAGTGGAGAGAAGAGAGGAGGATGGGGGAGAATATGTTTTTAAAGTTGCCCTCTGTGTGTAGTTATGAGGGAACAACTTTTGATGCCTCCCACTCAGCTGCTCGTGCTGCTGGCCTCAGTCGTCTTTGTTTGGTGCCACAGATCAGAGATTCTCCAAGAGACTCAAACAGCTTCACTGTGGTAAAAAAGCCTTTTATCTGCAACTGAGAAAAGGCTGCTTTCCTCTTTGAACCATGTTGTTCTAGGTAAGCCTATTTGTGGCATTAATATTTGATTAGGGGGACAAGGGATTGGTATCTTCTGTCTGTCCTGCTAGTCCCGATGTTTGTCAAAATTTTGACTGTATTTCCCATAGAAATCCATTTGCTTTGTGCAACAAAGATGTTGCTTCTTTTCATCTAACCTTCTCACACTTTGCCACTGCCACAAACTCCAGGTATGTGGTGGAGAAACAGTCCCTTTTCCTGTTTTGTGGCACATTTTTCTGCTCAAAACCGTTGAAGACAGCATGCCAGCACCAACAGATGATAATAATTAGGCTGCCATGTAGTGGCCAGCAAATCCATGTGTCAAAACATTGAAGTTGCTCTAATCAATATTTTTATGTTAATAATGGATCAAATTATTATGTGTCATTTGGAGAGCGGCTGAAAGCAGCAAAGTCACTGAATTATCACCAAACTCTGCATTTCCTTTCACCACTGAGGAAGTTTATTGCATCTTTAAGCTCATTGTGGTGAGTGGAGGGAGGGGTGGGGGGAAGTCTATTTTCAACTCTACTGTCTTGGGAGTGTTGCTGTAATAGCTGCTCCAGGATGTTAGTCATGCCACTTCCTGTCTGATGAGTCTGATCTGGAATGGGGACAGATCTGTATACAGAGTTGTGTCATGTGCAAACTTGAGGCTCAGGCACAGTCGGCTAGGAGAGCCTGGTGTGGAGGAGCTCTGGCACAATTGTATTAAATAATGAGCTAAAGCCAACAAACAAGATCCTGGCAGAGGTTCAGCGGCTGTCCAGATACTGGAGGATGAAGTGCAGTCCTGGACTGACTATGTCAACAACTGTCCACTGTTAGCCCGACCTGCAAACTGATTGGGGTCCATAGGCTCTACTCTAGGCGCTAGAGGGCCGCCACTTCAGAATAACTCCACAATTACTGATTCTGGCTTTAAAGCAATCTAACCTACACAATGTATGAATCCATGTAGAGGCTAGCAAAGGTTGCCATTTTTGATCATGGTAATGACACCTTTCACCACTGATCTCAATCTGGTAGGGGATCAATGTTTTGCCTAACCCCACCCAGTTTCTATATCTCACTGTATAGCTGCTACTAATATCAGTACGGCCGTGTATGTGTGTTATAGGTTACTTCAAGCTCGAGAGTCCTCTTCTACAGCACCGTCTGCAACAGTACAGGAACACACAAGAAAACGTAACCAGTGGGCACACACAGGTAAATTGATTTTCACAGCTATGACCAAATTCTGTGACATATTGCTCACAAGTAGACCTGCATACTCTGACACGTGTGAGCAGAATTTCTCAAAGATTCACGGAGAGGAAATGAATCTCATTTTGAAGCCGTGCAAGCAGACAGTAACATTTACAGAAAAATCAGCTGAGCCTCATTGACCTTGAATAACAATGAGCAACAGGACTGTTATAAAATACATGTGTACATAAATGTCACTAAAATTGGCCCTCCACATTCATTGTAAAATAACCTTGTTTCATGTAAGCAGCTCTTCTTTAGAAGCACACATTGTTTATTTTTTTATTTTCTCCTTCCTCTGCTTTTTCTTTCATCTTCTGATTCACCTCACCTCATTTTTTACTCATATTGTTCCTCACCTCCCACCACATAGGGCGTAAAATCTGCTCTCAGCCGCTTTAACAAAGCCACAGAATACTCCTCTTCCAGTGATGAGATCGGTAGCAGTGATGACGAAGACAGAAACGGGTGAGAACTCCAGCATCAGTATAATACTTGCATTGTGATTATTTATTGTTAAAAACTTTCCTGATGTGGAAAACACCTTCACCGGAGTATCCCTTTTAATCCGAAAAACAGGGCCTTTCTAACAACAAAGTCCTCCAGCACACAAAGAATTGAGCAATTTTTCAAAAATGAAACATATGTTGCAAGCTGAAATTGTGACATAGCAATTGTGAAACCAATTTTTAGTACAAGTGGAGAATTAGTGTGAAGAACCCCCCGTTCTTACTCAAGATTCCTATAAATTCCTACGACATCAACTGAGAACGCCCACATGTGGAAAAGTTTATGCTGACCACTAGGGCTGAATGATACGCACAAATAATCATATTGAGATTATTTTGACAGATATTGCAATTGGAGTTGCGATTGTAAGTTTTTAAATTTCATTTTCACTGAAAAAACATACAATATAAAAATGATGATGTCGTTTTTGCTGGGGTCTGTACCAAACAAGCATGTTCTCTTACATCTGGAGAATATTATTTGTACCCCGGTGCATCTCTGTAGCAACACAATGCTTCATTTATGTCATGTTGTGACAAACTTTACCTTTTTATCAAAAAACTGCAGCTCCTGCGGTTCGGATATTGCACCATATTTCAATTAATTGCTCAATTCTATTGACCACTAAACCTAAGATTAAATACATAATTAATGTTAAAATCAATGAATAAAAACCCATAGATCTGTTTAGGATTTATTGAACCATTTAAACCTTGACAATCAGTCTGGGACAAGCTAAATCTGTCATTGGTTTATGTTTTACATTCCTGATAATGTGAGATGACTTGAACTGTTTTATTACTATGATTTAATGCTTTTGTGTCTGCTTATGGTGAGGTTCAAAAGTTAGTGTTTATTATCTTTGACAATTATTTCTCTTTTGATTCCACATTCAATCTCCGGAAGTCAATCTGACTTGGTTTTGTTGCCGTTGATACTGAGGATGAATCGATCTTGTTTGTAACTAATACTTGCACCTGAAGTCAGACTTTTCTAAAATCTTGTCTACTCTGTGTGCTTCAAGGTCTGGCCTGTCCAATGGAAAAGGGAAATTCTTCAGAGGAATACCTGATGGCATTGTCCTGCAACCTCACCACAATCTTAATCAGGTACCCTGCACACACACACACACACACACACACACACACACACACACACACACACACACACACTAGAGGCTGTGATGTCCATACTGTCTAAACTACATAGATGAATACGACTGATGTTGCTTATTGATTAATGTGCTCTGTCTGCATTAAATCCTTTAAAATTGAGGAACTTTTGAACTATAAAAGAAACATAGACTAAGAGGTTTTGGCTTGAATTCCTGCAGCTCCAAATAATTCCTGTTGTGGCTGTTTGGCCCCTCCACACCCTTACTCACTACTTTGTGTGTGTGTGTGTTTGTTTTGTACAGATTTCTCGGATGGGTTCAGACGATACCTACCTGCTGCCAGACCTTCTGCAGAAAACCTCTCCCTCCAGTCCTACCCATAATGCACTGGGCCAACAGCAGCAAGCACGTGAACTCAGCTACTCGCAGTCGCCCACAGCCCCTCGATGTCCCACACATCAGGAACTACATGAGAGTATGGTAAGAATAATGTACAGTCAGACAGACATAAGTAGACAGACTGACTGCACACACACACTCACACACACACACACACACTCACACACACACAGACACACACACACACACAGCGTATTGATTTTTTAGGGATTTATCTCATATCTCATTCCTCCCAGTTATCATTCAGTTCACACTGCTGCTGAGTGTGTGATCAGAAATAATGTTATTTAATCAACACATCCACTGCAAAGAGTCCATTGTAGAAGGTTATTGATTCAGGTATTGACACATGTTGAAAAATGAAAGCAGTCTGCCAGTGAATACCTCTTCCTCTAACTCAAATCAATATGTTTTCGAAAGTTTGTCTTGACCTTATCAAGACATATCATTTTGATGATCACAGGCTGAAGAACCTAAATAGATTGGAGAAAACTCTTCATGCAAGTTAATAAGCCTTTGAGAACATTGTCCATTGCCAAGGCTGTTTTATGTGTTTGAGGAAATAATTCTGACCAGTTGCACTAGTTACTGTTTTCCACTAGAGGGAGATGGTGTCACAGTTTAGTTTCACTTTTATCAGTAGTAATATGATGCGTCTTCGTATCTCTGAAGATGTATCGACCTTGATTTAACACAAATGTGCTTATGTAACCAGCCATGATTTTCCCATGTCCTAATACAAATTTAAAAGCAATAATGCATTTGTTGTAATTCTTTTTAGAGAGTGAAATACAGTAAGAGAATATGGGAGTTGTCTAAAACCATGACTACTATTAGCTTTTTTGTGTACGGAGTGAAAACTCTAAACAATAAAAAGTGCTGTGGAATAAATGGGTGTGTTGTTGTTGTATTCATCAGGCTGTCAGCAGTCCCACTGGTAAAAACACCTCCACATCTTCCTCTTCCTCCTTTCTGTCCTTCATCGATCCAAGATTGATCCCCATATCATCACCACCACAGAGCCCTAGTGAGTACAATTAAACATACATACACAGTATACAGTACATGTTCTCACACATGCAATGCACTAACTTACAGTACTAAATTCATACTTACATATTCTTCTGTGAGTAAATGGAGACACTTTTTTCATTTGAAATAAATGAACAGACAGTGAATTATTTATTATGTACATGTGATAGTCATGAGAGATGCCAATTTTTTGTTGTGTTTTTTTGTCCTTGTGTAGCGGGCAGTAAGGGTGACCCAATCAAGAGAGAGAACCACAGGAAGGGCTCTGTGGTGAATGTGAACCCAACCAACATTCGACCACAGAGCGACACTCCGGAGATCCGAAAGTACAAGAAGAAGTTCAACACTGAGGTTCTCTGTGCTGGACTATGGGGTTTGTAGTTTAATATTGCTTACTTATTGCTTTACTTTGAAACATATATAACTGATATACTGATATATAACTGATTTTCCTACGTTCATGCTGCTGGCATGGCATCACTGGATGATGTCCTGTTTTTGACAGTGTACCAACTCCATATACTGTACTGTTTATTTTGGAGTTCACACCAATATTCAGATGTACCATGGTTAAACAGATTGATGGATGCATGGCACAGCATGTTTCTTGTGGGTGTAAGGTTTGTCTCTGTTTTGATCTGTAGGTGTGAATCTTTTGGTGGGGACAGAGAATGGTCTGTGGCTGCTGGACCGAAGTGGTCAGGGGAAAGTCTACTCTCTCATCAGCAGGCGAAGGTTTCAGCAGATGGATGTGCTGGAGGGACTTAATGTGCTCATCACTATATCAGGTAAATGTTATGTAGGTTAATGTGTACATGCACCAATAAGTCAGCTACTGAGCCTTCATAAACTTCCTGGTGGCTGCACATACACAGTGAAGCAAACAGAAACAGAGACGCCAAGTTGCCACTAGGATATTTCAAACTATCTAATAATACATGTAGGTGAGGAATGGAATGCGTTTTTTTTTGTTTGTTTGTTTGTTTGTTTTTTTTCAAAAGAAGTTGGATTTTTCCATATGTTTTTCTGTCTTCTTATTTGATGTAGATTCTCAAAATAAGTGTAGTAATTACAAATCTTCTGGCCTTGCAAATGCTAGTTTTTACAGAACTATCTGAACTTAGCTGAAATCCCAACACAAATATGTGAATCTGGACAAAGAAACAGAAATTAATTCTAGTAAAGTCACATGAATCTTATTTAACAATTTCAAAATCAAATCAAAAATCGCAAATTTGCCTTAAAGGGCTTGAATTCCCTTCTTTTTACAAACATTCCTTGCCCTTGAGCAAGGGTTTCAGCACCCCAAATGCTCCAGGGTATTGTACAGCTGTGTGTAGTTGCATTGATATGAAGCAGGTTTTTGGTAATGAAAGTCTAATCTTTCCTGGATCAATACAAATTAAAATATCATGTTTTCTTCAGTTGAATTAGCACAAACCTCTCTGTCCATCTTTACATAATTACTGCCCAGAAATGAATATCATCGAAACAGTGTTATCATTCATTCATCCCACCATCCATCTCCATCTATCTGTAGGTAAAAAGAACAAACTCCGCCTCTACTACCTGTCCTGGTTAAGGAATAAAATCCTCCATAATGACCCAGAGGTGGAGAAGAGACAGGGTTGGACCTCAGTAGGTGACCTGGAGGGCTGTGTGCACTATAAAGTGGGTAAGTATGCACTGATGAGGGCTTATTTAAGAGCATTGTTTTGTTAATCCTACAGACTAGAAAATAGAAACCACAGGTAATGTTTTGTAAATCTAGGGCTGTGCATGCACCTCAGATCTATCAGGTATAGATTTGTTAAGGTGTCTTTGTCCGTCTTGATTTTCAGTGCGTTACGAAAAGATAAAGTTCTTGGTGATTGCTTTGAAGAATGCTGTGGAGGTGTACGCCTGGGCCCCAAAACCCTACCACAAATTCATGGCCTTCAAGGTTGGTAACAGTATAAAGTCATTTATGTTATCAATGTGAAAGAATGGTATTAGGAGCTCTTTGCCCTGGCTGTAGAGGTTATATAAACCACATATGAATACTATAACATATACAGTGATCTCTGTTCTTTTAGCCACACTAGCAGCACAGTACTAGAGATAGCGATCCATATTGGCCCGCTTGTCTGTCCGTCTAAGTTTTCTGTGACCATTTAAATATTTCAAGGAATACTGGATGAATAGCTGTAAAATTTATACATTTCTCCTTAGAGAATAAATCGTAATGTCTCTGGTTAATCCTCAGCTTTTGCTCTAGTTCCACCAGCATGTCAAACTGTGGTCAGAAAGCTAACATACTGTGTTTAGCATGCCAAATTACAGTCTTAGTAAAGTAAAGTTTAAACTTATAAAAGCCAAGTCTAACAATGCTGAGTTAAACCTTATAATCAGAATCTGAGGTGACTAAAATTGCTATAATAAAGAGGATAAAAATGATTGTCAAGCGCATACAGAATTAGCTATGAGTCTGATTTCTTCAGTTACGTCCTTGATTATTATCTCTGAAGTGGTTAAACCAGCATTAACAGGTTAACAGTACTGTCCTCCGTCTCCTTTCTGTCTTTACCACATCAAATCTGGGACAAAACAATCATAGACAAGAAAATCTAATGGGGTCACTTCCACAGGCACATACTTGCACATACACAAAGACATGACACATCCAGGCTGTGAGAGTCATACACAGAGATTCTCAGCAGAGCAGTGTCCCATTTCTTAATGTCCTTCGTGGCCTGAGCTACTTTTTTTCCACACTATGTAGTTTAACCCTCTCTTCTCGGAAAAGGCCAAAAATACACATGACTATCTTGTTCGGAGGTAATAGCATGACTATCTTAGGATGCCTATTATTATGCAACTGCTCTTCAAACTGTCAAAGTCATTGCTGATTAATTGTTAATGGAGCAGTTGTAGTTGGATTGTTGGTATCACAGCTTTTTTTGAAAATGTATCGATAAAGGTCTTGAGGTGTTCAGACTATCGCTTCTAACTTAATGACTTTCTGACTTTGTGTTTGTTTTTGTGTGTATGTCTATCCAGTCGTTCAGGTCCCTGCCTCAAAAACCGCTGTCTGTTGACCTGACAGTGGAGGAAGGTCAAAGGTTAAAGGTCATCTACGGCTCCTTGTCCGGTTTCCACGCCATTGATGTCGACTCTGGAACACCATACGACCTCTACCTGCCTACACATGTAAGAGTCTCTGTAATACACTTGTCCCCTACTCTACTCTACTGTTTTAGTGCTCTGCCAGTGCTGGAGAGTCACATATAGCCTAAAATACAGTTTATAGTCAAACTATAATAACAGTGTAACTTTAGTTACCTCATCTATCAACATGTTGTTGGTCAGTCATGTTCAGTCTCGTGTAGTCAGATTGGCCATTAGGACTACTGGGATAAATCCTGGCGGGCTGGTGGACTGTCAAAAAATCCATAAACTCTTTGCCGTACCTGTCAGTCTCTTTACCAAACCTCTCTGTGTGCCTATCATTCGGGGTCCACATGAGAGTAAACAGTCTCAGTTAATCCCATTCAAAACTCTACATGGTCTGTCAGCAGTGGAAGAGTAACTGCTCTTTCTCCTTCTCCTAGTAATTCTTAAATTGGCACTATCAAACAACAGGGTTGAATTTCTTTCCCATTCCAACCCGCCTTCACATCACTGTGGTCGATGTCCAGGATGTTCACTCATGCCTACCTACAATGTGCGAGCATATGTGACAGGATGCTGACTACAGTTCACTTATCGACCACCGGTGTCATTAATGATAAGGGTTTTCTGAATGTGACATATAGAACCTTTAATGAAAGGATCAGAAGTGGGAGGCATAGAAGATTTCCAACAAAGTAAATTAGTTTACACAGTTTTAGTAAAATCAAAGTTTTCCCCTGTTAGTCTGTCTTGAAAACATTTAAGTTACATTACAGTTACATGCATTACATAACATCAATGCTTAAATTATTATTAGTATTAAATTAAGTCCCTCGTTGCGAGTGCTCCTCACCTCTCCTGTCTTCATATCTTCAATCAGTGATTGTTGTCCCTCAGATGAATTTGAATATATATGAATTGGGTGTTTTTGGATCGTAGATTTTTTTTTTTTTCATTTTATCGCACCAAATAACATATTTTTTAAAATAAATTTTTCATCTGCTTGACGTGTTTAAGATAATCGGGGCTGGACACATTTTGTAGCAACTGAATATGAAAAACCCATATAGGCGGTGTATCTTTATTTCCCTATACATTTTTTCTTATCCATCAGCTGTTATCTCTCTACTCAACTATCTCACCTCTCTCCTCTCAGTCTCTCAGGATGTTCTCCTCCTCCTCCTCCTCCTCCTTCTCCTCCCACTCACAGTCTACAGATGTCAGTCATTGCTCTCCTTTATTTCTCGTGTTTTCTTCTTTCCACCTCTCTCCACTCTCCTCCCACTCAGTCTATAGCTGTCAAACACTTCTCTCTTCCCCTTTCATCCATCTCTTCATTTTCCTCCTCCCACTCTGTCATCCAATGTGGCATTGTTCATTTGCTCATTTTCTCTTCATTTTTTATCTTCTCTTTTTCTACATTTACCAACCCCCCACCCATACTCTCTCCCCCTCTCTCCCCTTCTCTCTCTTTCTCCTTCTCTCTCTCTGTTCAGTCCGTGGGCAGGTAGAGTTGACAGCAGAATGTTGTGACTCATGTTCACATTTCTGTTCAGACATGGTCTTTTAGACCTCGTATGGTGTTTGAATTTTCGGTTAAAATTGTAGAAAATGATCTAGTGAAGCCTCGGTCAAAAGACACTTTTGTGCACGTTCTGATCTTAAGAAGGTTGTTGTCGATGGTTATAAATACTTTATTTTATTTTTGTTTTGGTTGAATATTTAGTTGTTTGTTGGTTTCTTTGGATTGGATTTGGAATATGCTTAAAAGAGCACTTCACAGATGTTAGACTATTATATACGACTTCTGAGTCATGAGGGAATAACCCTCATGATGTCATAGTAATACATCAGGTTGTCTCAGTGTGGGATAAGAGACTACAAGTATTTAACAGAAAGCCTGCATCACAAACTGGGGATGTGGAGATTACAAGGTAGGGAGGGTCTAAAGAAAGGCACAGTTGCATTACAGGAAATGTAGTATCCAGCGTTTTGGGAGTGTGATCCATGTAACACTCTAGAGCAGAGGCATACAGTAGGTCCCACTGGGCTTAATACAAGAGCTGCCAACTATCAGTCTATAATTATATAATATGTAAAATACTAGTATAATACTAGGATGTACCAATACTGACTGTTTATGTCTTTACATTTCTAGTTTATCCTCAAAAATTATGAGCGCCCAATCTCTATTATACATATTATACTTATTGGAAATTACAGTGGACGTCTTAGCTAAATGATTAATGACTGACAGCAGTTGGTGGCTAAATATAGCATGTATTTCCAGTGTTTTGTTCTAGTGGGTTGGTAATATTTGTGAGTGTCCCTGAGTTATAATGGCTCATGGAAGTCTGTTAACTTAAGCTTTTCCCATCTCTAAAAAGGTCTGTGCAAATGAATGCATCTTTGAGTGTGAACAATTCGCCCACTGCTGGTACAATTAGAGATGGAGCTGGTCATTTTTTTTCTCTCCTCTGCTGTATGTGGGCATGTAAAACTCGCTGTAGCCTCTGATGAGTCATGTTCACATTCAAATTCTGAAACATCCAGTTAAATATGTTTTAGCAAGAGCTAGAGAAGCTTGAAGCTCGGTATATTTACACTTAAGATTTGAATCATTTTGCTTAAGCCTGTTTTCTTATGTGAAGTTTCATAACCAGAATTTCTACAATAAAGTTGTTATTTGTCTTGTTGGTTCATCATCCACCATCTGTGGACTGTACTAGATTTTGTTGAATACTGTGCATACATATGTTGTTGAGTGGGCAACAAATGTTCAACATTTTGTGAAGATTTTATTACTGGTGGTAATAACAAGCATGGTCTAATACTAATATTAATGGTCTAATACTGCAGTGTTCAGGGGCAGCAAACATTGTTAGAGCAGGTACATTGTGGCATAAGTGTCATATGTCTGATTTCATGCTTCATGCGGTGCAAGTAGTTTTCCTCACAACAGAGTTTCCCCAGCAGCCTGCAGCTCTTCATTTAACAGCTAACTCTCTGACTTTTTCATTACTCCCTGCAATATTTAAAACTGATCCACTGTCAAAACTGACTAATACTTGGGTTTCACATGACCGCTTCATAATAAAAGCCACTCTATGTTTCATTGTGGAGCAATCTTTTCTTCTTCTTTTAGCACTGGTTAGCCCTCATATGGTTGTAGGAGGTGTATATAACAAACAGTAATGAAAACAACTATAGAGAGATGTAATTACAAAACATAAATACATTTATTGCTAATGCTGAAATAATGCTTACCATATATAACGTCAAAAAGGGGAAAATCATAAGGATTATATCAAGCAGATAAACCTTTGTGACATTAATAGTTGATAGATGGGAAGTTGGGGAAAGGAGACAATGCAATCTGTTGACATTTCTCACTTTGTCTCATTCATGTTCTTATAGCTTTCTTTCACACACTCACTCGCTCTTGTGCACATACACACACACTGCCCCAGCTACCTCTAAAGTGTGCTACTTTCTATAAGCAAGGGGAAGTTCGAGCAAGAGAGCGAGAGAGGCAGACATACGAAGAGAGAAATCGGCTCTAAAAATACATCCCTCCTGCCCCACGATCATTAACTCTGTGTGTGTGTGTGTGTGTGTGTGTGTGTGTGTGTGTGTGTGTGTGTGTGTGTGTGTGTGTGTGTGTGTGTGTGTGTGTGTGAGTGTGTGTGAGTGTGTGTCCTGACCTGTTCTTGCTCCTCTTGAGTGTTTTTTTCCCTCACTCCTCCTCCGGTATATTAAGCGAGTCTGCACACAGCTGCCTACTACACCGGTGCCTTATACTGCTACTGCTACCGCTGCTGCTGCGATATCATTTGAGCTCTCCAGCCTTTCTGCTTTTTTTCCTTTTCTCTCTTACTCATACATTCAACACTCACTTACACACACACACACACACACATACACACACACACTGAGTTACCGTGCACTTTTAACCCACTCACTTATACTTCAACATGCTCATAGTTCACTTTCTTTGAGTACTCTTGCGGACACTTGAGACGCTCTGGCTTTCTTTGTAGCTATACTCTGATACACACTAATTTACACGCACGCCCTCTCTTCTCACCTGCACATCCGCCGATACGCACACACCCACTTACATCAACAGTGAAACACATTCACACACATCACTGATTTATATTACCTCGTCACAGTCAAAAGCAGTTCACCTATTCACAAACACAAGCCTAACCCACATACACTCACTTTCATACACACAATGCACAACTCACCCACTTAAAGATACACACACACGCACACACAGAAGCCTCTCCCGTTGTTGCCTGCAAACTATATAATGATGCTGATTCCGAGGCAGAGGATTAAGATTGCGTTGCGTCTGTGGATGCCTGTTCTGATGCTCAGGATTGTGGTGGCTCACACTCTGGTAATGTATGAAACACGCTCACATAAAACTATATTTACCCACTGTGTGTGACATAGCACACACACTGCCAAACTGTTTATGTCTTTTTCCTGGAGGAGGCTTTGTTGTTGAAGGGATTCCCTGTTGGTTAAGATGTGAGCTATTGATAGTTTTTTTTTTCTGGCAGAAACATGTTGCAGATACTGATGTAAAGACTTTTCTTTTCAGAAATAAACTGATGAACTAGATTTCTGGCAAGTAATTGCTGATGAACAGTTTTCTTAATTTTTTTTTAAGATAAATACTTTTGGTTTGATATCCTGTAAAAAAAAATGTTGTTTGAAAAAAGGTTTCGTGTTGCATCTCTGAACTGGTTAAATAAATGTTCCTGACTCGGTTCAATAAATGATCTAGTTTGATACATGACTGTGAACTATTAGAGAAATGTCTCTAAACTCTTCACATAAATGTGGATACACTTTTCTCTTGGGGTAAGACAAATGTTTCTGAACTGATTAGAGAAACTTTAACCTATATTGTTAGTTTAACTTAGACAATGGTTGCTGGATGAGATCTTTGATTTGTTGAACTGAAAGTTTTTCATAATAATAATTTAGAGGTTTAGTATTTGACTGTGTTGGGGCTTTGGTCGCATCCTACACAATATTACTGTAATTTATAATGAAACCTATAATGAGACCTTCATGCTTAAGTCAGGGACTTATAATTTTATGATGAAGTCTCAGCTTTGAAAGAAGCACCACATCTTTCACATCTCCCCCTCTCAAATCTCTGTTTGTACATTTTTTTGCTTATTCTCTTTAGTCTTCTCCTTCAACTTTCTTCACTTCGGTAGGTTGTAATGGTGTTGTCCTAAGAATTTAACCTTGTTCTTTGGCTCTACAACTAAAAGACATTGTCAGATAACACCTGAATGTCAAGTGTACTGTCAACTCTCAGACAGTGCGCAAAACATTGAACACACACTAAACTGTTTGAATTCGTTCTTGTTTGTTTGCTGGTTGTCTTTTAAATAAACTGTGTGTTTGTTTCACAGATCCAGGGCTCCATCCATCCCCATGCCATCATCATTTTGCCAAACAGCGCTGGAACAGAGGTTCTGGTTTGTTACGAAGATGAGGGCGTCTACATCGACACCTACGGCCGCATCACCAAGGATACAGTGCTGCAGTGGGGGGAGATGCCTGCATCAGTCGGTAAGTTTCATTCAAACACACACAGACACAGGGAACACACATATTTGTCCACAGGCATGAAGTGACAACACAAAGTGGCTTCGCCTGTTTTACAAGTCTAGTTTCCAAACTGAGATTTGAATCATTTCAACAAGTAGATTGTCCTCTGAAATCACTGCAGTGTCACTCTAGTGGCTTGTTGCTGTCTGATGAACTGATTCTAGATCAGCAGCTGTCCTGAGCACCAACTTACCCCTGAACCAGATTCTGTGGAGGCAGATTTAGGACAGGGTGGGCTAAAAATAAAATGGTAGAGACTGTGTGTGTGTGTGTGGGGGGGGGGGGTTGCTCTTCTATTCTTGTGAGGACCTTGCAACAATACTAAACCTAAGCGTACCCTAATTAAAGTAAGCCTGTGTCTGTGGTGGGTGGGTGGGTGGATGTGTGTGTGTTTGGTCCAGTAGATGGGTCATTATTCTAGCATAAGGAATTCAATAGAGAATACATGTATTTACAATAACACCCACACACATATATGCATTTCCTATTTTTTACAAGTTATAAGTATCTTTATAAATCTCTCTCACTCTCTCTCTCTCTCTCTCGCTCTTTCTCTCTCTCTCTCCAGCCTACCTTCAGTCTAACCAGGTGATGGGTTGGGGAGAAAAGGCAATTGAACTGAGGTCTGCCAACACAGGAAACCTGGAGGGAGTTTTCATGCACAAAAAGGCCCAAAAACTCAAGTTTCTTTGTGAAAGGAATGACAAGGTAGGACCACCTAAAAGCACCTAAAAGCACCTAAAATCCCGAGTGGAGTGTTATTAAACACATATTTCATCAATTCATTTATTATGAAATATCATTAAATATTAGAATACCTACAGTGTTATAAAGAGTACTAATATCAAACTAAATGTTCTATAGTCAGCTCACTGTGGTGAGATTTGTAAAGTCAATGTCCAGTTAAAGAAAGCTGGACTTACATGTTTAGATGGATATAGTAGATTGTTTAAAATATGTAAATATTTTTACTAAGCAAGCTTACATCATCTCATACATAATATTAAGAAATACCCATCAGTAATTCTTGACCTAAGAAATAATAGTTTGGTACAAAAAAAAGTCTTGACTCAAGGTTCACCTACTAGATTTCTTCTGGAAGTTTCAGCCACATCTCGATGCCGTCCTTAGCAGATTGAGTTGTTTGTTATCATGTAACCAAAGTTTCATACTAAACGTGTTTACAACTAAACCATCTCCATCACAAAATACAATCTGCTGAAGAATGCCATGAGATATGGCTGAAGGTAGCCTAAGAAGCCTAGTAAGTGGACTTTGACCTCAAAAATATGATGTTACATAAGATTTATGTCACCAATACTACTTGAACAATCTAACCTCAAATACTTGAAACCGCAGTAACATTGTGGACATTTGAAATTGTTCCTAAACCTGGATCTCTCTCCTGCAGGTGTTTTTTGCCTCAGTGCAGTCGGGCGGCAGCAGTCAGATCTACTTCATGACTCTTGGACAGAACTCGCTGTTCAGCTGGTAATGACTGGACCTGTGGGATCAACTGGTGACATCTGCCTTCATTATTCTGGGTTCGCCTCGTGATGCCTTTTTTTATTTGAGCTGACTGATGTTGGTCTCTATTGGCAGTTGATCCCTGCAAGGATCAACTAAGTACTCTTGGATCCATTACTCTTGTCTAGTTTCCATGTAAATGTGCATGAGGTGAGTTGATCATGACTCCGGCTGCAGCAAAGATGCTTGAACCCATAACTCCATCCTTGACTACTGAGGCCTGGAACAATGCTTCTTCAGCAGCACAAAAATCTGGACCTAATATTCAGTGAAAAAGAGGAAAGGTTCACGACCACCACACCTGACCATGAAAGAGTTAAAAGGTACAACGACCAATGTCAGCATCTGTAATGTGTAATTAGCTTTTTCGCACGCCGGATCTCCATAGTTACCGGTCTTTCCGAGACTGAAAATCGCCCCAGACCGTGAAAACTCATTTTGGGTCTGTTTGATCAAAATCCACCTGGATGCAAAACTGATGACCTGATTCAGCTGATTGTGTTGATTCCTAATGAACACCAGATCACTGATAAATATCTGGCCTCAAGATTCCTCTACTCATCTGTTAGCACTGGAGACCACAGCATTCCTGTTCAGTTTGCTCCACATTCACTTCATCTCTCCGGGATCAGTTTTCTCTTTTTTCTAAAGGACTCCATTGTATCAGTTACTCAGCTAATTATGTGTACATCAGTTATTCACTCATATTTGATTGCCTGGCTGTGGCGTATTACTGGATCCACTGCTTCCTTTTCATCCAGACGGAGTGAAAACTAGAAGAACAAAATCCGTTCATCAACCTCATTCCTTCCAAGGACATCATCTGGGCATTTTAAAGACTGGGTTGGGGCCATTTCGGGGCTAAGTAGGACAGCTACTGTATATCATTCCAAATTTTGTTGCTATTGCTTAAAAGATGAGTTTTTTTGTCCAAGGTGACAGTTTTTCTGGGCCACAGTGAATCAGTATAATGCCCTATCATCAATCAGTAATGTTTAAGCATATCCTCAGCTGCAATTATGCTGTCCATGCAAACCTCATAAGGCCAAATGTCAGGATTGAAATGTACAAGACATAGTTAGTTAGACACACTTAGACTTTTTATCAGGTCATTCTGTTCCTAATTATGAACAGTAAGTCATCATCTTTCTCTGCTTAGCTTGAAATCAGTTGCCAATTAAGCAAAAAATACTCTCTTGGGATTGCTTGGGACCAGTCCTCTTCAGTTTCAGTTTGAGCATTCACGCTATCACATATCTGGACCATTTTATTTTAGTCTTATTACTATATAATAAGGACCTGAAGAGCCTTTTACTCTACAGTAGGAGCCATAATTCTGGTGGACAGTATAAAGGGTGTACACAAGTCCACTTTAATAGGCAATGAATGCTTTTCTGTTTTCTTGCATCTGTTTTGTACAGCTTAGGATGTATATAATCTTGTACGAAGCACTGTTTTCTAAATATTATATAATTGACAAGCCATCTTTATGTATGTGTACAGAATTATAGGCTTATGAATGTGAAATTCCATCCCAAAACAGTTTATACATGTTATGTCCACGATCTTAAAAGGTTTGTCAATATGGACATGAGCTACTGACAGTGAACTTGAAGGCTCATGTTCAAGTTTACCAACCTGACCTGAAGTGTTTAAGATCAGATAATGCATCATGTGGATTCTGTTTTGTGGTTGATTTTCTCCTAACATGTATAAGTCAGGCTCTTTGCACAATGGCCACCTTGTACATGTTTTCTGTAATATATCACACTTTGGAATGATTTCTATGTTTCAAAGTGGGAAACATTTAAAGCCATTCTGCAGTCAGTATTGAAGAGATTACTGCTAGCTTTTGGCTTTAGATCTGTATCTTACACTACCCAACATGGGACGCACACTTGTTTTTGATGGGTCACCTTGAGAAATTTTATTTTTTTTGACCCTGGATCTGAAGCGATGCAATGACTCGGGCTGAAAAAATGTAAAAATGCCCGGTTGTATAATATGTAGTTTGTTTATTGTTTTGTCATTTACACAATGAGCTTCAAAGCGAGAAACCAAAGATCAAGGCTTTGATGTTTTGGCTTCCTTGAATCTAACTGTGTGAGATACTTAAGATGCTTACAAATCACAACTGACCATTTGATTTGACGTTTGAATACTGTTGGAAAGATAAAGAGTTGGCAGAAATCTTGCAAAACTCACGTAGTTTGGGGAATATTATTATGTATAGTACAAAAGATGCCAATCAACAAATCAACCTGCAAAATCTCCCAGGACTGATGTGTCTTGCTAGCTCACAACAAAATATATGCAAGTTAATGTTGCTAGCGTTATTATATTTAATAGCCTATATGTATGTTTTATACAGTGCTTGGTTTGGTAAAAGTGTAGAAATAATTGGTTTTTACCTTCAAATGTGAATTTGCGATTTGTTTAATTATGATTCATTTTCATTATGTCATGTTTTCCCTTCATCAGATTTAGCTTAAACAGCTAACGTAGTTACATTATTCTCTATATTGTATTTACTCTTGAGTTTTGTGGCCATCAGAAATTGCGCCAAATGTTTTATATTCAGTGACACTTTTTATTATGGTCTTGATAGAGATATTACAGCTGGTTCTGTGAGAATAATTTAAACTGGAAAATTAACTTTCTGATAATGACTGTCTTGTTGCTAAATTGCTACCAACACACCGGACCAGATAGCTAGTTGACATGGCTACAGTGTGAGGAAATACAGGAATGTAAAATAATTTTGACAGGCTAATAGATGGAGAACTGCTAGCTAACTTGGGCTAATTGTTTCAGAACTATGCGAGCTAAGCTAACTTGCTTGAATGATATACAGAGATTCTAGGTAGCATGTGGCTAAGATAATAGCAAATCTTGGCTGGCAAGCTAACAGTAGCTCAGCTGTGTAAAGTTTCCACACAAGATACACAATATGACTGAACTATTTTTCACACACTTTTGTACCGTTTCAATTAAAACTCTTCACCCTTCACAAATAGATTTTACTCCTATAATCCTATAATTTCTGTCTGGAGCAGGACATATTATATGTAGAATAAGGCACTGTGCTAGTTTGTGATCAGATTTGGTCGGGTCTGGTCAGGATCCTGAGCAAGACCCTGGCCTTTAGAGTCCAAATAGACAAAAGACCAGACTAAAATTAGTCCTGAACTACCACAGTGGTTCTATCATCTGTCCACTGCACAGGAAGTAGCCTATATTTGCTGCGCCCTTCTTTTCAACGCACTCTGGCCACCAACAGTACATGTAGTGCTAGAAAGCACAACAAGCTAATCAAATTAGTTCTTTTATTAACCAGCTCTTTGATTGGTCTATTTAATTCTTGCTATTTTCCAGTTGTCAAAATGAGAATTTGTATGAATGTTAATTACAATTTAGTTTCAAGACCCTACTATTAAAATCAATAATGTATTTGTTTGAATACCACTGATATAATTGATTATAATTATATTATAATTACAGATTTTATCATGCGTTGAGAGACTTTAACCGCTTACCACCCTTATACTGTGCAGTTTTGGGTTATGTTGTTTGTCATGTTAAGAAAACAAGTCTATTTTCTCTGTACTGTTTTACAGAAAACCCATTATGGTAAAAACTGCCATTACATTACACTTAACATTTTCAATGATGAGTATGCTGTGTTTTTTTAATTGGTATCTTTCTTCATCCTGCTTCAAGAAACAGCACAGAAATTAGCTTGTACAAGCTAAACAGAGCCAGTGTCACACCTAATGATGTGTGCTTATCTGGGTTTATCCAGTGAGGATATTTTTGTGAATTATTAGGCCCTAACTTCTCGGTCTTCTCCTGCATGTGCTGCACATTTGACTGTAGCTCTATCTATAATGGGAGATAGTGAGAGAGAGAGAGCAGTGCACTTCCTCCTACACCTTCCACTGGTTAAGGTGATGACAGATTCTGTTTCAGGCTCGCTGTGACTCACTTCTCCAGCTCTCCCACCAACTCTTTTTCTCTCACTTTGTCAACACATCTCTTCTCTCAGCTGCCTGATATTCCCTCCGCCGCTTTTGCTCAGTTCCTCCTCTACCTATTTTTCTTCTTCTTTCTCCTTTCTAGCATCTCTCAGCGTTCTTCAGCTCTTTGTTCTCATGTCTTATTCTCTCCATAACTTTCCATTGTCTCTCATTCTCTCATGTCAAGTCTCTCCATCTACCCCCAGCGCAGCTGAAAGGCTTATTCAGGAAATTTTGGATAGTGTCACTAGATTGGCCGGGGGTGGGAGAGTATTTTTCTTGAATTACTTTTACTTTCATTCAGTCACTTCATGCGGGAGTTGAGGTGTGATGCATGAGGCAAAGGAGACCACACTTTCAAAAATTCAGTCATATGATAAAGGCAATCATGCAGTCTAGATATTATGTTCTACAAGCCTTATTGAAGCATATTGTGCTATGCTTCTGTCATATTTCTTTGCTGCTGCTTAGATCAGATTCTTTCCTTTGAATCACAACATTGTCCATCTCTATTCCAAAAAACATTTTTGCATAATTTATCAATTTAAGAGCAAAACCACAGAACTGGCCCAATTCTCTTTTATTTTGTATTTATTGCTGTTTGTTGAAGTGGGATGTTCCCTTAAAGCAAGATTATGTAATTTGTGGAAGATACAGAATAGTGGTAAAAGCTTAACCATAGCGTAACAGTAGCACAGGTAAAAAAGAGTAATAAAGTTAGTAAACCGCCTCATGCACTCAGGTTTTCTAACCATAAGCTACTAGTCATACCAGACAAGTAAGGCTGTAAAGACAAAACACCTGAGTGTATTGACTTGATCAAAAGTATATTTTATCACTTATTAATTAATCTTTTAATTTGTAAGAGAATGTGTGATTCCTTTTTCAAAAGTTACATAGTTTTGATTTAAGTGCTACAACTGTTATTTTGCAGCCTGTGTATGAGCAAGAGTCTGGATGAGCTGTGCAGAAAGTGTTTGTTTGTGTGGGAGGGTGTGATGCAGATTGTGAACAGGTGCTCAGTAAACCGGATAGTCTGCAGGGGAAGGAAAAACAGAGTTAGAGGAGGTGGCTGGTGGCTTGAGTCAGGTGTCACCCAATAGAAGGAAAATGGATGTTGCTTTAAAACCCAAATCCACAATTTAAAAACTTTGAAGAGGCTCTGACCTTAAAAAATTGAAATACTATAATCTTCAAAACAAAAACTAAATTTACGAAAAAGGTGGAAAAATTAATCCATTTATTTAATGAACTAACGGAGCTAGTGATGGAGCCAGTGTTTCAACAGATGGCACCAGACTGCACATGTGGATTGAGAATTTATAGATACTGATGGTTCTGATGAGGAGAGGGAGGAAGAGGATGTGAGGATGTTATAGAGAGCGGCAGTGATCACGATGAATAGCCTTTTTAGGTTTACTCACACTTATCCATTGGCCAAATTAATCTTCCGGCACCAATAGGCCGATAGCGATCTTTAATAGAACAGCATTGTCTGTTGATGGGTGATATTTTCCAAAAGTTGAGATTTAGCCAACAATTTACAACTACTGTCAGTATTTTGAGGTTATCTTCAGTGTAGACACACATGACAATTATGTCGAAAATTCAAAGAAGTTGAGATTATATAAGACCAAATGTTATATAGATATATATATTCAAGAAAATATTTTTCCCTTAGCCATTTCATTTCATTTCTGTACCGCTGTAAAGATGATTCTTTTGTTACTTTTTTTTTGCACTGGACCTGTGTTTGATGCATCATATACTGTACCCTTCCTGCTTTGAGATGAACACACACTAACTTGTGTTTCCATGTAAAGACACAAAAGACAGTGAGATGACAATAAATAAATGTGTTGAATTGACTCGTTTGCTGTTGTGTTTCTGTTTGCTTCAAAAGTCATAATGACACGTGGTGTTTTTGTTTTATCTTCCCACTGACTCATCACAAACCTTTAATCCAATTAACTTTTGAAACACTGACACACAGTTTTTTGTCTGTTGAACACACATCTTGTCATTGTGACACAAGACGTTACACTTGTCGCTCTTGGTGCAACACCATCTGCAGGAGCATTTGTTATTTTGATTTCCTTATGGTGACAAGATCTACTGATGCTTTTGTCTTTTAAAGTCAAAACATCTATTCAATGCAACAGCAAAGCCACCCATCATCACTCTGCCTGTACAAGCAATTACAGAGACAGCGCCTCGTGACAGCACTGCCTGTGTCTGAAGGCTTGTGCTGTTAGGAATATCGCATGCCATCGTCATTGGGTCTTTCCTGATGGGTTTAATGTTGAACCTCTGTCTGGAATATTTTTTTCCCTTCTGGTCAGAGGTCACAAAATTGGGGGACTGATTTTAAAAAAGAAATTGAGGCGGCACAAGACCAAGAGCTTTCACTTTTATGGCTCAAGCTCCAAAAATAATGGATCCTACAATTCCCATAATGCAAGTAGAAAGAATCTTTCATTAGACCCTAGCTGCCTGTTACTTGCCGTCGATGCCATGCTCCATTTGAATAGAATAGTTGATCATTTTCAGGGATTTTTATGAGAGTGAACTTGAACCCGCTCTGACTGATGAAGCTCATTGATTATGATTCAAACTTGATGGTAAAGCAACATAAACACTGCAGTTTGCCAGATTCCTTACATTCCTGTACACGAAGAGTATACAGTACATATTCAAGAGTAAAATGATCATAACTAATAAATGTTGCGTTTGAAGTCAGAGAAGTGTTTTATGAATCTCACTGTGGATAGAGGGAGGTCCTGGTTGAGGCCTTCAGTGCTGGAAGGTGAACTCACTGCTGCAGCCTAGAGGGCAGGAGACTCAAAGCCTGAACACACAGTCCTGCTTCATCACTTCTTCAAAAGGAGATATATTTACAAGGAGATGTTTTTCTATTAAAAGATGTATTTCTATTGTTGGGGTTAAATTATGGAGCAATGATAATATAAATTTTAAAATGTGTAATTTGTGTAATTTTTGAGGGTTACAAGTGTAAACAATTTTCTTTTCTTTTTGGTGGGTAGCTTAAATTGTAAAGAATGTAGGCCAGCATACTGTATATAAGCATTTTGGCTGGGCCTGAGCCTGTCCACTCACTACTTAATACGTAGAATATTGACTTTTTATTTAAATTTTTTGCTGTCTACATTGTTTGAATTTACTGCATTATGTGAGATGACTAAATAAAAAAAATACTAATACTTCATCACCATCTCTCTCTCAGACACCTAAATCTCTTCCTGGAGCTTTTCAGTCTCTTGAGAATCACAGCATGGTGAGAGTTTGTTGTCATCCAGCTCCCGTCACAGTGAACGAACTGAACACTGCTGCTGGATCGCACATCAGAGGAGGTGAGAGGGCTGGAGCCCCCCCCCCCCTATCTACAGTCCCTCCAGCAGCATCACCACACACAGAGTATATTGAGAGGGGCTGTAAGTATTTGCAAGTAAATAATAGGTTTTTAGGTTATGTATGTGGATGTGTACTGTATGTCTGCACATCTACTGTATATATGTGATGATATAACCTGTATCATGAGCATTTAGATCAAATTCACTCTTCTTCTGTATTTGTTAAAGCTGCTTTAATCAGTTTTTCATACTAACAATGGATCAATGTGTAAAGTAAAAGGTGTCAATTCCTTTGGTAGTTCTCTCTCTCTCTCTCTCTCTCTCTCTCTCTCTCGCTCTCTCTCTCGCTCTCTCTCTCTCTCTCTCTCTCTCTCTTTCTCTCTCTCTCTCTTCTCCAGGGGTTCTCATGTATCCCCTGAAGACTCGCTGGCACCAGTCGCAGGTTTCCTGGCCCCTGCCTCACACACTCTTGGATGAAGTTAGGTCATCGAGCCTCTCAGCAGTGACAACCTCAGCCACCTTTTCATCTTCTGAAATTTAGTGCAACAAGTGATCTCTCTGTTACCACCAGGTTGGTTTGGATTGGACAGACGCTGTGAACCCGAACCAGCGCAGACACAGGTGAAGCACTAGTTTGAGCTTCACTCCCGTTGCCTTCCACTTGGAACTCTGCTCTGTCGCGCGTTCGTCACTGTTGACGAACATTTTACTCCGCTCTAAATTTGCTCCTGCAGTACCCCTCCAACTGACCCCCACCACCCCCAAGCCTCAGATTCCCTCCTAACCCCATTCCACCACCACAACCCCCCTCAACACACACACACACACACACACACACACACACACACACACACACACACACACACCCCTGCCTGCTGGTTTGTGTGTAAATGTGTGTGTCAGCTCACCCAGAGCAGGGAGCGTCCGGTGACCAAGCCATGACTGGCAGCCACACAGTCACATAGCAGTTTTGCATTTAGCATTTGGATCATTCACACTTCCTGTTGGATCAATACATTTGTTGTTGCTGTTTTTTTTGTTTTTTTTTATCCTGCTGGGAAAAGGCCCGACAGGTAAGAGGAGGAACATTTTGGTTGAAGTTCTCAACACTGCGTTGTGTTGAAGGTGCAGCCAGGCCCGTTTTGCATGTGCATGGCTGGATCAACACAAGAATTTTAACTATTACACACAAACACACCGTGAAGGAACCTGTCGGATCCAGTTTACACACCAGATCTTGAGCTTTCACTGCATATATCCACACAACAAAGTTAGTAGTATCGTGGTAGTTCGTTAGTAGTGTAGAGTGTAAAGATTCAGTAGTGAAAGGTTTACACAGAGCTGTTTGTGCTCTTGGTTTTGATTGGTAGAGGGAAGAGAGAGCAAAAGTCAGAGTAATCAGATAATCAAATGCTGTAAAGAGCCATAAGTTTCCTGATACTTCATGTTATTGATACTGCAGGCATTGCTGGATGAGTTTGCAGTCAGAAGGAAGAGGACAGCTGAGATCTGTGTGGGGCTAAATTTATGCTGTGTCATTTGTCTATCTATCTATCTATCTATCTATCTATCTATCTATCTATCTGTCTGTCTGTCTGTCTGTCTGTCTGTCTGTCTGTCTGTCTGTCTCTTTGTCTCCATATGTCAGTGTGTTGATGTAACTGTGTATATGTTGGTTAATGTCTGTGTGTGCACATGAAAGTCTCCCAGGATGCAAACTGTCCACATCAGAGCTCCAACCTGTTGCAGTGGATAAAAAATCTGTTACATCCGTTTGGTAGTTTAAAGGGTACAAGTGAAAAAAAAAAAGTGTGTCAGTTACATAGCCTGCAGGGTGAGGCAACATAAGACATACCAGCCAAAGCTGAAGTGGGTGGCAGAGTCGGGGGGCGGGGGGGGGGGGTTAGGGGTTCGCAGTGCAAGCCTGACGTGCTTGTATGACGCTGTGTTCAGCCACTGAGCTCTGTGGTTGGTGGACACAGAGATCAGGTGACCCTGTCAGGGCTAAATCGGTCCCCCGAGCAGACAAGTTGAGAAGGTAGGAGAATTGGAGAGCTGGAGGTGGAGGTGGAGGTGGAGGTGGAGGGTTAAGAGGTTTTTTCAGAATGATGTAACTGAGAAATTTCAAAATGGGCTCACAGCAAGTAAAAATTCGTCTTTTCCACAATGGTCCCTTTACCTCCCAGCAGGAGCGTAGGTTTGGTCTCGACATTGGAAGGGACGCAACAACACCGGCACCCCTGCGAAACAAAGAGATTGACTTTTTAATGTCGTCAACTAAATGGTTTAATAACATAAACGATCTTAATTTACATTCAGAAATGCCCATACGCAAAATATATGTACATGTGTTGAATTTACAGACATGAAATATATGTACATATGACGTAAAATCATATATGTATTTAAAGTATAGCCTATATATGTAAAAAAAATTACATATGAACCTTGTTTTGAGATATACTGTATGTCTAATTAATAGAAACATTTATTTTAGTATGTCTGTTTATATTATAAACATTGGATAGTAAGACATAAAAACGTCATTGTATTCATGGTGACATTTTCAAAGGACTCGACAGAAATTCAGCTCATACTATCCACCGTTTTATGTTTACTACTGCTAGCAACCTGACTGCTAGCCTACAGAAGACAGAAACCAGGGTTAACTTGCTAGTTAACGCTAGCTCACATGTTTAAATAACATCAGTTGACATTTTTCTGGTGACATTAGGTACCACTGTGATATTCTCACATGATGTGAGCCTTCAGATAGCCCCTGCCCTTTCAGTCGATGCTAGCATGTGTAAATCGGTTGTCTTGGAGAGATCATTAGGAAATGACCTAAGCAAATGCATTAAGTTATGATGCATAATGCTGCTGTTGGTGGAAATATCTGTCCTTTCCAAGATTGTATAAAACACACTTGTTTTTAGCCAGACAACGATCCAGTAACAATTTATTCCATTTGGTTGCATAATTATAAGGAGTTTTATCTGAACGTTGTTGGATAAAGAATTGAGTAATGAGTAAGCAACAACAAAATATGTACCATGAAATATTAGTTTTATTACTGCAACTAAAAGAAGCAACAATTTGTACTGAGTAAAATCCAGAGTGTGCTGGTTTATTTTTAGAAAAGCTGATGTTTTTTCTTATTTCCCCTCATATTATCCATATTGTTGTGGCTCACAGTGACATATATGAATGCATGAAGGGTATGCTGAACATACAGAGAAATAAAGCTTCACACTCTGTGTGTGTATGAATTGTACTTGTCATTGACTCTTTGTTTGTTTGGCCTACCGGATACAAGCAACAGTCCTCTGCTGTGGCTGATGTTATTGTTCCATGGCTTTGGACCCGTGGGCTCCTCTGTCAATACCAGGAGAGCCCACAGGTTACGTAATGATTGCTTACCGGTAGATTTCAACACATCCTGCTCTGCTGCTAGAATGTGTCGCTGCTGCGGTAAATCTGTCCACAGCTGAGACCTGATGGGGGTTGACGGCTTCATGATGTTGTATGCAGGGCTGGAATTATACAGTGGGTGGTTTGTTTAAATTCAAAAAGTCCGATTGTGGTCAGGTGTTGATTAGTTTGTTTCCTCCTGGAAAGCTCTAGTTAGACAGACAGGATGTAAGTCAGACTCTAGAATTCAGGACTGTTCATTTCTCCTCTTTGAATAATAACGATACGTCACCCTATTAAGAAATACAGCACATGTTCTGTGTTGCAATGTGTATTTGTGAACACAGGGAATTAATTTACTATACCTGAATGTTGCAGGTAAAAGGATATTTCTATGGCAACAGCTGAGAAATGAATCACCTTCCAATGTTTTACTCCATTTTTCTAACTAATCAATACCTATACTGCCACTTCACTGTGTATCACAGCTGATTGAATGACAAAGTTCCCACCATGACTTATAGTGAACTCCTTACTCTCTCCTCTCTGGTGAGAACAGGCCGCTCTGCCTTCTCACTTATATTCAACTGTGAATGTTAGTGAGGGTGCAGCCAGCTTCTGTCCTTCCTGTGACGCAGAACAGGTGGGATGGACATCATTCCAGGAAGATGCATGGTGTTAAAAATACCAACCATTATGCTTCATTGACATATTAACTCCAGAGATGTGTGCCATAGGTCAAAATACTCAACTGCACTAGCACAACATTGGTTTGTTGTGTATTTGCAGGCTAAATTTGTTTTCTACCGTTAGAGTCAGGCATAAAATGATCAAAATAACCAGATGAAATCCTGAATCCTGAATCATTGCAACTTTAATTAAATAGAAATGACTATTAGGCAGTAAGAAAAATAACATAAATACTGTAACATACAAACAACAGCATAGAGAGCCTCCTAATTTAATACCAGGTCCAAAATTAGTCAATTTATTCACAGATTATATTGTACAGTAACAATGCTACTGTAACCACACAGTCTACTAACATACCCTGCAGGGGGGGGGGGTGTTTTGAGCTCTATGTGGAGTAAATCTGGTAGTACATGTGTTTCTTAAATTATGGATGATGATCCAAACGTAGCCTGCAGCTCTGCACATGACTTAAGGTCACTAGTGTAGTTTAATAGGCCAGTCAGGGACTGCAGTGCCCAGCAGGCATGCAGCTCACCACCAACGTTATTAATTGTTGATATTTGTTTAAATTCAAAGTCAGGACATCTAATGCCAACGTCATTTTGACACACAGCTGGTGTTAATATTTTGTTGGTTTTAAGTTGTGTTGTTAAGTACCCAAAATCCAATATCCTTGAAATGTCTCACGTCGACGCCATCTTGACTTATAAAATACTGACATTCTGCTTGTTAGCAAAACCCATCATCTGCTAAACGTCTCCTAAATATCATAATGTCAATTAGCCAATATTGGATTTTGATGTCAATCCGATTTTCTTTTCCAACCAAAATTTAATGTCTGTTCATTTAGAGTCGTTAGAGTTCAGTGTCTTACATTGATGTCTGGTGCCTGCTGGTTGCACTCAGGTCGGTCCCCACAGCAGCAGTGGGCTCGGACTGATGCATTAGCATGTGTATTTAACAGTACTAGTTCTACTTGTCTTTTGTTTAATAGTTTGGTTCCGCCAATATCATGCTCTTCTGTATTTTTAGCCACACTGCTGGTGCGGCTCGAGGGATGGCGGTGTTGATCAGTTGGTCGGTCCACCATCAATCCTAATAACTCTCATGTGATGAAATGATACACCGTTAATGACATCGGTCTAAACAATGAGAAGCCTAGATGTTATGTGGTGGGATCAGGCTTTAATTGATAGATCTGTAGTTGCCTATAGCTGTTACCTGCATCATTTTATTCAATTAATTAAAACCAACACAACTTCTTTAAAATCTGTATTTATATCAACATTTAGTTCAACATTGTATCATATTGTCCTGCTTTTATGTGTGTTAGGGTAATCTTTGAACTTGGCTGCCACTTCTTGTATGTGTCTCTATCCACCTGTTGCTTGCCAGGAAAGAGATTAGTTGCACTCTGCGAATGCTGCCTGTTGTTGCTGTTATATATCTTTTGGTTATGTAACACAGAGACAATTGATATGAAGGGTTCAGCAGCAGCTGTTGTTGTATCAACAGTGGGCTTCAACCAAGGTACACACACACAAGCACGCACGCATGCACACATGCACACACTCATGCACACACACACACACACACATGCACACACATGCACACCTGTTATGAGTGATTATCAGAGGGGAAAACTGAGTGTAAACATGGATGATGTACATGCTGCAACTATTTTCTAGACTAACTATTTTTAGACTGTGTTGATGTAGTGCTGTGATCCATTTACCAGGGTTGTCACTTTTTCCAAAAATCAAGTTCAAACAGAGTTTGAATAACAATTCCTTTAAATGAAGTGGAAAGCGCGCCACGCACATACACACACCCTGCATATCCTTGCATATCTATCTTGCTATCTTACCAGTGGTGAAATTTTAGTTTATCGTCTGTGGTGCCTCTGCTGCCTCACTTCGGTGGCGAGCTAGCAGGCGAGTCCGCAGATTTGTTGTTGTAGTGTTTGACAAATGCATTGCACGAAGTCCACAAAAAGCCTTATCTTTAGTTAGTTCCTTTGACGTGTACTGTGTAGATCTCAGATGCTTTGGTTTCATCATTGTCCACGCAGGGCCGCTCTGCTGGTGTTCTCTATTTTTGCAGCATACAGCATAACATTACTATCTTTTACAGCACCCTCTGCTAGACCACAAGCCAAACTATTTCAAACAGTCTTGAATTCAAACAGGTCATTATACTGATTATGAATAAGAAGCAAAAGCCCTAACATATGCTTCCAAAAACAGAGAGGGGAAAAGAATCAGAAAAGGAAGTTTAAGGTTGAACAGACATACAAGTGTGGTGTAGGGGTTAAATACCATGCAAAAATGCAAAAATAAATAAATAAATGAGTAAATCATATTTTGATTATTTTTGACAGATATTGCTATAGCAACAGGTCATTATTTTAGTGGTAAGTGGTCATTTTTGCACTGAAAAAAATATAAAAAATGATGATATATGTTTACAGTGGTCTGTACCAAACAAGCATGTGTCTTTATGTCTGAAGAATATGATTTGAAGGCCGGGACATCTTTAGCACTACAATGCTTCGTTAATAATGGTATGTTGTGACACATTTTACCTTTATCAAACAATTGCAGCTCCTGCAACTTGGTTAATGCATTTGGCCTGATTGCAATTTTGATAATGTTTGGATTAATTGCCCCCCCCACCCCGTTTCTCTTTATGTCTTGTTAATGGAGACAGTGAGATTTATCTCAGGTCAGAGAGTCTCTGCTGTGCTCAGGAGGCAGCAGGGTTTAATTTAGCCTGGAAACCTGAACCTCAGACTCCTCTGTCAGCTCCTTCTGTGGGCTCAGGATAGAGCCACAGTTGGCAGCAGGCTGGGATTTGTGTGGTCTTTTGGGTGTGAAACGATCAAAGTCTCCAAGCACCTTTAATTAGCTGTCACACCTGATACTAATGCTAAACAAATTGAGACCATGATGGAGATACTTCGTACCCTGGCACATAGGAAGTGATGCATTTGTTAGCCTGTTGAGGAAAGAATAAACAAGTTCCCGGATCAGGCAATACAATGCCATAGGCATGATCCTTAGGTTGTCTGAAAACTTTGCAAATTACAAACTTGGATTTGAATGGTTTGTGCATGTGTGTGGATGTGGCAGTCACATGAGGAGGGAAGTAAGTAGGGATGGGGAGTTGTTGAGGTTCAGTTTCTGTCACGTTGCAATGTCAGTGATGACATACAACTGAACATATGTTGATGGCTGGATAGGCATTCCGGCATAAGATCAAAGTCAAAAAAATTGCTTAAAAACAAGGTAAAAACTCAGTAAAAATGACCAATTAGCCTAGCCACCAGGCTCAAAACAAACCTAAGCTAGGATAGCAACAGTCCAGCAACAGTATGCTGGGCCAATATCCAGCTGACAACTTCAACAACCAAGTCGCTTATAATTAAAAATCCTTAAGTCCAATATTTGAAATGTTTTACCTTATGAAAACATGTAGGTAAAAATAACCAGGGTCCAAGAGTGTAAGCGCAAGAGTGTGCTAAAAGTGAGGCGAAACAGGTCAAAAACAGATCATTAGCAGAGCTTCTTACGTCGATCTGCGCACCCAGGACCCATTATACTTCAGCTGTGCAACTGTGCAAACTCCCATATTGGCTTGAAAAATAAAATTGTAATTAGCATATAACATAAACAAGATATCATGTATTAAATTGTGACTCAAGTTAAAAACACTTAATGCTGAAAAGTAGACACCACTTACCTCTCTGCCCGGGTGTGCATTAGGGCAGTCACTTTTTTATTAGAAATTCGAACATTCATTCGAACGTCCGGTGAAAGTTCATATTCAAGCTGCAACGACCTGTTGGAAATGTATGCTGCAGTCTCTGTAAGCACATCAGACTATCGGCAGATAATATTGTTAATAGAAAGAGAGCCGCACTTGAACCGGATCATGTTGATAGACTTGTATTTCTAATTAATGAGAACGAATTGCGGGTCATTTCCAATCCGTTCAATCTTGATTTTTTTAAAAAAGAGCCAGCCCTAGAGTGTGTCCTGACTCTCTCTCAGCCAAAAGAAATCACCCAATTGGAACAAAGAATATCCACCCTCTATTAGATTAAAGAAGGCAAACAGCTCCTGGAGTCCTCGGTTATCATTGGGGGNGTGCAAACTCCCATATTGGCTTGAAAAATAAAATTGTAATAAGCATATAACATAAACAAGATATCATGCATTAAATTGTGACTTAAGATAAAAACACTTAATGCTGAAAAGTAGACACCACTTGCCTTTCTGCCCGGATGTGCATTAGGGCGGTCACTTTTTATTAGAAACTCGAACATTTGTTCGAACGTCCACTGAAAGCTCAACACCACTGTATCATGGACAGAACCAGCTTCGTCCCAGGGTAGAGATCCCTGCGTCCCTGTTCCATCTTGCCCTTACAGGGCATCCAAATGATTAACAAATTTAATGTCCTTCATCGAGGATTTCAGGATTTTCAGGACAGGATTTCACTCCACTGGAAGCAGGCCACCCATGGGCATCACAGGACAGTCAGTTGGACCAGCTCCCCAAAGGAAAGCAGCATTTTCCCAGCAGTCACTCTGGTGCCATATCACTTCTCCATCCTCAGTCTGAAAGACATCCTAAAACAACTGTCTGAACTACTTAACTGGACTTCATCCACTTGTCAGTGATCCTGGAGAACTGAATTGTTCACGTTTTAAATTCTGGCCCAATCCCAACTCATGGCCTCGACGTTTGTCGTCTAGTCGTCTGCTGAGCCTACACACATATGGCTGTTGTCGACTTGTCGACTATGGTGTGACTTTCATTGATAATTTTAACTTCTTTTGGGAGCTAAGTCAGCATTACTGGAGAGAGGTCTTCACCCAAATAGATGTTAATGGAAAACATATCTCCCATATAACTGTTTACATCATACACATGCTCCACCATTCCTTGCCATGCAACGTCCCCTTTTCCACTCAAGCCACAAGCTCTCAAGTGACCGGTCACGCAATGTTTAATGTCCCCCGGGTCCCAGCCCTTGTCAGAGCAGTTCCACTAAATTTAATTACTGGATATAACAGGCTCGGACACTATAATAATCACAATGGTGTGCCTGATCTCCTCCCACTAGTATTAACAATTCTAGTACAGTACTCAGCAAGAGTTGGCCCAAAAAATGGCCTGAAATTTGTGAGCACAGGAGGACTCCCTCTGACCTAATCACCATAAAGACTGAATCTGCCAGCTTTTTTAGTATTATCAATTATTCAATTTTAAATTGTTGCAAGTGGAATTTAAGGTCTATCACTTATTAGTCTTTTATCATTAATGGTTTAATTTCTTCCCATGTTTTTAGATTTTATTTTCCTGGTGGAAACATGGTCAGTTCTTCTCGTTGAGGCTTGTCCCCATGAAAATAACATTTTGGAATAGCCCTAGTTAACTGGACGAGGGGGTAACTTGCTGTCATTTTATTAATATTTATTTAGTCCAACAAAGATGTGCACCTATTGCTGTTTGGCAATTTTAATTCCTTTGAAATTACTTTCCTTCACTACCCCAAGTCTTTTTGCTTGTTATATCACCCTCCCAAATCAGAAGGTGTTTTTTTTTTTTTTGCT